>NC_135325.1:18285170-18595624 GCF_048772815.1 Callospermophilus lateralis
CTAGCTATTAATTACTTTCTCCTACTACTAATTTTGGATCTGGTTTATTCTTGTTTTTCTTGTTCCCTGAGCTATACAAATAGGTTGTTTGGGATCTGATTTTTTTTTTTTTAAATTTAGATGTCATTTGCTATAAACTTCCCCTGTAGTTGTATTTTTCTGGTTATACACAATGCAGAGTTGCACCATTAGTGCAATCATACATGTATGTAGGGTAATAATGTCTGTCTCATTCCACTATCTTTCCCATCCTTATACCCTCCTCCCCTATTTTTCTTGATTGGTCTACTTAAAGGTTTGTCAATGTTCATCTTCTCAAAAAACAAATCTCTTTAATCTTTTATATTTTTAATCTCCATTTTATGTATTTCTCCTGTGATTTTTTTTTTTTTTTACTTTTTTCCTTTACTAATCTGGGGTGTGGTTTATTCTTTTCCAAATATTCAAATTGTATCATTAGGTTGTTTATTTGAAATCTGGGGTGTGTGTGTGTGTTTGTGTGTGTGTGTGTGTGTGTGTGTGTGTGTAAAAATATTTTTTTAGTTGTAGGTGAACACAATACCTTTATTTTTATGTAGTGCTGAGGATCAAACTCAGGGCATCACATGTGCTAGGCACTCTACCACTGAGCTACAACCCCAGCTCCTGTGTGTGTGTGTGTGTGTGTGTGTGTGTGTGTGTGTGTTCTAAATATTTTTTAGATGTTCATGGACCTGTATTTTATTCATTTATTTATATGTGGTGCTGAGAATCAAACCCAGTGCCTCACGCATGCTAGGCAAGTGTTCTACCACTGAGCCACAACTCCAGCCCCTGTGTGTATGTTTTATGTTTGAACTCATTGCTATAAATTTCCCTCTCCATATTGTGTTTGCTCTATTCCATAAGTTTCAGTATGTTGTTTCGATTTTCATTTGTTTTGAGAATTTTTTGAAACTTCTCTGATTTCTTTGATTCTTCATTCAAAAATGTTTTATTTCTTAAATTTCATTATTGACTTCTAGTTTTATTCCATTATAATTGGGCAAGCTACAACATATGACTTTTTAAAATTTGTTAAGACTTTTTATGTGGCCTACTATATGGTCTATTTTAGAGGAAGTTTCAGGCACTAATGAATGTGTATTCTGCACTGATTGGATGGAATGTTCTATATATGTCTGTTAATTCCTTCTGATTGTTTAACTGTTTTATCTGATGTCTATTGATAAAAGTAAGCTATTGGAATCTCTCACTATTACTATATTTGCATCTATCTTGCCTTTAAGTTTAATAGCATTTATTTTATATAATTTGGTGCTTTGACATTAGGTAGATACAGATTTAGAATCATTATATCTTCTTGTGGAATTGATCCCTGGATTATTCTATAGTGATCTTCTGTATCTTTTTGGTTTTTTGTACCCAGGATTTAACTAAGGGATGCTAAACCACTGAGCAACATCCCCAGCCCTTTTTATAATTTTCTTTTTTAATTTTGAGACAGGGTCTTGCTAAATTGCTTAGGGCCTCACTAAATTGCTGAGGTTGGCTTTGAACCTGTCATCATCCTGCCTTATTCTCCTAAATTGCTGAATTATATACACATTGTCCACTGCATCTGGCTTCTTTGTCTCTTACAACTCTTGTCTTAAAGTTTATTATTTTTTAGGAAATATTTTTAGTTATAGATGGACACAATACCTTTATTTTGCTTATTTAGCTTTTTTTTAAAATGTGCCCCTGGGGATCAAACCCAGGGCCTCACACATGCTAGGCAAGCACTCTAGCACTGAGTCACAACCCCAGCCCCTTAAAGTTTATCCTTTGAGATACAAGCATAACTATTCCTGTTCACTTCAGGTTTTGATTTTCTTGAGATATCATTTTCTATCATTTCACATTCAATCTGTGTATGTCCTTTACTGATGTAAGTTTCCTGTAGGCAGTATTCTGTTAACCTTTCTTATCCATTCAGCCAGTCTGTATCTTTTTTTTTTAATGCTTATAATTTCATTCAGGTATTTCAGATTAGAATAAAGTTTGAGAGCCAGTGTACTATATCTAACACACACATGCTGACACAGAATCATGTATGTAGATAAATACCCATAAACACATACATACCCATCAACATAATATTTTGTCTCAGCGTGGTCCTTGGGGATCAGCAAGGAAACATTTCCATAGTGTCTACTTTTCCAGTCAAATCATCACATCAAGAAATTTGCATAGGGGCTGGGATTGTGGCTCAGTGGTAGAGTGCTCACCTAGCATGTGTGAGTGCTGGGTTTGATCCTCAGCACCACATAAAAATAAATAAAAATAAAATAAAGGATTGTGTCCAACTACCACTAAAATTATAAAAAGATATTTGCATAATGTATGATTATGATATACCAATAAAAAAATATGCATAAGGAATTTCACATTCCTGCCTCCATAGTAAAAAATGGGTATGAAAATATATTGGCCTCACAGGAGAGTGGCTGGCTGCCCAGACTTACACCCTTTCCTCCTCCCGCTACTGACTCCAAGTCTGTCCATTAGATTATGCCATAAGCCAATTTCAAAAGAAGGTGAAGATGCAAAGGAGGCACAGGTATAAAAGATCTTTGATTTGGCTAATTCTCAGCTATGTAGATTTAAACAAGTTAATAATCTTGCTTCAGTTTTCTCTTCTGTAAAATTGGGATGATGATCAGTCTGTGTCTTTTATTTGGATAATTTAGCCCATTTAAATTCTAGGTAGGTAAGGACTTCTGTCATTTTGTTTTCCTCTAGTTTCGAATATTTTTCTTCCTTTGTTCATGTTTGTGGTTTGATGGTCTACTACATTGATAATGTTTGATTCTTTTCTATTTCCCTTTTTGTGTATCTATTCTTCTAGTGGGATTTATACTTTCACATGCTTTCATAATGTTATCTTTCTTTCACTTCTGGATGTAGAGCTTTCCTAAGTATCTTTTTTTAAGACTGGTCTGTTTGTCATGAATACCCTTAATTTTTGCTTGTCTTAAAAAAGACTTTATTTCTTCATTTCTGAAAGATAGCCTTGGTGGGTAGAATAGTCTTTGTGGGAAGTAATCTCATTTCAGAACTTCGAACTCTAAAACTCTATTCCCTCCTGGCTTATAGGATTTGTGCTGAGAAATCAGCTGTTAGTCTAATGGAGATACCCTTTAATATGACTTTATACTTTTCTCTTGGGAGTTTGCATTTTTTTCCCCATTATCTTGTACTTCTGACAATTTGACTACAATATGCCATGGTGAAGACTTTTCTGGTTACATCTATTTAGGGTCCTACAAACCTCCTAACCATACGTGTCCTTATCTTTCCCACAGTTAGGGAAGACTTCTGTTGTTATTTCACTGGATAGTTTTGCTATGCCATTAACATTTTTCTCTTCACCTTTGGACATTGTGAAATTTTGGACATTTGTACAGTTAATCACTATTAATATCAATGTTCTTGAATAATCTCTCCATGTCTTCTAGTTCTTTTCTTTTTTTGTCTGCCTAGAATATTTCAAAAGACCTTCAAGTTCATATATTCTTTCTTCCACTTGATATAATCTGTTAAGAGTTCCCACTGTGTTTCTTTATTTGACTTATTAAGCTCTTCATTTACAAGATTTATGTTTGGTTCTTTTTCAAGATCTCTGTCTTTGCTCAATTTCTTATCCATATCCTGCATTTTCTTCCTTATTTCATTTAACTGTTTACCTGTATTCCGTTGGATCTCATTGAGATTTTTATAATCATTCTTTTAAATGACTTATCAGTTATTCCATGTGATATTCAAGTTATTATGTTCTTTTAGAGGTATCATATTACAATTTTTCAAATTTCTTTTGTTCCCATGTTGAGATTTTCACATCTGTTTAATGAGATATATCTATCACTTTCATGAAGTTGCCTTCTTAATAAGCAACATTCTCCTAGAAATGTATTAGAAGTGTCAGTTTGTTACTGCAGTGTTGGCTTTGATTCTACCTGGGCACCATAGTGTATTTTCCCAATAACTTCTTTGGGTGTGATTAATGACATTGGGCACTGTGGTTACTGTGACAGAGTGGGAGAGAACCACTATCTCTGTGGGCCATGTAAGAGTAGGGATAGTGTATCCATTCAGGCAGATGAGGTGCAAACAGCAGTATGTATAGCATGCTCACTGTGTAGCTACTCCCACAATGGGAGTGGTGGCCCTTATTGGGTGACTGGGAATTTCCCCAAGCGCTGTGATGCTAGATCTACTATTAGCAAGATTCTCTGGCTCTGACAGACCCATCAGTGGTCAGAGTCTTGAAGAATTTGTCCTCCAATTGGCCAGTGGTCCAGGCCCAGATGCTGCACAGGGAGAGGCCATGGTAGGAACCACATGACCCCCTCTGTGGGGCTCATACCCAGTTCTGATAATAAGGTGTCGTCAGACAAGGGAGGGCAAGGTGATTGCAGGAACCACATAGGTTGGGTAGCAACAGGAACTGTGATGACCCTCTCTGCCAGTGGCAGTTCATACCCAGGAACAGGTCTTTGGCTGATATTGGGTAAAGTTCTCAGTTCCTTTAGTAATTTTCACCCAGGGCTGGAGGCAACAGCTGAAGCTACCCCCACCCCATACACACATACTCCTTCAATTTTAGCATATATATGGGGACAGTGTGACAGAAGAACTCAAGGAGTTGCTCAAGGTTTTCTCAGCTAGCCTTTGTGGGCGGGATAGCAGTAAGAACCAGGGTATTCCTTCCCTACTGTCAGTAACAAGAACCTGAGCATTGGCAGCAGAAAACACATGGGCACCTGCCTTCAGTCCAGGCACTGGTGAGACTCTGTGTGCCTGGCCATGCCCTTGGTCTCAAGACAAGCACCCTGATATCCTGGCTTTTGAAGGTAGTATCCTCCATTTCCCTCTGTCACTACACCCATCCCCTTCAGTGCAGAACATCCATCAGGCATATATCATAGTCACTGTACTTGGCTAAGTTGATTTCACAAGGCAGCTACCCACAAGCCAGTACAGTGGAATGTCTGCAGAGTCTCACAAATGGGAAATCATGTCAGGGTCTCTGTCTCCTAGAACTGTTCAAACTCTCACAATAGTTCACTTCTCTACATGGCTCCTGGGTACATCACTGGGAGCTGATGTGAGCTCCTTTTCCAAAGCAAGGCTACTATGCAGATTTCTGGTGACTTATCTAAGTTGGCTAAGCCTGTGAAGATTGTATAACTTTCTAGTAGCTAGGATTACCAATATCTGCATCCTTAGTTCGCTGGGACTCTTTCACCCTTACTCTTGCAAAGGAGACTACCCATCCCCCATCAATGGAGATTGCAGACACCAGGGTACATTTTTTTTTTTGAGAGAGAGAGAGAGAGAGGGAGAATCTTTAATACTTATTTTTCAGTTTTTTGGTGGACACAACATCTTTATCTTATGTGGTGCTGAGGATTGAACCCAGCACCCCACGCATACCAGGCAAGTGTGTTACCGCTTGAGCCACATCCCCAGCCCAGGGTACTTTGTTTCTGTGCTTTAGTTCCAGGTCTCTGAATTTCCATGGTTCTAGTCTCTCTCTTGATTATTTCCAGTGTTTCTCTTGTGGGAACTGCCTCAAAATGCAGCTATACACTTGTTCTGTTTTTTTTTTTTTTTCTTCCTGTGAAGGAGATGATGAGTGCTGAGTACCTCTTTTCCACCATCTTGGTTTTCTCCTGAAGGCTCTTGATACTTGTTGACATGCAGTATCATCTGGGCATTAAATGGTTAGATATAAATCACAGTATTTGCAATCTGGCTTTGTCTGTGCCTGTCTGTCCAGAAATTCTAGCAGGCTGCTTATTTTCTCTGTTCCCTGTAGTCACTTCTACTATTTCAGCACTGGATGGAACCCAGGCCCAGGTTTGCTGAATGTGTTCTTGGTGCATAGTCATTGTTTTGGCACTAGAGGGCTATCAAAGCCCAGATTCTTCCTACATCGACAGTTGGGTTTGTTATCCAGAATGAATTAAAGGAGTACCTAGAAACGGGAGTTTTTTTCCACAAGCCTCTTCCTAGAGCTGGGGTAGGTTCTGATGCCTCATCTACAGTCACCAGCCAATGGTCATGTGCTGCCCAACTCTGGGCAGAGTCACCAAGGATGGGCTAGCCAGTCTATGCTATGCCTATAGCCACTAATACCACCAAGCTGTTTCACGCTGCATCCACAACCCTCCAAGAAGAAACAGTTTTAGCCAGATTATCCCTGATATTTCCTCTTAGCAATTTTCTACTGACCTTGCTTGCCCTGCTCCTTAGCTATGAATTCTCACTTTTCATTGCTTGATCTCTCTTCCTTACTGAAAACCCCCACTGAAGTACTCCCTATACATACTATGATGATCCTGAATAGGTTTGCCTTATGGTCTTTAACAAGTGTTATTAAACATTTTAACATATTTTTGTGTAGGGGGGATAGATGGGTGGGTGGTACTAGGGATTGACTCTAGGATGCTTCCTCACTGAGCTACATCCCCAGCTCTTTTTCTTATTTTGAGACAGGGTCTAACTAAGTTGCTGAGGCTGGCTTTGAACTCGTGATCCTCCTGTCTCAACCTCTTGAGTAGCTGGAATTATAGACATGAGTCACCATATCCAGCAATATTTTTGATTTATCAACTTTAAATTATATCTAGTGATGTTCTACTTTCATAGAGGATTTGACTCATTCACATCTACTTCCCATTTCCCTTTTCTCCAAATATAGTCATATTACTGTTTGTTCCCTTCTTGGTTGCCTTTGAAACTGTGAATAACATACTTATGGTTCTACTTCTTATGAACTATAGCTGATGTCCTTTGTCCCCACTTCATAAGTTTGTGACATCAACTTCAGTCTCAACTCCTGAATCAGGTTAATAGCATTTATACTGTATCTTGCAACCAAATTCAGTCATTCTGGCTTTGTTTCCAGGTTGGCACTAACAGCTGAAAATCAATAGTGTTCACAATGCTATGACTTATTAACTGCAGAACCATATTGAGTATTAATGTGTTGTTTCCTGGAGTTTCTAAGATGGAACACTTCCGCTCCATAGACTTCTGTCCACAGGATGCAATCTGAATTGATTGCTTTTGCACAGCTGTCACCCAGAGGTGGCTTTTCACTGCTCACCTAAGATGCACCATCTGTTTCCTAGTGACCATTTCTCTTCCTCCTCCTCTTCCTCCTTTTTGCCTTCCTTTTGCCAGAGCCTATCCCCCAGAAATTTCTCCAAAAGGGTGTAGAAATGGGAATCTGCTGAATCTTTGCTTTGGGTGTTGCTTTGTCTAAGCATGTCTTTATTCTGAACTCATACTTGACTGAAATGTCCTTAAGTATATAATTTCAGTTTGAAAATCACTTTTCCTTAAAAATTAGGATGAAAATTCAATGTTAATGTTGAAAATTTAGATACCAGGCCAATTGTCCTTCCTTTTTAGATGATGAGTTTTATTCTTTCTGGATGCTCTGAGTCTTTTATGAAAATTCCATGGGAGGTGTGTGGGTCTTTTGTTATTTATCTTGAATGCCACTTAGTAAGATATTATGTGTTTCTTAAACTTTTAGGAATTTTGTTTTCTCCTTTTTGATAAGTTTCTCCCACTGTTTTCTATTTAGATCTGTCAGTATTTGGAGATTAAATATCCAAGGTTGAAATTTATATATTTGGTTTTCCCCTATTTTTCCTGTCCTTGTGTTGCTATACATTTGGGAAATTCAATTTCCACCAAGGAAGTAGATATTTAGTATTTTAGTAATTGTATTGTTCTGTTTTTTCTGTACTCCAGTTATTAGTGTTATGTTTTAGTTTAATGAATGTGATTTCTCCCCATTCTTTTCTCTTGTAGAAATAGATTTCATAGACATATCTAGTCCCCGAACTTTTTTTTTTTTTTCTGAAGTTATTTCTGTTTCACTTGGTCAATTAATTTTAAGTTGCAAGCTTTACTTAAATTCCTGGTGATCCTTGATTATCAGTTGGATTAAAAAGCTGATAAACAGGGCTTACCTCTTAGCAGAATGTATTGGCAAAATCGGCCAATATTCCCAGTTTTTACCTTTTCTTTAGAGGAAATTGCCTGTTTTGTTGCTCTGTTTTGCCGGATGAGTAAACACTCTGTTTTGAGCTTGAGTCAGAAGCAGTATAAGGATTTTATGGTTTTTCCAATTCTACTTCTCTCTTTTGTCCTCCACAGAACCTACAGATTCTGAACCTAAGAACTCATCAGGACTTTCTATTAATGCTGGCTGCCACTCAGTTGTGAGATCTTCCATGCATGCCTAAACTCTGAGTTCCTCCATCTACTTTCATCATACCACTATTACTCCCACCAGAAATCTGTTCTGATCTTTTGTCTCTCAATGTTCCCCATTATCCTCTATGCAAAGTTGTGGGTTTGTATCTTTTAAAATCCTTTATTATTTTAATAAGCTCTTCATAGGGAGAAGAAAAATATGTGCTTATTTCAAGACTTGGAACACAAATTCTGGAGGATTTGGGGGGGATAACTTCTATATGGATAAAACTTCAAACTTTCAAGATGATTTCATCAAAGACTGTAGATCTGATTCACAGATGATTCACATTACTTTTGGCACCTTTAGCATCTACTGCTCCTTCTAAAACTGGATATGGCATGTAACAGGAAAAGAACCAGATAGACAAGGGACAGGAAGAGAACGATCAATTTGCATTCTATGCTTTTGTATAACATTCGGATGATGAGCATTTTGGTCACATTACCGTTACAACTATCAATTGGAAAAGAGTTTTCCTAATCATTCTGAAAAGTAGTTAATTTTTTCTTTACCAGTTAAATTGGACAAGAAATTCATAATTCATAATTATCATAACTTTATCAATATTTTTTCTAAGTACAACTATTTAAGTTTTTGTCTTTAATTTTTTTCATTGAGCTCTTTCAGACAAGTGTAGATTTACATGCAGTTGTAAGAAATAATAGAGATCCCGAGAAACCTTTATCCAATTTCTTCCAAATGATACCATTTTGAAAAACTATAGTATAATATACAATTATATTTCAGTTATCAAGAATACAAGCAACAATAAGTGTTGGTGAGGCTGTGGGGGAAAAGACACACTGTTTATATTGCTGGTGGAACTGAAAATTGGTGTAACCGATCTGGAAAGTATTATGGAGATTCCTTAGAAAACTTGGAATGGAACCAACATTTGACCCAGCTATCCTTGGTCTATATCCAAAGGTCTTAAAAACATTGATGCAGCCACATCAATGTTTATAGAAGCACAATTCACAATAGACAAACTGTGGAACCAATTGAGATGCCCTCCTATAGATTAATGGATAAAGAAACTGGTATGTATACATGATGGAATATTACTCAGTATTAAAAGATTTTTTAAAAATATATTTTTTAGTTGTAGATGGACACAATACCTTTATTTTTATGAGGATTGAACCCAGTGCCTCACACATGCTAGGTAAGCACTCTACCACTGAGCCACAACCACAGCCCAAAAGAAAAGAAAACTATGGCATTTGCAGGTAAACGTATGGAGTTGAAGAATATCATGCTAAGTGAAGTAAGCCAATCCCCCCAAACCAAAGGCTGAATGTTTTTCTCTGATAAATGGATGCTAATCTATAATGGGGGGCAAGAAACAAGTGAAGGAACTTGAGACTGGGCACAGGGTGGGTGGAGAGGGGGAATGGGGGTAGGAAAGAAGGTAGAATGATATGGACATCATTACCCTAGGTATATATATGATTGCACGAATGGTGTGACCCTACTTTGGATACAACCAGAGAAGTGAAAAATTGTGCTCCATTTGTGTACAATGAATCAAAGAGCATTCTGCTGTTATACATAACTGATTAAAACAAATAAAAATAAATTTAAAAACATACATACAATTATATAAAACATATATATACAATTATCACATTGATACAGTCAAGACACAGAGTACTTCTATCACCACAGGATCCTCCAAGTTGCCCTTTTATAACCTTACCTGCTTTACTCCCATCTTCACTTCTCCTTAATGTTTGGGAGCATGACTATTTAAGATGTGTTGAGCATGTTGCAGTGGTGTGTGGTTGTAAACCCAGAGGCTGGGGAGGCTGAGGCTCACAAATTCAAAGCCAATCTCGGCAACTTAGTGAGACCCTGTCTCAAAAAATAAAAGGTAGGGGGTGACTGGGGACATAGCTCAGTGGTTAAGTGCCCCCTGGGTTCAATCCTTGGTACAAAAAAATTTGTGTTGATTGTGTATATATTTAATAAAGTTATTTTTAGATATGAACTCCTATGATATAAAAAGGAGCATAAGGTATTGTCTTCTTTTCCTCTGCCTTTATTAGTAAAGTAGCTTAGAAAGACGAATTCTGCCTACTAAGGTTATGTAAATGGAAAATATTCATGATCTTTTCTATCAAAGGCTAGTGGAACTTACTGCTTTATTTTGGGGAACCAGGGATTAAACTAGGGCACTCAATCACTGAGCCACATCCCCAGCCCTATTTTGTATTTAGAGACAGGGTCTCACTGACTTTCTTAGCACTTCGCTTTTGCTGAGGCTGGCTTTGAACTCGTGATCCTCCTGCCTCAGCCTCCTGAGTGGCTGGTTTTACAGGCGTACACCACTGCGCCCAGCTACTACTTATTTTTTTAATAAACATTATTCTAGAATAACTTTAGACTTATAGAATAGTTGTAAAGATAGTACCATCTATGAATGATTTATCAAAGTGCGTAAATGCGGTCTACTGTCATGTATAACTAATTAAAACAAATAAAAATATTAAAAAGTACAGAGTTCCTATGTACCCTTTACCCAACTTCTTTTATCAGGTCACTTTATTCAGCACTGTAATTGAACCTAGGGCAGGAGGTATGCTAATACTTGCTTTATATAAGAATTTGTCCATGCTGGGGAGTGATATTGGCCAAATTATGTTACATATTTGTTACATATACACAACATAACAAATCCCATCAAGATGTACAACTATAATGCACCAATAAGAGTAAGGGGAAATTTTGTCTAGTACTTCTTAAAGAACAAAAAATTGAACAATTCTATTTTTCATCTAAAATAGTTGTATGTTAAGATGTTACCCATAATATTGGTTTAATATTATGTTAGTTTGGTCACAGTGAGAGAAACTGACTACCTGACAAGAGCAACTTAGGGGAAAAAAGGTTTTTTTTGGCTTGGTTTCAAAGGTTTATTCCATGGTGAGCTGACTCCATAGCCTTAGTACCAAGGTGAGGTATGATCACAGTGGAAGGATGTGATACAAGAAAACTTCTCAGTTCATGGTGACCAGGAAGTGAGTGGGGTGGTGGTATAGCAGAGGGAAGATGCACCCTTCAATGGCATACCCCAGGGACCCAACTCCTTTAGCCATGATCCCTCCCACACTGTTACCACCCAGTCCATTCAAACAAGGATGGGGAGAAAAAAAAAGGATGGAGTAACTAGGTTATAGCTCTCACAATCTGATCATCTGAACATTCCTGCATTAACACAGGAGCTTTTGGTGGACACCTCATATCCAAACCATAATAAACATTTTTCCTGGAATATCTGCCCTAGTACCAAGAGGGAGAAAAAAGTGAACCAATAAACTGATGGGTTATTAGGTACTTCCAAACTGCTTAGGGGATTGTGCTCATTGTTCTAGGATTATTTGCTTGAGAGACAATTGGAACTAGGATTTTTTTTTAAGAAAAGTTGAAGGTTCACAAAACAACTGCTATTATCGTTCAGCTTGTTTTTGCTTTCTGGGTATTAGAAATATGATAAATATTAAATTTAAAGATTTTAAAAATATTTCTGATTCAACATTTTTTCAGCAGATATTTGTTGAATACCTACAACATACCAAGCACTGTTTTAAACCAGTGGATCATCAATGCTGAGTTGATAGTCTGATTGTAGGGGAGGACATTCATTCAACCAAGTCTTTATTAGCACCTATTTGCCAGGCAACCTGTACAGCTATGTGAGTGAATAGCAAACTTCACTGGGCATATGAGAATGAGCTTTAATTTGTTCTAAATTGTTCCTCAGCAGTGTACATAGCAATGACTAGAATAGGTGATAGAAAAAATGTTGCTTAAATCTGCAAGAAGATTCAAGTTCTAGCCACAAGTTGGCAAAAATGCTCAGCAGCTACTTTTTCTTTTTTCTTTTTCTTCCCCCTCTCTGCCCTCAGAACTGGGAATTGAACTCATGGGTGTGCTACCACTGGGGTGTATCCCCAACCCTTCTTATTTTGAGACAGGGTCTTCCTAAGTTGTTGAGACTGGCCCAGAACTTGTGATCCTCTTTCCGTAGTCTCCTGAGTTGCTGGAATTACCAACATATGCCATTGTGCATGGCTCTGCTACTTTTTCTGAGAATGTTCCAAGTGGACAGCCTGTCCATTACCTAAAGTAAAGTGTTTATACCAGTCCCAATAACTAGTTATAAAACAAGCCAGAATTTTAAAGTTCAAGTAAATCTGTGTATGCGTGTGTGTTGTGTGCATGTGTAGAGATCTTTTCACATTTCTTATGCCAGAAACATAAAAGCATCCACACAAAATTTGTCATAATTGAAAGAGAATTAATGATGTAAGGGTACTTCAAGCCAAATATATTTTGAAGATCATGTGACTCAACCAAATCTATGGCTCACTTTCAATGCAGATACACTTAAAAATCTGAGGGGGAACAGCCCCACTCCTATGGAATTGGCAAAGTCAAGTTGTTAAGACGGTTGCTTTATCCCTACAGTATCTCAGGTGTTTCAGTGAAATAAGTGGTGTGTCTACATGTTAAAGTAAAACAGCTACTGTAGTCCAATGGTTCTAATCCCTGGCTGGAGATTAGAATTATCTAGGGAGCATTTTAAAATATAGTGATTCCTGGGTCTCAGTCTATAAATTGATTCAGGTGGACCAGAGTAAGGACAGAGCAAGGTCTAGTCCTATAGATCTCTCTGTGCCTTATAAGATTGGAGAACAAATATCTGCCATGCACATTGGTTTTAAGAGACAATGAAGGAAATAAAAGAGCTGGGCACTGTGGCACATACCTGCAATCTCAGTGATTCTGGAAACTGAAGCAGGAAGATGTGAAGTTCAAGGCCAGTCTCAGCAACTTAGCTAGATTTTCTTTAAAAGGGATGGGGATGTATCCCAGTGGTAGAGTGCCCCTAGATTCAATCCCCAATAAGGGAGGGGTGGCCTTAAAAGGAAATTAAAAAAAATTCATCTGTCAACTGAAACTCCATAACTCCAGCAATCTCAGGGGACCCAATCATCAAGTATCATGCTGCAGATAAATATCCTTAAAGGCCAAGTATTTTACTCAATTTTTTTTTAACCACTGTGACCAAAAGACTTAAGAACAATTTTGCAGGAGGAAAAGTTTATTTAGGGCTCATGGTTTCAGAGGTTTCAGTCCATACGCAATTGACTACATTGCCTTGAGACTGCGGTGAGGCAGAATATCATGGCAGAAAGGTGTGGAGGAAGAAGGCAGCTCAGGATATGAAACCAGGAAGCAGAGCGAGACTGCTCCCCTCATCATGGACAAAATATAAATAAATCCCAATGATCCAGCTCCTCCAGCCACAGCCTACCTGCCTACAGTTAGTTACCACTCAGTTAATCCCTAACAGTAGATTAATACATTGATTAGGTTAATGTCTCATAACCCAATCATTTCACTTCTGTACTTTCTTGCACTGTCTCACACATGAGCTTTAGGGGGACATCTAATACCATAATAACAAGCTAAGGATAAAAGCCATTGGCTCAAAGCTGTGGTAGAAAACTTAATCTCAAGTTGCTGCAGCAGAGATAGCCAAGTTCCATTCCATTGCAAAAGATGAGACATGAGGTAACTTCAGAGGATACTTTGAAACCAGAAATCAAATCAGCAGGTTCTTCAGCAGGTTCTTTTGTTAAAATATTCTTTGTAAGACTAACATTGACCTTGGGAGCATTAAAGAGTGGTCCTTAGGAGTTCTGTTTTCATATAGTTGTGATATTCATCTGCTGCCAAAGCCTAGCCAACCATCCTTTTTGTAAATAATCATTTTAGCTTGGTTTTTAAATCGTGGACTTTACCCCTTGTTTAGAATTGTAAGCCGTTTTTTGTTATTGTTTTTTTTTTAAGAGAATTTTTATTTATTTTTTAGTTTTTCGGCAGACACAACATCTTTGTATGTGGTGCTGAGGATCGAACCCGGGCCGCACGCATGCCAGGCGAGCGCGCTACCGCTTGAGCCACATCCCCAGCCCATTGTTGTTTTTTTTTTTTTTTAATTAATTTTTATTGTAGGTTGTTCAAAACATTACATAGTTCTTGATATATCATATTTCACACTTTGATTCAAGTGGGATATGAACTCCCATTTTTACCCCATATACAGATTGCAGAATCACATTGTTGTTTGTTTTTGAAACAATTCTAAGATCCTAAAATTTGAAGACATTTTAGTTAATGATATCATTTGGTATGTTTTATTTCTATAATACACATTGCTTCATTTATTTCATTTTAGCTACCTGTGATAGGGTATGTGGGATAATTAATCTCCAATTGGGGAAGTGAAGCATGGTCTATAAGAAGTTTTATATGGGCACACATAATAATTCTGAGGAATGGAGTTAATCTCTGTTATGTTCTCTATTTTTCTATGAGTGGGCAAAGATTCACAGCCCCACAGCACAAACGTATGCAAATTTTATACCATGATTTTAAAAAATGCTTATGACTCTGAAGGAAGTAATGAAATAGTTATTTTGGTAGAAATTAGATTACGACTCCATTGTATTAACAATGAGGTTCACTTAGGTCTAATTAGATAATTGAAAGTCAGCATTATTGAGTACTCTTATAAAATGATGGTTTGTAGCAACATTGTGAAAATTTCAAGGCCTAGACTGGATTCAACATTCAACAAACCACTTCTGAGAACAGAGATGATTTATGTTTAAGATAATTTGATGTTTTTACAAACCTTTGGTGTCATTTTTGAAATTTTTATTTTGAAATAATAATCACACAGGAAGTAACAAAAACAATACATAGAATTTGATGAACCCTTCACCCAGCTTCCCCTAATGGTGAAATCTTATGTAAATGTAGAATATTGTCAAGATAGCATTTGTTGTTAATGTCTTAAGTTCCTTCAATGTTTGCAGCAGAGGAAGCAAAATAATTGGCTAAATTTCACCTCAGATGTAACCACTGAGAATATTGCATAGAAAAGAATGGTGGGTTTGCCCTTCTAGGAAAAATAACTCTTAAGAGGTGTTCATTTGTATATACAAGATAAATATTCTTTAGTTAGAACCTGGTCTAAGATTCATCTGCTTTAAATTTAACATAGTGTGTAATGGTTATCTGATTAACCTCACTTCTCTACAAATTCATGTAACTCTGAAATTTTAGTTAAAAGTCTTCTATATTCACTTGCCTATAATTAATGTGACAATTCTTAAGTCACATCATAACATTCAATTCTTTAGAATTAATTAGGCTTTGGTAAAAGATGATATGGCAGTTTAAAATCTGATACTCCCACACATTAATATTCCAATGTAAATAATCATTATAATCACTATTTGATATCTGCTTAACTGAAGTATATATAAATATTTTGGCAAAGCAACTCATCCATGTGAATGGATGAAGAGAGCTAAGATTTCCAGTATCTTTATTTTTTAAATCATTTTATTGAAGTGCATTAACATATAAAAACTATATATATTTAATCTTGGTAAGTTTGGGGATAAGTAGATACTTGTGAAACCATCATTACCATTAAGATCATCCACATATATGTCACCTCTAAAAGTTTCCTTTATTTTTTTCCTTTTGCGTGTGTATAGTCAGAGTTCTTAAAATTTGCTGAGAAGGGCAAATCTTATGTTAAGTGTGCGATAAAGCATTGTTAGCTACAGGTACTATGCTGTACAGCAGATCTCCAGAACTTACCTTTCAAAGCTAAAATTTTGTACTCTTGAATGATCACTTCCCTATTTTCTCATTCCCCCAGCCATGGCAACCATTCTACTTTCCATTTCCATGAATTTGACTATTGTTTGTTTTTTGCAGTGCTGGGAATGAAACCCTGGTAAGTGCTCTACCACTAAACTATGTCCCTGTCCTCTGATATTGACTACTTTAGATTTCACATATAGGAGACATCATATATTTGATTTTCTTTGTTTGACCTATTTTACTTGACATACTGCCCTCCAGATCTGTGTATGTTGTAGCAAAGGCAGGATTTCCTTCCATACTAATATTGAATAATGTGGGCTGGGGTTGTGGCTCAGTGGTAGATTGCTCGCCTGGCATGCATGAGGAACTGAGTTTGATCCTCAGCATCACATAAAAATGAATAAATAAAATAAAGATATTGTGTCCATCTTCAACTAAAACAATTTTAAATTGGTAAAATCATAAAAAAATTGAATGTTTCTGTGTGTGTGGACGTGCACATACATGTACAAACACGTGTCTTACAACTTTATCCATCTATAAATGAACATTAAGTTCCCATATCTTTTAGTGGGAATAATGTGTCAATGAACATACATGTAACTAATAGATATACAGTCAAGATTACAATTTCAATTCATTAGAATAATAAACTTAGAACTGGAATTGTCAAATCATAGGGTAATTCAATTTTTAATGTTTTGAGGGAGCTCCATACTGTATTCCATGATGGCTGCAGTAATTTGTATTCCCAACAATGTACAACGATTCCCTTTCCTTTACATTCTTGATGACATTTGTTTAAATAATAGGCATCCTAGGCATACTAGCAGATGTGAAATATCATCTCATTGTGGTTTTGATTTGCATTTCCCTGACAATTCGTGTTGAGTATTTTTTTTTCATGTACATGTTAGCCATTTGTAAATATTCCTTAGAGAAATGTCTATTTAGGTCTGCTGCCCATTTTCAGTCACATTGTTGCTATTAAGTTGCTCGAGTTCCTTATGTAGTCTGGGTATTAACTCTCTATCAGATGAATACTTGGTTAAATGTTTTTGCACATTCTATAGGTTGTCTCTTCACTCTATTAATTGCTTCCTTTTCTGTGCATTAGTTTTCTAGTTTGAAGCAATCCCATTTGTCTATTTTTACTTTTGTCTCCTGTGTTTTGTGGTCTTGCTCAAAAACATTCTTATCCATTCTAATGTCCCAAAATATTTCCTCCATGTTTCCTTTGAGAAGTTTCATGGCTTTAGGTCTTATCAATAAGCCTTTAAAGGATTTTGAATTGATTTTTATATTTGGGGAGAGAAGGGGTCTATAGTTTCATTTTTCTGCAGGTAGATACCCATTTCCAATCATTTTTAAAACTTAAAGGTCCATTGACAACTAAATTTTTTTTATTTTATTCATTTATTTATATGTGGTGCTAAGAATTGAACCCAATGCCTCACACATGCTAGGCAAGTGCTCTACCACTGAGCCACTATTCCAGCCCCCCTAGCATCATTTTTTGAAAAGACTATGGTGTGTGCTCTATCATCTTGTCAAAGATCCACCAGCTATAGATCTGTGGATTTACTTTTAGGCTCTATTTCTATTCCAATGGTCTATTTGTCTGTTTTTATGCCAATATCATGCTGTATTGATTACTACAGTTTAGTGGTACATTTTAAAGTCATGTAGTGCAATGCTTCCTGCTTTGTTCTTTTTGCTCAAGATGGCTTTGGGTATTTGGGGATTTTTGTGGTTCCACATAAATTTTAGGATTTTTTAAGCTCTGTGAACAATGCCATCGGTGTCTTGATAAGGATTGTATTGAAACTATAAATTGTTTTGGGTAGGATGAACATTTTAACAATATTGATTCTTCCAACCCATGAACTCAGTATGTCTTTCTATTTATGTCCTCTTCAATTTCCTTCATTAGTATTTTCATTAAGATCTTTCACGTCTTGGATTTATTTCTGGGCTCTTCATTTGATTTTTTTTTGTAGCTATTATACATGAGATTGCTTTCTTGATTTCCTTTTCAGATAATTCACTATTGGCATATAATAGTGCTACTGATTTTAGCATATTTATTTCATATCCTGCAAATCTGCTGAATTCTTTTATTCTAATAGTTTTTTGGAATCTTTGGGTTTACACACACATGCGCGCACACTCAGGAAATCACATCATGTGCAAACAGTGACAATTTGACTTATTCTTTGCCAATTGGATGACTTTTCTTTCTCTTGCCTGGTTATTCTGCCTAGGACTTCTGGTACTATGATGAGTTAAAAGGGTGAAAGTGAGCATCCTTATTTCAAATCTTAGAGAAAGCCTTTAGCTTTTCTTTAATAAGTGTGATATTACCTGTTGGCTTGTCTTATATATAGCCTTTATTATGTTGAGATATATTCTTTCTATAACTAATTCAGTATTTTTATCATGAAGGGGTGCTGAATGCATTTTCTGAATCTTTTGAGGATTTTTATGCTTCATTCTGTTGATGTGGTGTATCATGTTTATTGATTTGCATCTATTGAACCATGTTTGCATCCCCGGGATGAATCCCACTTGATCATAGCAAATCATTTTTTAATGTGCACTTGGAGTCAGTTTGCTAGTATTTTGTTAAATATTTTTGTGTCTGTTCATTTGACTTGTAGTTTTCTTTCTTTTCCTTTTTTTATCATTTCTTTTTTTCACTTTTTTTTCATTTTTTCATTCACACGTATATATGTGTATCCTTGTCTAGGTTGAAAGAATTCCCTCCTCTTCAGTTTTTTCTTTCTTTTAGAATTGGTATGAGTTCTCCTTTAAATATTTGGTAGAACTTGGCATTCAGAAGCCATCTGATTTGAGGGACATTTGTTGATGGGAGACTTACTAATTTGTTTCCATCACTTGTTGATCTGTTCAGATTTTCTATTCAAGATTCAGCCTTGGTAAAGTGTATGTGTATAGGAATTTGTCTGTTTCTTCTAGTTTATCAAATTTGTTGGTGTATAATTATTCATAATAATCTCTAATGATCCCTTGTATTCATGTGGGGTCAGTTGTAATGTTTCCTTTTTCATATCTGATTATATTTGTGGCTTCTCTTTTTCCTAGCCTAGCTAAGGGTTTGCCATTTTTTCTTTTTCATAATAACCAGCTCTGTTTTGATGCCATTTCACATTTTTTATTTATTTCATTTACTTCTGCTCTGATATTTACTATTTTTTCTTCTACTAATCTGGGTTTGGTTTATTCTTGTTTTTCTGGTTCCCTGATCTATAGCAATAGGTTGTTTGAAATCTTTTTTTTTTTTTAAAGTAGGTGTCAATTCCTGTAAACTTCCCATCTAGCTGTGCTATTGTTGTATCCCATAGGTTTTGGAATGTTCCATGTTTATGTGTTTCAAGAAACTTAAATTTTATTGATTCATTCCTTGAACCATTGGTTGTTCAAAAATAAGTTGTTTAATTTCCATTCATTTGTATAGTTTCCAAAGTTTTTCTTATTGATCTCCAGTTTTACTGCATTGTGGTTGGAAAAGATACTTGATATGACTTCCATTTTTAAAAAATTGAGACTTGTATTGTGGACTACCAGGTCTATCCTGGAGAATGGCTTATGTGTTGTTGACAGAATGTGTACCCTGAAGCTTCTGGGTGGAATGTTCTGTAGATGTCTGTTAGGTGTTAGGTCCGTTTGGTCTAGGGTGCAATTTTACCTTTTTTTTGGTTTGGATGATTTGTCCATTGACAAGTAGGTGTTAAAGTTCCCTACTATTATTGTATTGAAGTCTCTCTCCTTATAGGTCTATTCATATTTGTTTTATATATTTGGGTGTTCCAATATTGGGTGCATATAATATTTATAGTTGTTATTGAATTGACCCCTTTATCATTATGTAATGACCTTTTATGTCTCTGTATTGCTTTTCATACAGAATTTATTTTATCTGATATAAGTATGGCTATTCTTGCTTTTTTATTTTTTTAGATTCTATTTACCTTTGTAATCTGGCCATCTTTGTGCCCATCCCAGAAATTCTAAAGAGTTGGCTTCTCTAAGCCTAAGGATGCTTCTGCTCTTTCAGCACTAGATGACACCCTAAATCCAGATTTGCCTCGAGTAGGCTCTTAGTGTATTGTTGCTGTTTTGGCACTAGAGGGCGCTCTAAGTCCAAGTTGTCCTAAATCTGCAGTTGGTGTATCATTCAGAATGAACTGGAGGAATACCTAAAACATATAGTCCATCTCTGTTGTCCTCCATTTGAGGTCAGGATAGACCCAGATGCTTTGTCCACAATCACTGGCCTCTATTCGGGTACCACAGGATTCTTCCTGGCTCTGGGCCTCGGCTTGACAAGACCAACCCCAGGTTTCTATACTGTGACTTGGCACCTACCTCCCTGTGCCCCCACCCCCAGTGGATAATTTCTCTCTCCATATTGTGCTACCTGGGGTTGGGAAAGTTGGAAAATCCCATGGCCACTAACACTGCAATGGTAGGTCACACCTGGAGTTCATGGCTTGCCAAGACCACTGCAGTGCTAGTATAGGATCAAGGCCCACACTGCTATGGACTGCTGTCTGTTAAGGTAGACTCATGGACCAAGATCACTGCGGCCGGATACAGGTAATACTGGTTGGATTAGAAGTCCAATTGACTAGGGCCACAGGTCTCTTCCTAGCATGAGGGCTGAGTCGGAGGCTCTATCTGCAGACACTGGCCCTGGAAATTAGGACTCTGAAGATCAGCCCACAATTAGGTTTCACTAGCCCTGCACTGAGTCTTGGAACTCACTTTTTGCCCTACATCCAGTGGGAGGAGCCTTGTTCGTCACTGTTCTGCCTGAGGGTGGTAGAAGCAGTCTCTAAGCTGATGCTAAGCTGAGTCACAGCTGAATCTCACAGCTGCAGAGACCTGCACAGTCTCAGGCAATGACGTGTCATGACTGGCAGTGATGCAGGCTGAAACATGAGTGCATTCCACTGAGACTCAAGTTTCTGCATGATGTAGAGGCAAGTCTAGAGTTTTAGTCCATGAGGACTGGCCTGGGGATGGGGGCCATGGGGCTCTTTCTGGTGCTGGGTCCCAATGCAGCAAGTCTTGTATAGAACTCCAAAGCAAAGTCTATTCTCACTTTCCTGCCTTACTTACAAGTAAGTAGTTGTGCTCCCCACTCTGTTGCCAGAGGTTGAGGGAGGGGTTGGTGGTGGCAGTCCCTTGGCCACCTTGGCTAAGGAAGATCCAGAGATCTTTGGGCATTGGCCTGGGGACAGGGGTCCTGGGTCTCTTCCTGGCACTGTTTCCCTGTGGTAGGCCCGGTATTGGGGTTCAAGTCTAAAGTCTGTATTTAATTGTTCTCCCTCTCCCAAGTGGGAGGGGTGTCTTTCCATGCTGCACGGCTTGAAGTTGGGGGGAGGAGTGAAACAGGCAACTCTATCCTTTCTGCCCTCCTCAATGCATCTTTTCTTAGGCTAAAACTAGGCCTGGTAGCCTCTCACCTGGTTTTCTTAGCTTTTGTGGTGGTAGTTTGATATGTGAGTAGCTGTTCAAATTGGTTTCTCTGTGGGGAGACAGTTGCTTGAACATTTTGGCCATTTTGCTCCCAATCCAAGGTAGTGTCCAAATATGGATACCTTTTAGTTCTGTAAGTGCTTTTATTTGAATTCTTTTTTGTAGTTGTCGATGGACATCATGCCTTTATTTTTAAAATTTGTTCATCTTTATGTGGTGCTAAGGACTGAACCCAGTGCCTCACATATGATAGGCAAACACTTTGTCACTGAGCTACCAGCCCCAGTCCTCTGTAAGTGCCTTTGCTGGAACTTCCAATACAATGTTGAATAGCAGTGGTGAAGGTAACCATCCTTACCAAGTATGATGTTAACTATATCACTGAGCTACATCCCCAGCCCAGCTTGATTTTTTTTTTTTTAATATATTTGCAGCTGTAAATTTTTCTCCAAGCACTGTCTCTGCTGTAAGTTTTGGTATGCTTTGTTTTCCTTTTCATTCATATCTATACATTTTTGCATATCCCTTGTGATTTCTTTTATCCATCAGTTGTTTAAGAGTATGTTGTTTAATTTCCACATATTTGTAAATTTTCTGCATTTCCTTTTAAAATATCATTCCATTGTAGTCAGAGATACTATATGATTTTACTTTTTTTAATATATCTATTGGGACTCTTATATGACCTAAGATTTTGTCTATCCTGGAAAATGTTCTATATGAACTGGAGAAGAATGTGCATTCTGCTATGGTTGAATGGTGTGTTCTATATGCATCTGTTAGATATAGTTAAGATTTATAGTTTTATTTCAATCCCCTATTTATTGATAGTCTACCTAGATGTATTATCTATTTAAAGTCTTGTATTGAAGCCTTCAAATATTCTCACTGAAGGATATGGAAAATCACTACCCCCAGAGACAAAAGGAAAAGAATGGGCTCTGGACTTTCACAATTTCCCATATCTTTACAACTGTTCCCCTGACTGCCCAACTGACACATCCCTGCTATGACTCAGCCCCAGTGAACTTTATAAAACTCAGATCCCAATTGTAACCAGTTGACATTTTCCTCTTGAAAAGTGCCCCTCTGTTGCTTTATTAAGCATCACTGATCTGTTGAGGTCTGTTCTTTTTCTTTCTTTTTTCATTTGCTTTCACTCACTATCTTGATTCTGTTTGCTTCTTATATTTGTAATAATAGTTTTAAATAGTAATCATAGCATGTGATAATAGCTAACATCGTTTCAACACTTAGCATATGCTAGGCATTTTTCTATGTGCTTTGAATACAATAACTCAGTTAATGTTCACAACCACTCAATGAAGTTGAGTTTTATTAACTGATACCACAGAAATACAAAGGATCATAAAACTTCTATGAACAATTATATATCAACAAATTGTATAACCCAGAAAAACAGGTTATTATGTGTCTAGGAATTTATCTATTAAGACTGATCATGAAGAGGAGATCAAAACAGACCAATAATGACTAAGGAGCTCAGATCAGTAATAAAAAATCTTCCATCAAAGAAAAACCAGAACCTGATGCTGAGTTTTACCAAGCATTTAAACAAGTATAACTAAAAAGAACAAATTAAAAATAAAAAAAGAACTAACCCCAAACCTTTCCAAAGTTTCCCAAAATTGAAGAAGAGGAAACACTTCCAAATTATTGTATGAAGCCAGTCTTACCCTAGTATCAATGCCAGTTAAGGACACAAGAAAAGAAAATTATAGGCCAATATCCTTGATGAAGATAGATGCCAAATCCTCAACAAAATACTAGCAAACTGAACTCAACAGCACATTTAAAAAAGCATATAACATAATCAAGTGGCATTTATTCCTGGGATGCAAGAATGTTTTCAACATAAACAAATCTATAAATGTGGCATTTAACAGAATCAAAGACAAAAAACGTGATTAACTCGTTGATGCAAAAAATGCATTTGAAAAAAGTCAATGTCCTTCTGTGATTAAAAACTCTCAAACATTAGGTGCAGAAGGAACTTTGCCTCAACATAATAAGTGACATATGACAAACCCACAGCTAACATACTCATCAGTGAAAGTTTTTTCTCTAAGATCAGGAACAAGACAAGTATACACACTGTTACTTCTATTTAACACAAAACTGAAGATCCTAGTCAGAGCAACTAGGCAAAAGAAAGAAATGAAAAGCATTCAAATTGGAAAGGAAGAAGTTAAATTTTCTCCAGAAGACATATATATATATATATATATATATATATATATATCAAGAACCATACAGACTCTAAACCAATCAACCAACCAACCACTGTTTAAAACTAATAAATGTATTCAGTAAAGTTGCAGGGTACAAAATCAACATCCAAAAATCAGTAGTGTTCCAATACACTAACAACAAACTATTGAAAAAAACAAATCAAAATCCCAATTCTTGGGAATAAATTTAATCGAGGAGGTGAAAGATTTGTACACAGAAAACCATAAAATGTTGATTAAAGAAATTAGACATAAATGGATTGGTATCATGTGTTCACAAACTGGAAAAATTAATATCTTTAAATACCACTCAAATTGATCTACAGATTCAATATACTTCCTATCAAAATTCTAATGATATTTTCACAGAAATAGGAACCCTAAATTTCACATAGAACTACAAAAAACCCCTCAAATATCCAAAACAAACTGAAACAAAAACAACTCTGGAGGCACTAAACCACCGAACTTCAAAATATACTACCAAATGATAGTAAAACAGCATGGCATTGGTATAAAAACACAGACCAATGGAATGGAATAGAGAGACCAGAAACAAATCCACAAATTTTGTTATTTTTATTTTTAACAAAAGTGCCAAATACCCAAAATGTGAAAAGGATAGTCTCTCCAATAAATGGTATTGGCAAAACTAGAAATTCACATACAAGAGAATGAAATTAGGCCTTTGTCACATCATATACATAAATCAACTCAAAATGGATTAAAGATTTACACATAAGATCTGAATTTGTAAAAATTACCAGAAGAAAACACAGGGGGAATCTCCATGACATTGGTCTTGGCGATGTTATTTTTAATATGGTCCCCAAAGCACAGGCAACATAACTAAAAGTAGGCCAATAGGATTATATCAAACTAAAAAGCTCTGCACAGCCAGGGAAACAACTGACAGAGTGAAGAGGCAGCCTACAGAATGGGAGAAAAATATTTGTAGATCCTGTATCTAATTAAAGATTAACATCTAAAACATATTAAAGGGGCTAGGGATGTAGCTTACTGGTAGAATGCTTACCTAGCATGTATAAGGCCCTGGGTTCCATCCCCAGCACTTACGTACACAAAAATTTTATTTATATATAACAGCAGAATTCATTGGCAAGAAAACAACTCAATTTCAATTAAAAAAATGAGCAAAAGCCTTCTTTGGTTAAACTGTCTCAAAAGACGGCCAACAGGTATATGAAAAATTAATCAATACCACTAATCAACAGGGGAATGGAATCTAAACCTGAAGGACATATTGCCTCACACCTGTTAGGATGACTACTTTCAAAAAGACTAAAGCTAACAAGTACTAGTGAGGATATGGAGAAAAGGGAATACTTGCACACTGTTGGAGGGAATGTAAAAAATACAACAATTATAGTAAATACTATGAAATTTCCTCAAAAAATTATAAATAGGCCTACTATATGATCCAGCAATCCCACTACTGGGAATAATTCCAAAGGAAATGATGTTAATATGTCAAAGACATATCTGCATTCCATGTTCATTACAGCATTATTTAGGATAGCCAAGAATGGAATCAACCAGAAAAAGAAAATGTGGTACATATGCACAATGAAATACCATTTAGCCATAAAGAATGAAGTTCTGTCACTTGGGACAACATGGATGGAACTGGAGATCACTTGCTAACTGAAATAATCCAGGTATAGAAAGACATACTGCATGCTCTCATATGTATAATCTAAAACAGCAAACTTGTAAAAACAGAGTACAATGGTAGTTAACCAAGGGCTGGTGCATGGGGTAAATATCTTTCCACCCAAGTGGCAGATGTAGTTTGACTCCTTTGTGAGTAGTTATGTGCCTTCTTAAAGCTGCTCACTTCTAAAAACACTTTCCC
Source organism: Callospermophilus lateralis (assembly GCF_048772815.1). Classification (NCBI taxonomy): domain Eukaryota; kingdom Metazoa; phylum Chordata; class Mammalia; order Rodentia; family Sciuridae; genus Callospermophilus; species Callospermophilus lateralis. The sequence continues at coordinate 18,310,801 of NC_135325.1, forward strand.
ACATGTTATACCTCATCTTGGCCTTGGAATGATTTTGATTCAGCCCTTTCTTTTTTTAAAAATTTATATATAACAGCAGAATGCATTACAATTCTTAGTACATATATAGAGCACAATTTTTCATCTCTGGTTGTATACAAAGTATATTCACACCAATTCGTGTCTTCATACATGTACCTTGGATAATAGTGATCATCACATTCAACCATCATTAATTACCCCATGCCCTCTCCCTTCCCCTCCCACCACTCTGCCCTATTAACCCTTCCTCAGAGCTTTTTGGCTGGTAAAGATTCTTGACATGGCCATCTTAAGAGTGTTCTCTTAGCATACAGTTGTGATTTTCCCCCCCATTTTCCCATTTCACTGTTAAGAGTTGCCACAGAGACATCTTGAGCTGGAAATATTTCCCCAAGACACATCACTTTGAATTCTGAATTGTCATTTCATGTGACTTGTTCTGTTATAGGTGTGGATGACTTATTTCCATCTAGAAATAATTCAAAATTTGTAGCCTCTGAAATGTCACTAGGATATAGTATTCTTATTCCATTCTGTTGTTTGGGGAGTTGAAAGTCTTTTTAGTTTGAGATAATGTCTTTGCTAGAACGTCTTTTTGAGAATTTGCCTGAACTAATCTGTTTTATTCCACTTTTGAATCAAGAGTTTAGAAGAGCTTTTTAAGTTTTCAGATGGCTTGATTTATTTTAGTAACTTCTAGATTTAATACCTTATGGTCAAAAAAATATGGCCTGTATAATTGTTTTAGAAATTGGGATTTTCTTGATTTCTGTGTGTAAATGTTTGATGGATATTAGGAAAAAATAGTTTTTACAAAATATAAAGTTTAAATATATAGAGAATTAACCAAGTTAATCATAATACCATTTAGTCTATTTTGCACGTCAAAATAAGAGAATTGTGTCTTCTATACAAAGATTTAGGAAAATTCTGACATCACCTGGATTGTTTACCCTTGTAGGTAATATTTTCTCAACCCTCCTGCCCCCATGTCTCTATATAGTTATGTGTCTCCTAACAGGAGTATGATCTGAGAAATGTGTTGTTAAGTGCTTTTGTTATTGTGCAAAGATCATAGAATATACTTCCACAAACTTAGATGTCTTCTTAATGTAATTAAGATGTAGTGAATGAGTTGTATGGGGTTGCTGCTAACATATCATGGCACAATTTTCTTCTATATCCACTGTCTGTTCCATCTGGTATTCCTTATCACATTTCCTGGATATACATTAATTTTATTGGTTCTTTTTAGTTATACATGACAGTAGAGTCCATTTTTATATAATTATACAAACATGGAGTATACCCTATTCTAACTAGGAGTCCATTCTTGTGGATGTACATGATGGTGGGATTCACTGTGGTGTTTATATGTGCATAGGAAAATTATGTCAGATTCATTCCACTGTCTCTACTTTTCCTATACCCATGCCTTCTCTTCATTCCCCTTTGTTTAACCTACTGAATTTCTATTCTCCCCTTCTTCCCGCTTTTTGTGGGTTAAGTTCCACATATCAGCAAAACATTCAACCTTTATTTTGGGGGGACTGGCATGATATTCTCCAGCTCCAAGTGCCATTATTTCTTTGTGGCTGAGTAATATTCCAAAACATATACCATATTTTCTTTATCCATTCATCCATTGAGGAACCCTAGGTTATTTCTGTGACTTGACTATTGTGAATTGAGCTGTTATAAACATTGATGTGGCTGTATCATTATATATGCTGTTTTTAAGTTCTTTGGGTATGCACCAAGCAGAGGAATAAATGGGTCAAACGGTGGTTCTATTCCAAGTTTTCTAAGGAATCTCCATACTGCAGATTGGTTGCACCAATTCCCACCAACAATGTATGAGAGTACCTTTCTCCCACCTCCTTGCCAACATTTGTTACTTGTATTATTTATAATTGCTATTCTGACTGTAGTGAGATGGAATTTCAGTGTAGTTTTTTAAGAAAATATTTTTTAGTTGTAGATGGATACAATACCTTTATTTTTTTGTGGTGCTGAGGATCGAACCCTGTGCCTCTCACATGCCAGCCAGGCAGGTACTCTACCACTGAGCCACAACCCCAGGACTTCAGTGTAGTTTTAATTTGCATTTCTCTAATTGCTAGGGATGTTGAACATTTTTTCATGTATTTTTGACCATTCATATTTCTTCTTCTGTGAAGTGTTTGTTCAATTCCTTTGCCCATTTATTGACTGGGTTATTTTTCTGATGTTAGGTTTTTTGAGTTCTTTGTATATCCTGAAAATTAATGCCTTATCTGAGGTACTGGTGGTGAAAGTTTTCTCCCATTCTGTAGGCTCTCTGTTCACATTCTTGATTGTTTCCTTCACTGTGAAGCTTTTCAGTTTGATACCATCATATTAATATCCAACAAAACTGAAAACAAGTTTTCTACTTTTCTTTGGTAGTTTTATATAAAATCACTTGGTTGGAAATTACTTGATTACAAAATATTGGGAAGACTGGGAAGTTCAGTGCCTTTTAAGCATTTGTTTTTGGCCACTCAACAGTAGACAGCAGTGAGTACTGTTTTCAGTATTTACTGTGGGGTTGAAAACCTCTTCCTGGAATCCTCAGGGGACCAAACAAGATTTTCATCTGTGTTCATCGTGGCAGCCTGAAGTTACTTGTTGCCTTATGCCCCTTAACTAGTGGCCAAGTAACTCTCAGTAACTGTTTTCCTTATTTTAGTGAACTGTGGTGCCAAGTGAGTCAGGAAGCAAATGCAATCTACATGCTTTCTGTCTAGATTCTATTTGCTCACTGTTCAGAGCTTGGGGATCTTCATGGGTCCTATTGGGGACTCCCAAAGGCATGCTTTGCAGGTTGACCTTCACTCATGGCTAGAGTTGTGGCCTGGTTGACAGCAGTTGCTATTGCCCTCTATACATCCATCAACTTCCTGTCATTTCTGACCCCTTGAGAGTACCCTTCCCTGTTTTCCAATCCTTAAAAATATATTTTTTTAATGTTTCAGTGGAATTTGGGAAGAGAAACTAAAATTGCAATCTTGAAATCAGAGTCCCCTGCCACATGTGGCAATTTGAAAAATATATTCACCAATGTTCAAAAGGCAGGAAAAGTGAGATGATTTGATTGGTCATAATTTTGCAAAATAAAATCTCAACCACAGGTTGGAGATATAGCTCAGTGGTTGAGCATCTACTTAGCATGCTTGCCCCACTGGGTTCAACCCTCAGCAATAACCCTCCACATATTGTATATACTATCTTAAAAATTTCCATCATAAAACATTACCTGTTCTATGTTCTAGAAAAAGGCCAATAGGACAAAGTCAGGAAGTCCTTAGAGGAATACAGGTGGGATACAAACACTGGGCATCTCCCACACAACAGTCCCCCAAGTCTTCTGTATGAAAACTGAGCTGGTCAATTTCTAAATAAATCATTATATGGATACAGGAATTAAAGGTAAATAATGTAGTCCTCACAGATATCTCTACAAAACAGACACCACAGCAAACCACATCTGTGCTAACAGAACATTTGAAGTAACTAAAAATAATTCAACTGCTTAAGGCAACCTAGGATGTGGGAATTGATTTGGAGTTAAAAACACTTTACTACTTTTAAAGTTATCTTTGACATTTATTCTATGCATTAACTGTAAGATGTGGTAGAGTATAACTAAAGAGGTGATGAAGAAAAGTTTCCTTGAAGATATTCCAATTAATAAATGACTAGTTTCCTGGCAGGGAGAAAAGAAAACTCTGAGGATGTGCATGCATACACACATTGTGAGACATGACAAATTTCATGTACTCCATCTATATTATAATTTGAGAAACCTTATTTTTAAAAATGTGTGAGACTTGGGAAATTTAAAATACTGGATATTCAATATTTAAACAGCAGTAATTCTATAAGGTGTGATGAGTCCAATGTGCTTATGTTAAAATGTATTTCCAAATGAACTGATGTCTGGGATTTATTTCAAAATAATCCAGGGAAAAGTGAGAGGTGATAAGAATATAGATGAAATAAGGATGTCTACTTAATTTTGGAAGCTGGGTAATGAATAAATGGGGTATCATTATACAATTCTATACTTCTGTATGTATATAAAATGTAGAAATGATTTTAAAAAATTTTAGTTGTAGATGGACACACCATATCATTTTTTTATGTGGTGATGAGGATTGAACAAAGTGCCTCCTCACACATGCGAGGCAAGTGCTTTACCACTGAGCTACAGCCCCAGCCCTAGAAATAATTTTTTTAAAAGGACCTGGGATGTAGTTTCTTTTTTTTTTTAATATTTATTTTTTAGTTTTCGGTGGACACAACATCTTTGTTTTGTATGTGGTGCTGAGGATCGAACCCGGGCCACACGTATGCCAGACAAACGTGCAACCGCTTGAGCCACATCCCCAGCCCAGCCACATCCCCAGCCCTAGAAATGATTTTTAAATGTATTTAATCACAAAAGAGTTGTCTAATGGAATTCATCTGTGGTGACTTCTGTGCAAAAAGTTGGGAAGGTTTACTTCAGACCCTAGGCAAGGTAAGTGACAGAACCTCTGTTTGCCTTTGGAAAACTAATTACAAATGATATCAATAGCTAGATGCAGTGGCGGGGCCCTGTAACACCAGCTATTGGGGATTCTAAGATAGGAAATTGCCAAGTTTCAGGACAGCCTGAGCAACTTGGCAAGATGTAGACTCAAAATAAAAATAAAAAGGGCTGGGGGTGTGGCTCGGTGGTAGAGTGCCCCTAGATTCAATCCCCAGTACTACAAAAAAGAAAAACAAATATAAAGAAGAAAAATAGTTTGTTGGTAAATAACATTAAGAGGAATGAAAAAATGTTAAGTTTCTAACATGTTCCAACTTATAAAAACCTGCACACACACACACACACACACACACACTCACCCACAAATTTTCAAGTCAGAACAATGTGCACTTAATACTTACCCATGTCTAACATTACTAATGTTCTAAGAAGATGAAATGTGATGGTTAAGTTAGTGCATCCAGAAATGTTTAGAACTAGAACTAGCTTGATATTATGAATTATTTCTAACTATACAGAAAAGATGCAGAATGTAGTGTTTGCTTTTAGTTTATTAATTTATTTTTCAGGAAACTTTCGACTTTCTGAATATGTACTGTTTGGAAGTACGATGCATGCATAGCCTTTTTAAATGCCTTTGTACAATTTCATCTCAAAATAATTTCATTCACAGCATACACAGAAATCTAAGAGACATGGTATTTACAAGATTTAATAAGTTCTTGCTGCTTTAATGAAGAAACTGATCAATTCCTTTACAGTAGGGAAAGAAACATGGACATTGCGTGTTCTTATAAATAAGAATTCAGAATTGCTCAGTCTCAAAGCAACTTTTCATGGCTTTAGAAATTAAAATTGACTCATCATTCTATTAATCTCTGAATGCCCAAGCCATGCAAAATCTACTTGTATTAAATATTTGGGGATGCAAATAATACAGAAATAAATTTCTGGTGAATGTGAAAATGTCATCAGAATTAACTTTCACAATAGGAAAATACTGTTAATTCTTTCAAAAAGATACAGTAGTGGTGCAACACAGACAGTGCCCAATTTTGATTTCCAAGTAGCATTTCACTTGTCATTTTCCTTTCTCTACAGATATACATACACACACTGTAACATAGACTCATTCAAGGTCTAACAATGGTACAATATTAAAATAATTTTTAACTATAAAGGGACATCTTCACATTCCAGGATACATCATTGATAATTTTTAAAGGACAATTCTTCTATGTTTTATATTCTTGCTTTTTGTTTATACTGTCAGCAAGACATTACAATTACCTTTTAAAAGACTATATAAAATTGAGTTGCCACAGAAAGTTGGATATGAACCCTAGATAAATGTGACAAAGCAATGACAAAATTTAAGGAAACATCAATTTATAATTGAAAAGTACTAAAATTGAGACCAGCTCCTTAAAAATTAAACTGCTTATCACACTTCCCATTTCTTCCAGGGAAATAAACAAATTAGCAACACTTTCCCCACCATCATTAATCTGCTCTAAAACTACATTTTTACAATGCATTTCTTTTGTTTCTTTAAAATCTCCTGCCTCTACTCTCTCCCAAACTAGCTCAATATCAACATTTTACAATGCTTAGAAAGTTTCTGGCTCCTCTATTACCACTTTAAACTTTTAAGAACTCCAAAATTTAAGGGGCAATGTACTGTAGCAGAATGGCAAACGTGCTTTCTAAAAACCCAGTTACGAAACAGTGAAATAATGTAAAATGTATAGTCAGGTCTATATGTTACCAGATACATCAAACCAGTTATATTTTAAGAAAGAAAATCTCCTACAAGAAACAAGGAGTGCACCAACTCGACCAAAGGGCGTAGGTGCCTCAGTGGCTAGGCATCACCCAACTTAATTCCTACCAATTGTTTATGCATACCAATCTGACTAGGAGATCCTTTGGAAAAGATACCTTGAAAGCTGGGTGGATTCTTACTCAATCTGGTCATAGGCAAGAAGTAGTCTATGGGATACAGTTAAACATAGCAAATTTGTCAGTGTCAAACAATATGCTTATTTTAAAAAACTGAATACGGCCTAAGTTGGCAGATGAAACTTGTGCACAATCACAAATTGACATGTACAAAACTTCCTTAAAATCAATCTCTGATATCTCATACCCCACCTTCCACACCTAGCAAATGGACTGTTTTCTCATTTTTCCTGGCAGGAAAGCAATGATTGACTAGATATGTCATCAAAGGACTGAAACCATGCATCTACTGTATGATAACAGCTTATTAACCTGGATGTATTTTCATGCAATAGTTTTAAAGTCATCTACATGGTTTTAATAAAGCATCTGACTATTTTCAAACATGCTACTTTCATTTCAACTGACAACTGCCAAGTTAATTGCTACCACTTCAGCGTATCACTATGAATACTGGTAAACCTTTTAGCTAGAACACCAAGCAGTATATATAGGTTTGTCCCCCTAAATTGTTTATTAACACCAAGTGGGGTTGACCACCACTAACATGATACAAAACCACACAGAGGCAAAGGAATCTTACAGGATAGTAGGACTGCTGGACTGTTGTTGGAGACTGACAGATACCAGTGTTACAAAAGCCTGTTTAAAAAAAAAACTGTTTTCAAGTCCATGCTTTAAAGCCTGTCTGCTTTCTCACCATCTTTTTCACAGTTTTGCCACAATTGTTGTATGAGAAATGTTTTATCAGTGTAATTACATAACCATAGTTAACTTTGGGAGATGAGTGGACATATTTTGGGGAGTTTTCCACATATGAAAAAATGTTTTCAAAGCTGTAGGCAGAGTATGAAATTATGATTTGATGGAAAACTATGATGAGTTATGCCTTTGGTTTCATTATGCTATTAAGTGCAGCTTGTTTTTCCAGGCCTGCCAGAGATTACTGCTAAATTAGAATACAATGAGAACACAAAGGGTGTGTGTGTGTGTGTGTGTGTAGGGGGGCACCTGCTGGTATTCCTAAGGTTATAACCTCAGCCAAAATGCTTCAGAATGGGAAAATCTACCAACTTTATTGCTGTTTATACTCACCAAAATGAGGGGTTTGGATTTTAAAATTCAATTCTGAGCCAAGAAGGAAACTGAACAGTGGCAGAGACCTTATTCAGATGTGCTATTAAATTTCCAGTGATGCACCCTAAAGTCACATGATTTTATCTCTTCAGTTATCCAAACCTTTAAGTTCTGTTTCAAAGATTGCTGTGATGCCTGGACAAATTCAATATGATCTCTGAAAACACTTTTATTTAAAAAGTTGTTCATTTTAAACTCTTGTATTCATTTTTTTTCTTTTCGTGGTACTGGGGGTCAAACCTAGGGCCTTGTGCATGTTAAGCATATGCTCTACCACTGAGCTACACCCCCATCCAATATTTCCTAACCAGTTTTTTCTTGCTCCCCAAACAATGCAGTGTGCAACTTTGATATTGGCCAACTGTAATTTCCCTCACATTGGTTTATAACGTGTGTGTAAATAAATCTTTATTGAACAGCTAATATTGATTTTTTTTTTCTTCAGCTAAATTAGGATTATGGCACAAAGTATTATCTGTGCTGTAAACATCATGAATTCATCACAAAATTGGAAGGAGGCAAAAAAAAGCCCTATGAACTGCAAACATTTCTTAAGAACCACAGCTGAGCTCAAGATTTCCAAATAGATTTTGGAATGGACTTGCATTTGGCATACATTCACTGTGCTATTGGCAAAGCGCAGTTTTACAAGAATGTCATTTATAAAATCATACTTTGTAAGGATTTGTTATATTTTTAAAATGTCCTAATAAAAGCATACAGTAACTTAAAAATATATCTCTTATATGGCATAATTAGGTCTTAGTTACCAGTGTTGATATAGCTTGATGAAACCTTGTACAAGCCAAAGGGATCTTACCACCTCTGATTGTACTTTCCAATGATGGGCATAATATGCCTAATTCCTGACTGCTACAAATCACATTTTAAAACATATTGTTTGTGTTTGAAATTACCCCTGAAAAAAGCAGCAATTAAAAATATCTCTATTATTTTGCAAAAAAAAATCATATTCTGGGTGCTTTTTCCTGTCCTCTTCATAGGAAGCATGGGAAGAAGCACAGGGAGCCTTGGTTTTCCAGAGAGCTGTGGCCAGGTAAGCCTACTCTGGAATTCACAGTTTGTCTGCATAAACTGTTAACTTTTCATAATATCATTCAAGGTTTGACTTCAAAAAAAACATAAGGGCCACTCAGCAGTAACTTTAACAATTGGGATTCCACAGAAGAGCTCTTGACTTAGCTCTGTGTACATTCTTTCAGGAGTGAATCCTTCCCCAGTTTCAAGTATTCCTTTCTACCTCTAACTCTGCAATGAGTTAAGAAAGGAAAAAAGAAAGACCTCACCATATTCCTTTTGTGAGCACAGTGACCACAGTGCCATTCCTCCTCCTACCCCCCCTGCAATTGAAAATGAAAAGGCTGGGCAGATGAATAGACTCCTGAGGTTTCCTTTTCTCATGGTGCTCAAAAAGTTTCACTCTTAACCTGGTGCCAACTCTTCTGAATTCAAGTGTACCGTGGCATCTCACACTGCTCACAGCGATTTAGTGCTGGGTGGTTAAGAAAGGTGCAGCTGTCACAATTCCACGGAGCCCCTTCATAGTCTTCATCTCGGGGTTGTATCCGAGGACTGTGTGTGGAGCCAGTTAGATTCTCTGAGGGAAGTGAAGATTAAAGAGAGGGGGGTAAAGATAAAGGTTTTTTTCCCCAAGTATAATCCAAAAAGCAAGGAACGTAACTTTCTGCCTTATGTGTAAGGCACTTAGTAAGCACATCTACTAGAAAAGCATAACTGAGCAGAATGCAAAATATAGTTTGTTCTAAACAGTTCACTTTTTTTTTTTTTTTTTTTTGCTATAAGACATAAGCTGAGTGTGGTGTTGCTCACCTATATTCCGGCTGCTTGAGAGGCTGAGACAGGAGGATGACAATTTCATGACCAGCCTGGGCAATTTAGCAAGACCCTGCCTCAAAATTAAAAAGGGGGCTGGGGATGTAGCTAATATCTAGCATGCACAAGGCCCTAGGTTCAATCCCCAGCACTGCCAAAATGAAAAAAGATGATGGACAGAAGTCCAGAACAGATTATCTTCCTAAAAGATTACTCATAGATAGTGGATATTTATGCTTTATTCCAGCCAAATGAAAAAGAAATGGACATGGAAGAAAACATGTCTTCCCTGACAATCTCGGCCTACCTTGACTTTTTTTTCCTGTTACTATATACATAATATAGCAAAATCTGATATATGTGCCTTTTCCCATGAGATATTTAAACTCCGATACACATGTGCTTTCTACTAATGGTTCATAAATGGCAGGGGACAGTTCGTAAGAAAAATTTCCCCAGAATAGTGAAAAGATAAAGACTTCAGTTTTTCTGAAAGCCAAATTACATTCAATATAAAAGGCTATTATTCCCAGATTCGTTCTTACTTTTTGGCATTCAAATGTCCTTCATATGTTTTGAAAAAATGTCTATAATTGGCAAAATCAAATGCTGGCAAATTTAAGTTGGCCTCCAAGGTTTTATAAAAATTCGAAACTTGTATTCGTGTTAAATCTTCAATCTCCCTAATCATCACACTTAAAAAGGCTCTGCTTCTAGGGTCCATTTGTAAATCCTGCCTTTTAGGAACAGTCCCTATTAAGAGCAGGGTGAGTGAAGAGAAGGTTAAGGGTCTCCTGATGAAATCTTCCCTGGAATCTGGGGTAAGATCAAGAGGCTGGGAATGTCCACCTATAGGACACTGGAAACCCTCACTATGTTCTGGAAATACGATTAAGATCTAAGGTAAGCAATCTTTCCAAATAGTTAACAAAATAAACTGAGATATGGAAAAGCTCTGTCAGTTATGGTTCTGGGTTAGCAATTTGTCTTTCATGGCAAATGACTAGTGTGACCATTCCCTGAGAACTGAGGTTCAGATTCTGAACCTTACCCTATGATAAGGCTCAAGCCCTATTGGGAAGGTTGATCTTAGTTATACAATGACTAAAAATTGCTGGGTTCTTTACCCTATTCCTATGACTACATAAGAAAGATGGGCTCATTTCTCTTGTTTCAATTGCTGCATTAAGGAGAATTTAAGAACTAGCAAGTAGTACACTTGCACAAACACAAACATATACAATACTTTTAGAAATCTCATTTCAACTGAATGCCAGGATAAACCACTAGAAAATTTCAGTGAGAAGTTCATAATAATCCAGAACTTTCAAGTCATTTTGAAATTGTTTATTTGGCCTTGCTCTCTATATATGCTATTTCCTTGGAGCTTGATCCACCTAATATGGTGGCCACTGAGTGTTTCAAAGGTGATGAGTCTGATTTGAGATGTACTGTAAGTGGATAAAAATCACTAACTTTACCCTGATTTCATATTGAAATATTTTATATATATTGGATTAAATAAAATATATTAAAATCTTTTTTTACTATTTACAGTGATTACTAGAACATTTTGAATTATATACATGGCTTGCAATATATTTCAATTGGACAGCATAGCCTTAAAATTGAACTCTGTATAGAGGAAAAAAAAAAAATTTTCAGGGTAGAGGGGTGGTTTCTGGGAATTGAGCCCTGGGGCACTTTTGTCACTCAGCTATATCTCTAGGATCTTGCTAAGTTGTTAAGACTCAAACTTGGAATCTTCCTGTCTCAGCCTCCCAAGTAGTTGGAATTATAGGTGTGTGCCCCCTATTCCTGGCTTAGGGAATAATTTTTGAAAGCAAAAATTAAAGGTTTGGTTTTACTTTTATGGTAACTCTACATAAGTTAACATGTGTCTGTGGACATTCTGGACACACAAGTACAAACCATCTGCAGCTGCTGCCTGGGTGTCATGAACATCCGCCTGTACTTTGGAGGTCACACTAATTCTTCGAGCTTTTCTCTCAATTGTGCAGGGGTCTGAGGAGTCTGTTTATTTAAAAAAAAAAAGGGAAGAAAGAAAAAGGAAAAAAAGGAAGAAAAAAAGAAAAAAAAGGAAAAAAGCAAAGCCAGTAAGAAGAGATCAAGTGATTCTTTAGCAAGAGTAAAAAGGCTCACAAGGTTTACTCCTGCAACCCACACAGCTGAGTACATTTCCTATCACTTCATGCTACCTTTAGTTGTCCTATGAGGGCAAATACTACATTTAATTCTGCACTGGCTCTTACAACTTTTTCCATTCTCTGATTTCCCAGAACCAATGGCCTATTTTATCAGATTCCTACTTGTTAGTGGGTTAGGGGTACAAACAGTGACAGCAATGAAATGTCAATGTGGAAGTAAAATTAGGAAGATTACATTACAGTAATTCTCCAATTAAGCAATAATTAATAGGAAATTATAGGGTGAAAACAGACTATCCATACAAGGCTAACTATTACAATAATGATGATGAAATACAGATTTTATAGTTAAAGAGCAAGAATAATAGTACTTAAAGGAAAAATCGACTCAAAATAATACTATGTCCTGATAAACCTGCGCTCCCAAATTGTTTCATGAATTCTAATTACCCACATCTGCAGCAGACATTTTGCAACATAGGCAATAATTGTATGTATCCTGACTTTTTGCTAGAATGTTTCTATGAATTAATAGGTTATTAGTAAATAATCTTTGTATTAAGTAAAAATGAAAAATGGCAGACTTCATATTATTTTTGCATTTAAGAATCAAAGAAAAATATTGCATTTTCTAATTGGTTTGGAGCCCCTGTGCAATCCCCTAATGCAACTCACCTTTGGAGATCACTGTTCTAGAATTCTAAGCATGATGCTTAAACACTTCAACACTCCATTATCAGAATTAAACAAGAGCAGAGTCAATGTTTCCATAGACCCCAACAAACAAGGGTAAAGTTCTATTTCTTAGGTTTTGTAAAGCACTTTTACAGCATCACATGCCTACATGTCACTAACTCTTACAAAAACCTTGTAAAATATCCTGGTAAATATTTGAACAGATCAACTGTGGTGCAGATTAGAGCTGAACAAGGCCAAGTGGCTAAGATGACCAGAATCAGTACTTAGCATCTGGGAAGCCAAGGTCAGTGCTCTTGCCACTGTATGAGTTTCCAATGGGAAAGTGAAGAGAGTTGCTGAGTCACCTGAGGGGTAATACACACTGTATTGCTTAACTGCCAAGTCCAATTCAAAAAAGTTTGTCTTCCTATCTCTCTTCTCTACCTGTTTTTCTCTCTTTATCACATTTATGCACATAAACTTCTATATCCCATATGGATTTCTTGCATATAACTCCAAGACATTTATTCAAACCAATATGCCAGTTCTACCAGTTGTGAGCATTTTATTCATTTGGTTTGTTACTGAGTACTATTGCAATCATTCCGTGCTAAACTAGATGTACTTTTACGAAGGCCATCTTAGTTTAAAAAACAAAGTGGAAAATATGCAAGTGCCTAAAAGAAAACAAATTTGAATTCATAAAGAAAAATGAGTAGCTTTTGAGAAACCTGTTATGAAAAGGCTTCCAATGAAATTGGAGAATTTAATCAAGTTTTATTATAATTTTTAACAGAAAAAATGTGAAAGTTAGAAATTATGGTAAATAGTACATTTTTTAATTGACATTTATAATAGCTTATGCTAGTATATAATTAAAACAAATTTCTAAAATAAAATATTGTGAAATGTTTTAGGTATCTTTCTAGTCTTTTATATTAAAACTGTACATATAGAGTAGAAACTGCTTAGGGTAGGAGTCTTAGAATCAAGCATCTGTATAATTAATCTACATATGAGCATCTGATACATTTTTAAGAAATGGGTTGTAACTGGACCCATTACAGCTAACTTCATGGGGACTATCCAATATCGGCTTTAGCAAATTTTATTTGAATTAAACAAGCCACAAAAATAACCTTTTTAGTGTACAAGTACTTGTAGAGAGCTAGATGAAGGTTGATATTTATGAGACTACATCATGGAATATTAATGCAAGCCTTGCACAATTTCTAGCCAAGGAGGATACCAAACAGGAACCTCCTACCTCAATTACATGGTGTTGGTCCCAGAGACAGAATACAAAATGATATATTGACACTATCACTACCACTGCTAGAAAATCACCACTCAGACTCAACAGGCTCTTGGCAACAGATCTATCATGTCGCCTCAAGAAATTTCTTTGTATATGGTCTTTCATGTGTATTCCTTTGTGAAGGTCTGATTAAATGTTTTTGCTTTTTAAAGTCGGGTGTTTTTTGTCTCTTTACTATTGTCTTGTAGAAGTTCTTTAGGCTATGGATACCAATCTTTTATCAGACATACTTCACAAATATTTTCTCCTAGTCTGTGGCTTGCCTTTTCATTTTCTTAAGAGTCTCTCCAGCAGAAGTGTTGAATTTTAATGAAGGTTTGTTGATCAATTGTGTTTATTGCTTCTTGTGTCCTGTTTAAACTTTAAGTACACCCAAGTAGCAAAGATACTATGTTTGTTCTGGAAGCTTTATAAAGTTCAGTGTTTAAAAACACTTAGGTGTATGAACAACAAATTAAAATTTTTGTATTATGATGATGATGTGAGGCAGAGATCAAAATTTGTGTTTTCCCCACAAGGATATTCAGTTCTTCCAGTCCTGCTTGTTGAAGATTTTCCTTTCTCTGTTGGTTGCTTTGTTGCTTCTATCAAAATATCAACTGACAATTGAGTGGGGAATCTATATCCAGGTTTTCTGTTCTGTTCTAGTGTTCAATTTTTTTATTCTTATGCCAGCATCACACTGTAATTACCTTAGCTTTATAGTTAAGTCCTAAAGTTGGTTAGCTTAAGGTTTCTGGCTTTTGCTTTTTTTTCAAGATTGCTTTGCATTTCCATTTGAATTTTAGAATCAATTTTGTTAAATAAAAAGTTTAGTGGGTATAGTGGAACACAGCTGTTATCCCAGCTATTCAGGAGGCTGAGGCAAGAGGGTTGAAAGTTCATTGCCAGCCTCAGCAACTTTGGGAGACCCTGTCCCAAAATTTAAAAAAAAAAAAAGTGCTGGGTGGGGGTATAGCCTAGTGATTCAGTGCCCCAGGGTTCAATCACCAGTACTGCCCCCCCAAAAAAGTGGGGGTAAAAAGTCTTAGTGGGGTTAATTTGGTATTGTATCTGCATATCAGGCTTGAAAAATGGGTATCTAAACATTACTCAGTCGTGAAATTATTAATCAAAATTTCTTAGCACAGTTTATATGATTTAGATGGAATTTATATATGGCTTAATTAAAACAAATCTAAGATTTTAAAATGTTATCAAGTAATTTTTAAAAATATTCACTCTTCAGAATGTCTTTAATCAATAGTTTGAACTGCTTAAAACAAAAAGGACTAAAATATGAAATGTATACTTCAATTCAGTCTAGAACTATAATTATGAAGCAACTTGGGCTGTTTGTTATTAAATGTAGGTAACATTTCTATCCCATTATTAACGCAAATTAATTTGATTAAACTTAAGATACTATAATGCCGAGTAAACATTGATACATAAAAATAGAATTTTTTAAAAAAATTATTCTACTTAGTTGTACATGACAGCAGAATGCATTTCAAATAAAACAGATTTTGATGATATTAAACCATTTCTACATAAAAAAATCTGAAAATGTTTGTTATATAGAATTTATTTTGTCCTTGATAAGAAAACACCCCTCCCCTCCCTTAATTGTTATGCTCAACTTCTGAGTACACAAGGACTCCTGTTGTCTACAAAATAATCTCAGATCTATTACAAATCTAACTTTGTAGTTTAACATTAGACCTTTGAAATTCCTATTGTTTTGTATCATTAATTATATAATACAGTTTCAATAAAATTATATATTCCATTCAATTCTGTGCTTTTAAAAAATTAACATTTGGGGATGTATCATTATTGCCTTGCTATGGTGACATCAAGATGGTAACTTTGTTTATGCTGAACAAGCTAAAGAAGATCTCAAACGGAAATTTCTTCAGTTTCAAACAATTTTGTCATTTGTTTCTACAATGATTGTGGCATGTCCCTACTTACCTTTCTTGGATGGTTTTGGTGGTACAACTGGACCAGGTTCTATGTTGTCATAAAAATTATTCATGGCTTTTGGATCAAAGTTTCCTATAAATAAAATAAAATCAACCAGGCATTTAGGACTAGGCATTTAGGACTTTTTCTTCTGCTATTTGATTTTTTTTTTTAAAAAAAGAAAATATATAAAGACATAAAAAGGGAGAATGTTTTCCAGGGTTTCAAATCTCATTATACTAATCTGTCCTCCCACTGAAATTGTGTTTTCTTTAACACTGTGAAAAAAGAACTGAGAAAACCACATCAGTGTTTGTCTCCAATGTGTTACCTGAAGGAATATTTCTCTAAATGTAAAGCTAGTCTCCTCAGGCAGGATTAAGCATGTTGGGCATTTGAAGAGGTAAACGAAGAAATGAAAGGATGGCTGACCTGTATTCTGTTTTAATTTAATGAACAAACCATAAGAGAAGACAAATAGTGAAGGCTCACTTTCATGTCTTTCATAATTTACCTTAAAAATTTATCCATTATAAATTCACCTATGGAAGAGGCCAAAAAATTATATTTTGAGATAGCTAAGTGACCTGGATAACTGTGAAATAAATAGCAGCTCATGGATTCCTATTTTCAAAATTGGATAATCTTAACTTCAATATTAAATCATAAATGTAGCCCATATGATTTATCAATGATAAAAGACGATGTGGTGCCAATTTCAGTATAGAAAATTCCTTGAGAAATCTGTCTTGCCACAAAATTTTTCACTTCTCCTAAGATATTCATGCCCTGATACAGACACTGGTCTGCATTTCAACCATTTCTCCTAGTGTGAGTCCTACAAGGTTCATTTTGATATAGTGCCAGTTTTGAGTCCTAACTTCTCTCTGTACTCTGGCTGTTCTACACAATTCCAGCAAAAGTTTAACTGTTATGTTTATTTACAGAGGATGGAGTAGGATACCGACAATTTAATTATACTAAATAGTTAATTTTTGAGAAAAAAAAGTCTAGAAATCAGGACTTATTACCAAAACCAACAATGAAGTTACTTTTCATCAATGTATGCACTGATTTGTATCTAGTCTAAATGCCACCCACTATACCTCAAAAAGAAAGTTCAGACTGGAAACTTGGTCAACCTGGTATAAAAAGTTTTCTAGAGTGTATAAATGTAGAATTCAGTATAAATTAGCTAGGTTTGGACCCCTTACGTAAAGAGACTTGGAAATGCTTCAGTACCAAAAAGAGCTTATTGCAAGGTCATTGCCCAACAAAGCCCCAAAACACAGCTCTTTACTTACAAAACCTTAATAGTGGTTCCCCCTTTGCAGGTCCTATTACAAGTAGTTTATCCACTTGGATATGTTGTTTTATTTTGGGAGAATTTCCTGTAAACAATTCCTATGGTAGTTCATAAATACCATGATGCTATTTGATGTAGTAACTGGATTGTTTATGATAAAATGCTACATATGTATTTCTTTAATTCCTTAAGTCACAGCTAATATTCTAATTTCTAGATCCCATAAGGTTTACTATAAATACCCTAACCAAATTTTTGAGTTAAATGTTTCTTGTTTTGCTTCAAAGACCACTCAAGTAAAAAAAAAATAGATGTAAATTTCTATGATATAGTAGCAAGAGTCTTTATAACCTACATGTTATGCATAGTAAATCTTTCACTGCTTAAAGCTATCAGGCTACACAGTGACTAAGCTTCTGAAAATAACTTCAAGGATACCTGACTAGATTGCTCAACTTTCACAGTCCAATTTTTCTGTT
The DNA here is from genome assembly GCF_048772815.1 of Callospermophilus lateralis. NCBI lineage: Eukaryota > Metazoa > Chordata > Mammalia > Rodentia > Sciuridae > Callospermophilus > Callospermophilus lateralis. The sequence goes on from NC_135325.1 coordinate 18,328,226, forward strand.
TATTGTTCAGACAGTTACATTTTGTTTGTGTTCTCCTGCCTCTACTGTTCGGTCTTGCCTAGAAGTGGCAATGAGATATTATATTATATACTCTTAAAAGATCATAGAAGCTCTCTTAGCTGCCATAATTAAGAGAAATTGTGGGGGCTCAGGGAAAAGGCTGGTTAAAACATATTAAGGAAAAATCTGCATCAACTTTAATGTAAAAAAATGGATATAGCAGTAGTTTAATGTTTAGACAAAGACCTTTTCTTTATGGCTGAAGTTCCATATTATCTTATGTAAACCAAACCCTGGGTGACCAAAAGCAAAGGTCAGCACAGTTTTTCTGTCAAGGGTCTGATAATAGTTTAGACTTTGTGGACCTGTAATACAGTCTCTGTTGCATTTGTGCCACTGATGCACAAAGGCAACCATAGATAACATACAAACAAATGGGGATAGCTATCATTTCACTAAAATTTTATTTATAAATAAATAAAACAGCAGACCATAGTTTGCTAAACCCTGGATCTGTAAATTTTCTGTTTTGATTTCTTTAGAATGGAGCAAGAAAGATTCTAAGGACACTTCTATAAATCACTGAGAATCCTTTTAGATTTTTATGATTTTAGTTCCTATCATAGCCCTTATCTTTTCAGTGTTTTGTCTTTGAGGCTTAAAAAAAACATTTGCCTTTGGTTTTTAGACACAGGCTTTCTCTGGATTCATCTCAGTTTATGAAACATTAAATTACAGAAGTATGGTAACTGGCAGAAACAGTGTTGGGGATTGACTCATGGTAAGCAGACAATTTGACCAATGAAAGCAATGGTACATGGGCATATCACTCACATCACTTTATTTCCCAGAGGAAATGAATGAAGGCTGTCTCTAATCTAGTGAACTGGGTAAATGAAAGTTAAGAGAGCTTCTTCAGTAGTATACTAATGTAAGAAATCAAAACACTAAAACTCTTCATGTAATAAACAAAAAAATGGCATACAGTATTTAAAGCTGAAACATACGATAAACTGATTTGGGATTCCCCATTTTTTTCAGATATTTTAGATGACTGACTAAACTGTACTATAAAACCCATTGATTTATAAAACATTCACAGTAAGACTAAGAGGAATAAATGCAAAGATATGACATAAAACACTCTAGGTAAGAATAATGATGAAATCGCAAAAGTAAAACTGTTTTTTGATCCCCCAAATCTGATCCATGAGCAAGGGGAAGGGTGATCTCTTTTATAAGGATTATAATCTTATAATGGACAAAAACTGTCTCTTAAATCTACAAAATCAAAATTATTGCTATTTACGCAGCTTAAAAATACCACACTATTATGGTTTATCAAATAATCAAGTCTATACCTCTAGATTGAAGGAGGTCAACTTCTTTCAGTGTACAGTCAACATTTATCTGGAGTTGTCTGTTCATGCTTCTCAATCTTGTCATTTCCTCAGGCTAGTAAGAAAGGACCCAAAATAGCAATTGTGGGAAAGTCATTATCAAGCCCAACATTTAAGAACTGCGTTTCATGTTAATTGTTCTGATTGGGTATTACCAAGAATTCTGCCTTAGTCCATAAGAGGGCATGTTTAAGAAGTCCTAAATGTATATTTTTAAAGGAATAATCAGGTAAAATGGGGACACTGAAAAGGCCACATATAAACAAAAGCTGCAATGTAGTGGTAGGCTACAATATTGGACTGTTCTATCATACAATATACTACCGTTTTAATCACAGAATAGTATGCTTCTATATTTTCATGGCAAGGGAAACTAAGATAAACAACCTTCTAAACAAACAATGTCCATGATTTTGGTCTTGTCCAACCTGCTAAAAATTATAACAGTACTAATTTTACTAAGTGCTTAGTGTCAGGCATTGTGTTTACCAGGATTCTCTCATTTCTTCCTCTGAACAATTCCCTATTTACTGAATAGGAGATGGAGGCATAGGTCAATTTTCCTTTCTTCAACTGTTTCTTCTGCCTCAATCTTTCTAGCCCACCCAGTTCCTAGGCCTTTCAGGAGCACATATAAGGAGAGAGTTCTAATCTTCAGGTAAGACTTTTTGGAAGTCTTTATTTCTCTTGCCATTGTCAATTTCTTTACTATTTATATATGCATATATGCATGTGTGTGTGTGTGTGTGTGTGAGAACAGTAAAAAATAAGGTCAGTGTTTGGATTCTAGAGGCACAGGTACTGAAACTTTCAGCATAGTCCAGGTATTAACTCAATTACTAGGGTGGGTTCAACTATAAAAAGCAAAACAACAACAACAACAAAAAAAAAAAAACTATGTATCTGCTACTGTGGGAAAACAGAAAAAAATTCTGTTAATGTCTTTAACTTTTACCAAAATACATGTATTCAACAGTGAAGAAAAATGAGAATATCTTAATTCACAAAATTGTATGCTATTGGGAGGTATTATTAGAATAACTGGGAATGTCCATTAAATGAGAAAGGATCAAAAGTTTAAGAGATTTAAAAGGCTTAATAGAAGCTACTATCCCTAGAATGCTAGAAAAACAAAAAAAAATTCACTCAAAAATATTAGGTATTGTTTCTCTTTCCTCACTTCTATGGGAAACTATATAGCATTAACATGTCAAATGCTTATACCTTGCCTACCAGGCAACATAACAGTTTAAAAGGTATAATTGAGCATTTACATTAAAGATAAAGCAATTAATTAAGGTATCCAAAGAGTGATGCTATCTTCCTAGGACCATGGAATATAGTCTCTTGAAGGCACTGATCCTTCCTATGTATTTTTGCTGGTGCAAAGAGATTTTTCAGCTGTGTCCCTGCATGATAAAAGTTACTACACGTTTGCTTATAACAAAAACAAACAAAAAAAATCACTCTGGTCATTAGGCTCATTTTCAAACACACCAGAGCCACTGGAATCCACTAAACTCAGGGTTTATCTGTAAATATTCCTATGTCCCTTTCCTAACTTCTGACTGAGAGGGGAAAGCTGTTTCTGAATAGTTACTGCCCCTTGCCAAAAGTATGCTGGGTTTTCATGGAGGACAGGTTTTAGTTAGCATTATTTGTATCTAAAATTCTAAGTTTTTTTTTTTTTTTTTTTTAAAAAGGGTGGCAGAAATACCTAAGTCAACTGTTGTGGCACTTTAACTCTGTGGCAACCATTGTGCCACAGAGACCAACATCGAAGACCACTGTTGATGTTTGGTGACTTATCCACAGATATGCATCTGGAACTCAAAGCTGTGGGGTAGTCCAAAAATCAACCAGAATAAGATGAATAGTGAGAAATAGCTTGGTAGAAGGAAAACTGGCAGTTCTTTGCCTAAAATTTCCCTTCCTCCATGAAACTGACTCATCTTTGGATCCAATTAGCAAAAGGCTGTTTCTATCTCTGAACTCTGAAAGTACTTATGTCATTACCAATTAGCAGGCCAACACTTTTGATTTACTACCCTACATAACTTTTCTCTTTCTCACACACACAAATATAGATTTATAGTTAGATGCACATATCTAAACCATCTTCTGCATCATTTAATACCGTACTTTGTAAACAGCAGACTGAGGGAAAAATGACATGCCACATCTCAAAACTTCTATTCTCCTTAGGAAAAGATTATTTCACTTCTACACTAAGTTTCTGAAACACACATATGGCTGGTCACAAATGTGCCTTGCAACCTCATTAGGCAAGCCCTTCTTAACCAACTTTTTGTACACTGTTTGACTAGAAATTAATTTGTCTAAACTTGAAGGTAGCAATATGTGCAAAAACGTCAACACTCTATTGGCTATTCCTACAACAAAGTGGGACAATGATAGCCATTTGCTGAGCACCTACTTCATACCAGGCATATTACATACATGTCTCTTTCATGTTTACAACAGTATTGTATTTGTTATAATTTCCCTTTTATAGACAGGGCAAATCAAATAAGAACAGTTGGCTATAGCCAGTGAGTGCCAGAGCTATTCTGACTCCTAAGCCTAGACAGTTACCTTTTCCATTATCTTATGGTTCCTCAAATGAGCCTCAATGAGAATTTTGACTAAATGATTTATTTCTTGGTTAATTTCTTACACTAGGAACATACACAACATAATTCCTTAAGTTAAAGCAAAAGCAAAGTTTTGTAAATTGCTTCAGATTTGTATATTAACAGGTGTGTGTGTGTATCATATATAGTAAGCAAAATTCTAGTATTTTGCAACCAATGTTTTATAAGAACACTTACTGCTTATTGTATCTTATATAATTCTAAAGAAAATCCCATGGGAGGGGAACTCTTCCATACACATTTTATAGAGAAGAAAATAAGCATAGAGAATGTAATTTATCCAAAGATATGAGTGACACAAGTAGGGGAAATAGAATTCAAATTTATACCTGACTCAAAAGCACACTCACTGTCTTAACCACCACGTACAACAAACTGTTCCTCAGCCATGCACTCCTAAGTGTCTTCCATTTTACTATAGGTCTGACAGCAGAATTACAAGGCAATCAAAAACCTCTCATCTCTTGATTATCACCCATCTAACTATCAATTTCTGAAGCTTGAAGATGGTTCTACACAGGTTTCACTATACTCACTTTACCTCTGAAATCCTCTTTTTAAAAAGTTAAAAATATAGTCAGGGAAGTTTTATCAACTTAACTTTTTTGGTTTTTGAAACTGACTCATCAATAAAAGCTCCAATCTAAAATCTGGGTGCTTTTTTTGAAGAACGAACCCAGGTTACATTAGACAGTTTCAGAGGTTATCATGTAGCAAGTAGTTGATAAGCAAGGTTTATAAGATTAAAGAAAATGCTTAATTTGTTTATGCTGTACAGGTACCTAGAGAATTACAAAGTACACAACCATCATTAAGTAGATTCCCATATGGGTTTTATACTTCAATAGCTTTTATAACCAGAAGACTCAATTAAGATTTTCAAATAAAGAAAATGAGGCAGAAACTGAATTTACAGTAACATCACCTTTAGTTAAAAGATAGCATTGTAATTTTCCAAGTGCTTAATGAAAACTCTTCCTTCTAATGTTGACTAAACTGAGAAGAGTCAATATTAGAAAAAAATCTGATTAAATTATTGAATATGCCTAATTCTCAAAAACCTCTTCTTCACATACTTCTACTGGTTCCCTGTTACCAGCAGAATAAAATTCAAATGCCTTGATGCAGCTTTCAAGGTCTAAACCACATTATACCTCTATGCACATTCATCTTTGGAAACTCATCCGAAATCAGCTTAAGCCAGGGAACTCTATTTACTGCCTTGAGAAAATTAGTCCCTGTCTTGACTTCAAGCCGTCATTATCTTGTGTTCTTTACCTTTTAAAATGCCTTCTCCCTTTCCTCCCTGACTATAGCAATACTAGCAATTGTTTAGGGCAGTGGTTTCACACTCTTTTTTTCCTTTAATAATTTTATGAAAATCAGATGAAAGCTATTTTTCCACCTCCCATATGCACTTAATTTCAGGGATTTCACAGATCCCCTTTGAAGCCGGGAACCTCAAGTAAAATTTTCTCTATGAGAAAGGAGCTATAGCTATGCTGATGACAAGAGGCCTGATACATATATGCTTGTTTCTTTGAACCTATAAGCTGAGAGATAACCCTAAACTTAGTGAGGGAAGGGAAAGGAAAAGTGAGGAAAGGCTCCACAGAAAAAGTAGAGTTATGTGAGCCTTGAACTACAGGATTTATACATGCAGAATTTTAGAAGGGTCATTCCAGGAGAATAATGTGAGAGGAGAGAAGTGCATAGAATATACTGACAAACCAGATAATTTAGGTGTTCTCTTATTAACCCGGCACCATATATGGCACTTACCCCAATGTATTAATACAATTATCTATTTTTCCCATTGGCAGGTATGCACTAAGCACCTAGCATAGCACCACACTCCTAAGCTGTATGCAAAAACTGGAATCCATGAATGTTGAAAGGTGAAATGATAGGTTGCATCAAGAAAGCTTGTGGAGTCCCAAGATTTTAGGAGACGTGCTTTAGAATTTTGGGAGTTATTTGAGATCATTAGAACTCCTATACATTAACCAACATGTTAAAAATACCCAAATCTTTTCATCAGAGAAGTTCCCTGAAGGACCACTATCAATCAATACTGTCATCTCAGTTTCTACAATGACTTACATTTGGTGAAATTGCTTTGCCTTAAAATATCCTATAGTCAATACTGTCCCAAAATTCATATTTAACTATTTGAACAAATATATATCCTCTGCTTAGAAGAATAAATGAATACATGGAGAATAATTTATAAAACTTTTGATCAGGGTGCATATTTCTATTTTGACAGCAATTTGCAATAAATGAGATGCTATACCTTGATTATAACTGTCTTTGAAAATACTGATGAGCCTATGGAATTTGCACATGTGAAAAAAAAGATCAAATAATTCTGACAAGTCCTGCATCCATTGTTTAAAAAAAAAAAACCTGTCAGGAACAGAACTTAAAAGAAAAACAAATGGCCACTTTCCTATAAAGATCACTTACCGTGGGGATCGCAGTGGTGCAGCTGACTCTTCTGAGGCGTCTCTGCATCAGGTCATGCTCCATACCATTAACTTCAGCCTTCAACCGCTCTAGCTCCTCTTTCTCAACTTTCAATTGCTTTGCTAACCTCTCCATCCTTGCTCGCTGATGTAACAGCAAGGCTATAGCATTATAGATAAAGTCATTGCAGAGAATAACATTGAATAAGTGACTGGAAAATTTCTATACGCACTGCTAATGTATAAAGCACTCATCCAACTTGGGGGTTGGCATTTACTCTAATGCTTTATTTAGCTCTTAACTACCAAAATACATCACCTGCACATCCGTCTTGTTCATTCATCTTTTATTTCCCTAAGGATATCCCTCAGTTTCCACAAGATTCTCTTTAACTGGACTTGTGTTTTAAAAGACTTAATATCAGGCAAACTAACTTAGAATTATAATCACTCCCCATCCACTGCAAGATTACTAAAAAATACTAAATTCTCCTCTCTTAAAACTATCTGAACATGGGTCTGGGATTGTGGCTCAGTGGTAGAGTGCTCGCCTAGCACGTGGGAGGCCCTGGGTTCAATCCTCAGCACCATATAAAAATAAATAAATAAATAAAATAAAGATATTGTGTCCAGTTACAACCAAAAAATAAGTATTAAAAGTTAAGATTTTTAAAAAATCTCTATTTTTCTATAGGTCTAATATTAGCTACTCCAATAATATTCTTCATTACTAATTTCACTTCTTTTATATTACTTATCAGTACTGTTATGCTCTTCAGACTATCTTCAGAAAAGATTCACATTCTTTGAACTACAGTCCACCCTCCACCCTGTCTGAATCTCTTTTTCCTATTCTATAGTTGTGCCTATCCATGTCACTTATTATTTCACTGGTTGGTATTTTTTCCCAATGAATGTTCTCCCCCACAAAATGTTAATAAGTCACAATTTTCACGCCTATACATTCATATTTTAAAACAGTGTATAGATGACTCTGAAGCATTAATGTCACTGCCCAACATTTAATAAATACTAAACATTTAATTAAAACTAACCAGCTAATAGTGTTATTCAAATAGGAGACTGCCACTTTACCACAAAGATTAACTTTTATAAAAAGGGCTAAAATTTACCTTGTGTATAGGCATAGTCATCTGATCCAGAACTAGAACTCCTCTGATATTTATGGCTTCCCTTTTCTCCCCCAGAGCCTGGTATCACTGAAATGGGCTGAATAGGTTCTGGTGCTGCAGAGCGCTCTTCTTGGTCCACTAAATTTAAAAGATTTTCAGTTGTTGCTCGGCCTACAGTAATTTTAAAAACTGTAGTTGGGTTTGGTATCACCCGAGGAGATGGCGATGGAGCACATGAAGGTCCAGTTGGCTGTGTATATGTAATATACACAGGATTAACATTAAATGGAGGTTTTGGTTGACTAGACATCCCTCTTGAAGGAGAACTTGAAGGTGGCGTGGTGGCTGTGTACAGTGAATGCTGATTCCGAGGAGAGGGTTGATTACTGATGGGTGAAGGACTCCTAGTAATTGTTGTCCCAGGTCTTTGAGGAGGTTCAACTGTAATTTCTATCTTCTTCATGGAACCTTTGGGTAAGCTAGATGCTGTGTATGGGAGATAGGCTACTGAGTGGCTTCCCTGTTTCTGATAGCTAGGAGGTCCTTGTTGATATAGATGGGGTGGAGTAGTTGAAGGACTAGGTGGCATGAACACATGGGAGCTTGGGTGGCCCAACTGGGAAGGTTGTACTTGATGCTGTGGAGAGCTGAAGGGTGAAGGACACTGAGAAGGAGGAGGTGAATGGTAAGCAGACTGGGGAATCTGCTGCTGTTTGGGAGAATACTGAGAAGGTTGATAGTTCTGTTGGTGTGGATAAACAGGTAAAGGACGTTGGCTATAATGAGGCACTGGGCCCTGTGGTGAGGACTGCCATGGCGTACTCTGAGGAGTTTGTCTTCCTGATGAACTCTGAGATGTCTGTCTAATATAAATAGAACCAGGAGACCCATAGAGATTGCTTGGAATTTGTGGAAGAATCTGTAAAGCTCTTGGTACAGTCTGTCCAGAAGGGAGGTTTTGGGACACTGTAACAGTAATTGGATTTGTACTATACCGAGGTATGTGCATGTATGAAGGAGGTGGTGGCGGCGAAGGCCCTTGCATAGCAGATGGATTCATTCCTGTTTGCAGGGAAGATGGCTGTTGAGGTGGCTGTGAAGGAGGAGTAGCTGCACTTCTGTTCTGTTCATTCATAAAAAACGGATTGTAGTTGGGAGTAGCAGCCACAACAGCTGGAGCTGAGTGTGGTTCCTGAACTAAGCAAATCAACTGTTTACCTGCTGTATGCTGTGGATCAATGTGTCCATCACTTGAGCTATGTACCAGTGTTCGACCACCATTAAGTTGAGCTCCATCTCCTGGGTGGTAGCTACCAGGAGAATGTATACCCAGGTTAATATGCAAAAGGCGATTTCTATTCATTCTATTGTCATCTGGACTATGGTATTCCATATATAAGTATTTGCTACTCTCCTGGGAAAGGGCTCGGCAACAGGCTTCAAGATTGTTGTTATTCTAGGGAAGAAAAATGGTAAAAATAACATTGGCAAAATTAGCAAATCTTAATAGTGGAAATCAGGCTTTATACTACTGTCATAGAGTTAAGTAGAGAGCAATATTTTAACCACAAAAAACTTGATGGTCATCTACCCTGAAAAGAAGATGCCAAATCAATCATATTAGTTTATAAACATTTAGTTCACATTACTAGTACTACCACTACTACTACTGCTACAGAAATGTAAAGTACCTACTAATGAACATTGTGACTCAACCCCAAGTTTTCTGACTCCAAATCCAGGACTCATTTTACACTTGTTGCATCTCAACAAATTAAAATGTTGGGCTAATCTTGGATTCACCACAATTGCTGCAATATACAAGTATAAGCAATATCCATCATTAATAATTAAATTGATAAAATGAAAACCATTCTTTAGTTTTTAACAGGTACTAAACACTGAAGAATAAAACATAATAAAACTGCTGAAATGTTAAAACAACAAAAATTCTAAAGCAGCCTTCTGCTTTTCTTTTACCCAAATTTATCCCTATATAATTTAAACCTCTATCACTGTAAAGATTTAGGCAAAGCAAAACAATCAGTTAAAAAAACAATTCCATAATTTGAACCATGACTCTGACTTTACCAGAGTTGATGGTAATTTAACAAAACTGGTCTCAACTGCCTTAAATTCATTCACACTCCCGCTCTCTCAAGTTTCTATCTGCTAAAGGTGACTTGATAAACTTTCAAAATCAAAGATTTGAATTTTCTTAGTTATACACATAGATAGTACTAATAAACTCACATTTTAGTAGTTCTAATCAACAGAAATCAAAGTAATAAAGCCTCCCTTTTTAAAACTTTTAGATATTATAAAGCAGTTTTCCATTAAAATACAGAATTTTTAACTATTAGAGTAAAACATTATATATGATAAATCTATATTATCTATCATAATCCAATTATGACTTTCTATGTAGCTCATAAACATACACACAAACATAAACATACATACATGTATGTATACACATACATATTCCTTTATTTAATGAGAAGTACATTTTATATAAAAAATGAAACGCTTCTGATGAAGCAAATAAGGTTAAACCTAAAACAGAACCAACAATACTGTAATCTTAGAATTGGGAGAACTCACGAGTTCATCTACTCAAATTCATACTTACAAATGAGGAAAGAGATGGCTGGGGGAAGTTACCATGGCTTAACAACAGGCACTGAACTAGTTAACTGGAGACCTAGTCTAGATTCCTGGTCTCCTGAGCCTCAGTGCTCTTTCCACACAGTAATTCCAAGGGAGAGGTTGTTTGGCCAAAAGGATATTACTAAACTGGAGCTTTAGAAGTGAAACGACACATTCAGTCAAACAAACTTTTGCAAAATAAATTCTCAGGAATTTAAAGAATTGGCTTCATTGAAACTTCATATCTAATTTTGATCTTTTCCTTATAGAAAGTGTTTGATATTAAACTTCAAATGCTTTAAAAAATACTAGAGAAAGAAGTGTTAGTTGACAGTTAAGAAAACAAGAACACAAAGATTTAACTTTTTCTTATCCTCCTTGAAATCTTGTTGAGCAAGAGAAAGGGGTTAGATATCAAAAATAATTTTGGAGCTAAAGGATTCAGACTGCCAACTAGAATGTGTCACTGACAGAGTTAAAGGAAAAAAATTGAAAAATGAAAACAGTTATCTCCAAGCTTTTTATAAACTTATGGATTATGGGGAAACACATTTTACTATTTGATATTTTTATTAATACTCTTGAAATTGCATGCTTTCCACATAATGAATTATGCCCTCTAAATAGTCTCCTTACAAAAAGGATCCAAATTCAAAGTGATAAAAATGGATTTATCAACTTATTCAATTACATGCCTACAGTGACAGTAAATTTTCCTCTTTATTAAAACCACCAGACAGATCCAAATGCCATATTTGACTTGCTAAATGTCATAAAACAAGAAAAATGTGTGAAAGTGTCAAAGAGTTAATAAATGGTTAAATCAAAATTGTCTAGCTGGATAAAGAGATCAGAATGATTGCCCTGAGACAGGTTTTAAGGCCTGTGTTTTAAATGCAAACTTCTAAATTTCATAGTTTTAGAGTGAAGAAACTTTCTAGAGCCAGCAGGTAGTAAATCTGATACACTGTACAAATCCCAAAGGAAGAAAAAAAGTGACTTAGAAGAATGTAAATATCAACAAATGTTCACCACACAGAATTTCAAAGTTTTATTCCTTCAGTACAGTTAAGTGACCATAAAAAATGCATGTAATCAAAGGCCAAACAAAATAAGGTCAGAACTCAGTGGGGTCCTAGAATGGGTGAAGAAAGTGATTCCTGGATGTGTTTTCAAGTAGAAGACTCTCTCCTGCTTGGTTTTAGTCCAGTGAGAAGTACTTTTGTTCTACCAGAGACCCAAATGGTGCTAAAGATCTGAGATTCAGACTGGGAATGTGTGTTACAAAAAACAAAGGCAAGCAGGGCATGGTGGTACACCTGCAATCCCAAGCGACATGAAGTAGGAGGCTGAGGCAGGAGGATTCTAATTTCAAGGCCAGCCTCAGCAACTTAGTAAGACCCACCCTCAAAATAAAAAGGGGATGAGGCGAAGTGGTAAAGTGCCTCTGGGTTCAATCCCTGGTACCAAAACAAACCAAACCAAAAAGGCAAGCTGTAACACAGAAACCATAAGCCCAAGGGCTAGACCTAGTAAAGGGTCTGCAAAGGAAGCACCTGTTACCACCATTATTCTGTACATCTCTATTTGTAACTAAACTTCCCTGTATGTAGCTAGGTTATATCCTCAGCTACTTATACTGCAGTAAGGTAGTATGAACATGAGTACTGACTACCATGTGAAGAAGACCAATGGGTAGAGTGGTAAAACAGCTCCCCAAAGTAAATGAATTCGGGAAGTGCCATAACCCCAAACACACCAAGATCCTGTGAAAAATGATATAAAACAGAGGAAGCAGCAGGCCTGTTTTCTGTTATCTCTTGAGTGGGAAGACTTGTCCCTGTAGTACAAGACAAGGGAAATGCTTATGAACTAAAAGTGGATTTATACTTCAAATCAGATATTAGTTTAAGGATTTACCAAATGGAAAAATGGTAAGAAAGACTCAGAAGTGTATCGTCTACTTCTAAAGAAGTTAACATGATAAATTTGAGATTCAAAATTCAATTTTAGGGGTTAAGCTGTAGTTCGGGGGTGGAGTACTTGCCTAGCATGCATGAAAGTCTGGGTTCCATCCCCAAAATTCAAAAGTTAAATGTAAAGAGAATATTTTTTTCTCTTTGGTACATGCCTTCACTCTTTTCTCAACATCAGCGGTTCTCCACGGGAGAGATTTTTGCCTCTCACGGGACATTTAGCAATGCTTGGAGATATTTTTGGTTGGTACAACTATGGAGAAGCTACTGATACCTAGTGAGTAGAGGCCAGGGAGGCCGCGAAACATCCTACTGGGCACAAAGCTGACGTCCATAACAAAGAATTATTCAGCCCCAAATATCAACAGTGCCAAGACTGAGAAATCCCACTCAAATTGTCCCAGCCACCCCCCCACACACACACCTGAAAATTTAAGTTTGTTACCATAATACAAAGCCAACTCTAATTAGGAAAAACTAACTTAAAATCAGTATCACTGGCAGGAAATTTACCTGTAACATGCACTGAGAAACCACACCCTCTGGAATTTCAGGAAAACGTTGCCGAAGATCATGGAGAACCTGAATATCAAGCTGTGGACTGCTTTGCGCCATGCCAGAACAAATGATGGTCAAATTTCTCTTAGGAATTGATGCTAATCGGCTTTCCAAAAGTAATGATCTTCTAACACCACAGTCATTTTCTATTAAAAGAAATTAAAATACAGTTAAGCCTAACTACATATTTTACTTTATTCAGTTATCAATATTTTAAAAATCAAAAATTCTAAGATAAGTATATCTAATTTTAAGGTTAGAAAACTGAGGGATTCAACTTAGCCAGAGTCTGCTGATGTAATATAACCAGTCAGTGGCTTAAAAAAAAATCAGCTTCATTTTAATGTGAAAAAAATAATCAGTAGCTAGATTTAAAGTACGTAGTGTTATTATTTGGCAACCATATTATTTTAGCCTTGAGAGAATGTACTTAGGCATAATCACTCATGTTTTTCCAAAGGCTATTTCACTCCTTTAAAGCACAGTAATTATTTTGATGTCTGAAAAGTCACAGATGACACAACGGGACATCTGCCAGAAATGTTTTCTATCTTTCCTCCCAACCACCCTATTTCTCCAAGTCCTGCTGGTCCTGTACTTGTCAACTGTGGTATAACCTCCTCTAAGGAGGCTCCCATTGACATCCTGCCATCCAGTCCTGCTGCCATGCCTACATTAGCTAGAGAGCCTTCTGTGCTACCACTGCAGGATGTGCTTACCCTCATACTAGCCTAAAACTGAATACCTAAGAATCTCTCATATAAAACTTCAGCATCTTCTGGACCGTGCTATTATGCCAGAGAGTAGGGAAGTAATCAAAAAATGATGAGAGCATGTGATAAGGAATGTAAGACAGCCTGAAGAGGCTCCCAACAGTCAAACCTGTAAGAATTTGGACAACAAAATAAAGAACAGTAATGAATTGTATGTCTGTGGAAAAGAGGACTCCACAAGTTCATACCAAAGATAGTTAAATAGGTGTGTGTGTGTGTGTGTGTGTAATATATATATATATATATATATATATATATATATATATATATATATATATATATATATATGGAAGAGAAGGGAGGATTCCTACTGACGGTAGAATCCAAGTGGTAAATGTGCAGAATGCTGCAGCAGAAAAAATCATTTTGCAGCCATCACAGTATAGACTGCTTCAAGTAAGTATTATCCATCAGTGGATGCTAAACCTCGGGGAAATCTGGATGAAGAATAGAATATATTATGCATGATCTCACAAGTGTTTTTCCAAAGCTTGTTAATTAGAAGGGAGTGAATGTAATTATCTAGTGGATAAACTGAACAACACCAGGCCTGTGTGATCAAAATGAAAGATCACCAATGAGGGCCAGATAGACAGTATATACCTCCAGATGTGACATCCTCAAAAAGATACATCACTTTATAGTATTCCAGTCAGGAATGTATAACCTAAAACTACTCATGAAGAAACTGACAAATCCAAAGAAAAATGTTCTATTTTTAAAAGGGGGGAGGAGCAAGGTGTGGTGGCACACACCTGTAATCCTACCTCCTTGGGAGGTTAAGGCAGGAGGATCAAAAGTTTGAGGCCAGTCTTAGCAATTTAGCAAGACCCTATCTCAAAATAAAAGAGGGCTGGAGAAAAAAATGCAGTGGTAGAGCACCACTGGGTTCAATCCCCAGTGCTGGATGTGTGTGTTATTGAGGGCGGCAGAGGGGGGTGGTGGTGTTAGGTAATGTTGTCTTCAAAAATGCCAATGTCATATATGACAAAGGCCAGAAAAATGTCCCAAGTTAAAATAACAAAACCGTGACAACTAAAACTAACCTGATCCTAAATTGAATCTTAAGGTTCAGGAAAAATGTCATACAAAAAACGTATCAACAGACAAAAATGAAATATGGATGGTATATTACAAGTATTCTATTCATATTGAATGTACTAAGTGTACTGAATTGATAAGTGTTGTAGCTGCATATAGGAATATTCCTAATTTTAGGAATTAGACAATGAAGCTTTTAGAGATAAAGGGTATACAATTTATTCTCAAATAGGTTACGAAAAATATATATCTTATATATGTGTGCAGACTCAAACGTGCACATATACATATATACACATGGAGAAGAAACGAACTATAAAGCAAACAGGGAAACATTTTGACATGTGCATCTAGGTAAAGGCTACACAGTATTGTTTGTACTTTTATTTTTGCAATTTCTGTGAGTTTCAAAATGCTTACAAATAAAGAGTAAAAACAAAAAGATGAAAAAACCCAAATACCAAAAAAAGCCTGTAGTCTTTTCAAGATCCATGCTTCATTCATTATTGCATTTCCACAACCCAACCCCAATATCTGCTCAAATACATTAAAAGATGAATTGACTGTACTAAACCATCCTGACAGATTTGGGTAAAACATTATTTGTATTTAAAGAAATATATATATATATATAACCATTTTTTTCTTGGGGGGGGGGACCAGGAATTGAACCCAGGAGCTTTAACTACTGAGCCACACCCCCAGCCCTTTTTATATTTTATTTAGAGACAAGTTCTTGCTAAGTTGCTGAGGCAACCGATCCTCCTGTCTCAGTCTCCCAAGCTGCTGGGATTATAGGCATGCACCACCATGCCTGGTCTCCCTAACTTGTCCCCCACCCAACCCTTCACAAATACTGGGGGAGCAGAGATCACTTATGTACAGCAAACTGTAAATACTTAGGAAAAAGAAAAATAAGTTTTGGCCACTATATCAATGGGTACATTTTCCCAGTTTGCCCCTTTCAAAAGTATTCCAAATCTGAAATTCTGGGATTCTACTAGATTATTCATCTAGGCTTTAATTTAAAATGCAAATTATTTCAAAGCCCTAAGTGATTATTTAACTTTTTTTTTTCCTGAAACAGGGTTTTAATAATCCTCTTTTTTTGGAGGGGAGGAGGTACTAGGAATTGAACCCAGGGGTGCTTTAGCACTGAGCTACATCCCCTGTATTTTTTATTTTTATTTATTTTTTAAATAACTTTTTATTGTATTTATCTATTTTTATGTGGTGCTGAGGATTGAACCAAGTGCCTCACGTGTGCTAGGCAAGTGCTCTACCACTGAGCCACAACCCCAGCCCTGTACTTTTTATTTTTTGAGAGTGGGTCTTGCTAAAATTGCTGAGGGTCTCTCTCAGCTGCCGAGGCTGACCTTGAACTTGCAATCCTCCTGCCTCAGCCTCCCAAGTTACTGTGTTTACAGATGAATACCACCTAATAATTGATCTTTTTGATCAAAACAAAAACTGCCTGCCACTTTCACAATAAAGCAATCTATAATTTGCACTAACCAAAGGAATCCCAGCTAGATAAGTACACTTGCCAAGTCACTGAAGCTCTAAGGCAGCACTGTCCAATAAAAATATAAAGCAATTTTAAATGCTCTAGTGGCTACATTAAAACATAAAAAAATAGGTAAAATTAATTTAAAGCTAGTATATAAAAATAATGTCTTAACATGTAATCAATATAACAATTATTGATATTTTACATTATTTTTGTAAAACTAAGTCCTTGAAATCCAGTGTATATTTTATGCTAATAGCACACCTCAGTTCAGACTGTTCACATTTTTCAATGCTCAGTATCCATCTATGGTTAGTAACTAATGTATCAGAGAGTATGGCTATAAAATTTTAGGATCTTCATTTAAATGACAGACTAAGACAACTCTTGGATTCCTTAACTCAATATAGGTGGAGCATTCCTAATCCAAAAGTCCAAAATCTAAAATGTTCCAAAATCTGAAACTTTTTGAGCACCAACACAATGTTCAAAATATTTTTAGGTTTTGGAACATTTCAGATTTTCATATTAGGGATATTCCACCAAAAACGCCTATGCAAATATTCTCAAATCTAAAAAAATATGACCTCTGGAATACTTCTGGTTCCAAGCACTTTGAATAAGGGATACTTAACTTGTATCTCCTTTGAGGGTATACAAACGACGAGGCACAGGACCTAGCACAGACTAGGTATTCAATATATATTCATTAGGTGAAATGAAAAAAAATCAGTAACAAGAATGACTAATCAAATCTACTTGTTTTTACAGAAATAACTTCCCTACCAGGAAATGATCTCTAACATTTGAGGTTCTGACCATATTCAGAATACCTCATGGCAACTTAATCAAAGCTTCAGTAAAGAGCTTCTCATGTACCCAAAGTGTTGAGATTTCCTAGTGGCACCAAAAAATTTCCCAACCCTAAAAGTCTTTAATACAAGGACAATATAATTGTCTTTTTATCAGAAAGAAGGAAAGAGTCAACAAGGTCAGAGAAGTTTCAGATGTCAAAAGCATAGGCTTCGTATATCTCAGAGCTACTGGGAGCTACTGGTTCTTAGATAGTTTTGTCAGCCTCCAGAGATCTCAGGCACTACACCAAGGCCAAAGTTACTGTTAATTTTATCACTATTATTAGCTACCATTTAGTAAACCACTATGTCATTAGTAGCATATGATTATGTCCAATTTACAAATAAGAAAATGAACTCAAAGAATGAGCAGATGGCAGACTCTTGACTCAAATCCAAGCCTGTCTTTTCCAAAGTCTGCGGTCTTCCCTACATCACTCACTGGTAGATAGATACCAAAGACATCCTCAAGACACATTCCTAATAATGAGTGCCTTTCTTTCACTGGCAGGGTAAAAAACACAGCAAACCCTCATCGGTTTATCATCCAAATAAAGAGTTATAGGTATGTGAGGAGGTGGAGGGTTGAGAGGGGGAAGGAATTCTTTAACAAATAAATTTAGCTTTTTCAGGACACACAAAAAACAGTTATAAAGGGAACAAGTTACCTTATATGTACATTTGAAAAATCATATTAAAGAATCCTTCAAATCAAAGCCAACAACTTGGACACCCATAAGATGATTACTATCTGAAAAGATGATTAATAGCAGGCAGACTTTTCACAACAAATAGGATCTAAACTGATAAAGAGCCATGGGTGGTGGCACATGCCTATAATCCGAGCAACTTGGGGGGCTGGGACAGGAGGGTTGTGAGTTTAAGGCCAGCTTCAGCAACTCAGAGAGACCCTAAGCGACTTAGTAAGACACTCAAATCCAAGTCTCAAAATATAAAATAAAAAGGGCAAAGGATGTTGTCCAGTGGTAAAGCCCTTGGGCTCAATACCCTCCCTACAAAAATTGATATTTCCCTTAAGGAATTATGTATGTAATCTTAACAGTGGTTGGCACTTTGCCCTCTACATTCACTCACATAAGCACTGACTGACGTGGATAATCATTTAGTATTTCATAGTACAATATAACACACTCAAATAAACTTAATTTCTTAAACATTATATAACAATAAAATGTTTTAAAAAGTGATTTCCCTTTTGTGCACAAAGAGGTTAAGTCAACAGTTTACAAACAGAAAATATCCCAGCCAACAAGTTAAGTCAGCTTCCTTTAAAAACACTTGACATTTTACAGTAAAATACTATATTTTTGTGTTTAGTCCCATAGAAAACAACTAAAATGAAAATACTGTTGTCTATCATATAGTGTTATACAGATCTGGCCACAATGCAGATCAAAGCACACACTCTATTCTTATCCATAAATATCAATTTATGCACCAGTTACTATGAAAAATACACACTGACTTTAACATTAAAGTGGGCTATTTTTAACCCAATATTAAAACTATTGAACGATGGTTTGACACTTTAAAACTAGGCAGAGGACTCAAACAGTATCTACGCCAATGTGACCAAATTCCTGGGACACCCTTGAAACACCCCCACTAAAGAAGCCCAGATGGAATGTGGAGCTATGTGGGCAGTAACCCTAGATCAAGAAAGAAGAAATACTGAAGGGTTAAGCCCTACGATCACTGTATAGTTCAGGGCCAAGTGAACCAAGAGATTCTGCAGGGTTGAGCCATCATTGCTTGTCAGCTTTGTGGGGACTCTAATTTTTGAAGGCAAGGCAATGTCTGAAGGGACCAGATACTAGGCTCAGCAGTGGCATAACGGAGGCTTCCTTCAGTTGTGCAGCCACCTCCTAATTCAGGAGTACTAGCATCACAAGGCAGAGAGGGCTCTGCTTCTGAAAATGCGGCTGCTAGGATTTCTCCCCAAAGAATTTCTCCACCCACAGAGGAAGTTCCCCTACAGGTCTGCTCTGATACCACAATTCCCCACACTTGAGAGAAAATGACGTGGACACTTAAGTGCTTTGTTTCTACAGCCTTTTCTGAGCTCAGCAAATACATAGGATGGTGCCATTACGGCTCAGAGTGTTGTACCTCTGCCAGAATTTTAGCTCACTTCCTAAAATAATTATATCAGAAGTTGCAAACCAATGGTCTGTGGGCCAAATCCAGCCCACAACCTACAGATCTGCCTGGTTTGGACTTGGTGGTGTTTTAAAAAAAAGTTGAGCTACATTTTAAAATAAGAAAACTTCACATAAAAATTTAGATATCTACTTTTTTCTGAAAATTCAGACCATCTAGCAACTACTGGCAACAACTTGTTGAAGCTAAGGTACCACTCCCCTTTTAGAAAGGCCAAATCAGCTCCAGTTTGCCTAGTTCTTACACTCCCTAGGGATCCTAGATACTAAGGCCTGGCCTTGCTTCATTCACTTACACAGCTGCTGGGTCTGTCACACCAGAAATGTGTTCTAAAAGAGGTTTAAAGATATTATGGTAAGTATCAGTTTAGTCTAATGTGTCCAAAGACATACTATTGAGGCAATAATTTGGGGCATAATTATGAAAGATTGTCTCAGGACAAGGAAAGGAATTTGCTGCCCGGACCCCTTCCATAAAATCCCAGAAGCCCCATGCAGCCCGTAATGGCAATAATAGTTCATAATCACTGCTATCATGTTAACATTGGTGAGATGCCATCTCACAGGTTTGAAGTGTGTCTTGTTTTGAAGAACTTTTAAGAATAAATAAATGAAAGAACCATTCATTTTTCTGATTAGGCTAGCCCAGTAATAACTGTTGAACTAAAACAAGTATGTATACCAGTATAAAGCTTTGAATTTTATCCATTGTTTTCCTGTTTCGGAGGATTTGATTTTAGATACTATTAACTAAACAATATTTACATACCAATAATGGTGCTAAGTGCTTTATCTCATTTTATCCCCAAAATAATCCCATGAGAGAGCTAATAATATCATTCACATTATATAAGTGAGGAAATTTGAGACTCAGACACAGTAAAAAATTTGCCTACTGTCACAATGTTAACAAGTAGCAAAGTTAGAACACAAACTTGAAGTCTAAACTTTTAACCATTATTCTCTTGTACTGCTGGCTACCTGGTAAGAATCTGATGATGTCATAACTATTAAAGACAGGATAAAGCAAGCCTTGCTTTTAAACAGAAGAATATTTGTACTAGACTATGATTTTTTCCAGTTAAATAGCAACAAGCTGTGGCTGATACTGGAGCATAAGCTTTCACTGACAGAGGGTTAGAGTTCCAATTTCAAGATTACTTTTTGTTCATATATTACGAGTGCTACCAAATAACAACAGGTTAGGAAATAATAATTGCTATTTTCCCTAAATGAGTCTTCTGAATAATATTTTTTTGGGTATTAGGGATTGAATCCAGGGGCAATAAACCACTGAGCCCCACCCAAGCTTTTTAAAATTTTTTATTTTGAGACAGGGTCTTGCCAAGTTGCTTAGGGCCTCCCCAAGTTGCTGAGGCTGGCCTTGAACTTTTGATCCTCCTGCCTCAGCCACCTGAGCCAGTGGGATTACAGACGTGTGCCACCATGCCCAGTAACCTTCCAAATAATTTCAAAAACAATCATCTTATAGGATATTCATTACAGTGGAAACCATTTTGAAATCATCACAATATTCACTACATCTATCTCATATTGTTACATTCTAAAAAGAGAAATGAGACCCAAATAACGTTTATATTAAAATAGAACTGAAACATTTTCAAATTAAATATAACCCCCAAGAAACAGAAGCATAATCAGATATCATCTAACTGTAACACCACCCCAAATGAATATTTATTTGTCAATTGCAACCTATACACAGAAATATTTACAGATATGTATAAATATGTAGGTAGCAAACGCACAGAATTCCAGCCAAGAAAGGCAAGAAGGAACAATACCCCAGTTTTCTAACAGCATTCTCTAATAAAAGGAACCAGGGCCCTATAGAGAAATGGCTGATTCTAGAACTGGGTCAGGAAATATACAAGATAAGCCTGAAGCATCTTGTAGTACCAGAGAGTATGGAAGTCCTCAAACAAAACTACACATTATTTTAAACACAAGAATGGGATCATAATTAGAATAAGTTTACTTCATGCATGTATAATATGTCAAAATGCATTCTACTGTCATGTATTTCTAAAAAGAATTTAAAAAAATCCACGATCATGGGGACATGACAAAACAACACAGGAGCTAACTGAAGGATCTCCTAATGGCCAAAGCTGGAAAAACTGTAACATCAAAACAAATAAAATAGTATTAGATTATAATTCAAGCTGTAAAATAAATATCCACAAACCCATACTGATATAAAAAAATGGTTAAATAAATGGGCAGGTGGAAGATGAATCTCTCTCTTGATACTGAAGTATTCCAAATAATTTATGTGGATCATTTACACAAGGAAGAGGAGCATACCTTCCCACTTCTTAAATGTGCACTGTTGTTAGTATGTACTTTGGATATGATGGGATAAGAATGTCAAAAGGCACTTAATCTTGTGGTCTTCTCAAAAATCCATAACTCTATTCTAACCATGAGAAAAACATCTAAGTAATCCCATCTGAGGCATATTCTTAAAAATGCCTGATCAGTACTCATCAAAACTGTCCAGGTCATTAAAAACAAGGAAAGTTAAGAAAGTGTCACAGCCAAGAGAAGCCTAAGGAGACATAATAACCAAATGTGATGTGGTTTCCTACATGGAATCTTGAAACACACCAAAATATATCAGATTAAAAACTAAGGAAATCCAAATAATATGGATTTTAGTTAATTAATATAGTTTAGTATTGGTTCATTAATTGTAACAAATGCATCAAGCTAACATAGGGTATTAATAATACTGGAAACTATGTATAGGATCTATGGGGACTCTCCATACCAGTTTCTCTATTTTGCTGTAAAAATAAAACTGTTACTTAAAAAAGTGTTTAAAATTAGGAAGAAAAAAATACCTCAATATGGTCTGTGAACCCTGGCCCAGGAGTTTTTAAGTTCACATCTCTGGCTCTGAAAATGCCTTCTTTTCAGTAGTCTACAAATCTGCAAAAATGAAAAGATAATTATCTTTTTGTTAACTTCCCAACTCAAAATGGAAAATGACAAAAACTAGTAAAGTTCTGGTGCCTTAAAGTAACAGCAGACAGAATGCTAGACCACACTTTTATGGCTGGTGGCTCTTTCCCAAGTATCATCATAAGTGAAATCTTCTACTTTTCTTTTAGATCATTTTAGATCAAAAATATCTTCTATAGTGAGGTTGGGGACATAGCTCAGTGGTAGAGTGCTTGCCTTGCATGCACAAGGCCCTGGGTTCAATTCATAGCCCCCTCCCCGCAAAAAAATCTTCCATAGTAATTAAATTCTATATACTCCATAGAAGAAAGTCACAGATCAAAAAGGCAAAAACACAGTCTACTGCTTATTTTCTCAAGATTTTTGTGGCATTTGGTTGTAACTTACATGCTGAGCCTCCTATTCTATTTACAAATGATTATGCCTGAGCCTATGATGCAAGCACATAGTTTGTAATTGCATAGGTGAAATAGTAAAGACTGAATACTATACAAATTGTTTTTGTCCCCTGAAAAGCAATTTATATAGAATAGTAAAATTATTCACTTATTTTGACAGATGGGCATTCTCCCTCCACCATTTGGAGGTTATCTGCAATCTCAGTAAACCTAGTAATTCAATATTAATGTTATCATTTTAGGGTAAATATTGGCTTATATCAGAGCTATCATGCATACAAGTTTCTAACTAATCTACTGGGTAAACTTCATGTTACAACTACCATAGAGCTAAAATTACATATGCTGTTTATAACCTATATTTTCAGCATTTTATATACTTTTTTACTATTTGTTAACTTCTCACTTTATCCTATTATACAAAAAATAAACTTCAAGTATGAGACAAAAGTACTGCACACCTATCTGAATACTGTTTCTACCATGCATAATATCTTTTTCCACTTTCTGATATGACAATGCAAAATCTATCACACAATCATGTTATTTTTCTATCATGAACCTCAATTAGCACAGTTTTCTCTTAGCACCTATAAAGATCACTTTGTATTTATTACCTTTTTTAGGACTTGAAACAATATATTTACTAACTTAATTTTCCTCTAGGTTTTATCAACATAAATCTTGAGAACAAGAACCAAATATACTCTTTTGACGACAGTACCTTGTACTTACTAAATACTCGGAATAAATGACAAAACTAGGACTTTAATTGGAAATGTAATTTGTTCTGGTTAAGGTGTTACAATGTCTTTGTTGGGTCAATTCTTAAGTGACATTATTTAAAAAGAAAGGACAACCTATTAGTGACATAAACCAGAGGTAGATCATCTCTACATTTTACTACTTAATAATGTTTTTCAAATGCTGGGTTGTGACCTTTTACTAAATTATATAATAAATTTACTGATGATGACCACTCTTTAAGAAAAAAAAGGAAAGAAACAAAAGAGCATCAAAATGTTACATACATAGTAACGATAAATACTAATTTAAAAATCTTGTTTCAGGTATATGCATATGCACTAGACCATGGTTAAAATGTATTACTACTGTGGGTTGCTTTGAGAAATATTTAGAATATGGTGAGGAATAATGTAAGGTGAGAGGTATGTAAAAAAAAAAACAAACACAAAAAATATTTACTACCTTTCCTGTTTACTTATTTCTGAGTAGATGGAAGCTAATTGATTAATAAAGTAGAATTATTTTAGAGCCCTCTAGATATAAAAACTGAAACAGCTCAACTCTGTTATGAATTTTTGTGTGACTTTCTTTCTCTCAGTCTAGATGTGTTTGTGTAGATCTCTCACATACATATAGGAAGCTCCTGTCAGCTAATCTATCTAAAAAAATCAAAAAAGTGGGTAAATGGTTTCATTAACCCAGAAATTCAAATTCGGTGGGAATTTCCTAGTGGAAGTGTTTGAAAGATTAACAAAAATGCTATAACCATTTATTTAACAATTTCTAATCTGATGATATTCCTGAATTCACTATTTGTTCATATAATAAAATCTGAGCTGAGAAATACAGGAGATCCATGCCCTAAAATGAGAGAAACACACTAGTAGTTATAGAAGAGTGGTGTTAAATTCTATAAGTACTCAAAAAAGAATTAAGGTAGGACAAAGAGGAAGCAATCTGAGGAAAACTTCATGGAAGAGATGACATCTAAGCTGGATTGCAAAGAGAAGGTTTTGTTTTTTGTTTTAATAAAAACAACAGAATTATGAAGCAGCAAGGAATTCTAATACATCATTTAACCCAGTGGTTCTCAATCCAGGATGATTTTGCCCTATAAAGGACATTTGGCAATATCTAGAGCCATTTTTGGTTGTCATACTGGAGAGTGGTTCTATTGACATCTGGTGGGAAGAGGCCAAGGATGCTCCTAAAGTCCGTAGTCCCTGTTGACAAAGAATTACCGGGCCCAAGATGTCAATAGTGCTAAAGCTGAGAAAACCCTGAGCCCAATCCCAATGTAAACCTCTGTTTTATACAATAAGATAACTGAAGGCTAGTAAGGTTTGTAAACTTGCTAAAAAGATGAACTGAACAGGCCACATAACATCTTGTCCAGTGCTTAATTTACAACACACACCAATGTGTGTTAATATACTAGGACACAGACATTTAAAAGAGCAGGAACATTTTCATAAGGTGGAAAACACACTATCTAGAAATCAAAGTCTATATTCTCAGTCTTTCTTGATACAGATCTGTCAATGGCCCAAAGCAAGAACTATCATTACAATGCCCTTATTTGTTCATAATAACAGTAGATTAACCATCTGTTCAATTTAGTTATTGAACATAAATTTGAGAATTAAAAAATTACAAAAAGTACTAGGAAGCTGGGTGAGGCACCGTGGCACATATCTGTAATCCCTGCTACTTGGGAAGGTGAGGCAGGAGGATCACAAGTTTGAGGTTAGCCTGGGCAACTTAATGAGACACTGTTTCAAAATAAGAAGGGCTGAGAATGTAACTCAATGGTAGAGCACTTGCCTAGAATGCATAAGGTCCTAGATTCAATCTCCAGCATCACAAACAAAACAAAACAAAACAAAACAAACAAACAAACTAGGAAGCTGGAAAATCTGCATATACACACATGTGCAGTTATTTTTGGTGGGGGGATAGCTATTTATTGGGGGATATCTTTCAAGATCCACTGATTCAACCAATAAGGGATCTGGTCTCTGGGCAGGATTAGCCTCTTTTATTCAAAACCAACTGCTAAATTACCTTCCATTCTCTGGTGAGGTTTCTAATAGTAAATGAACTATCAAAAGAACTTGTACCTCCTACTGCTAAAGAGTGAGTAGCAGCTGCTTAGCATCCTGATTTACGGCCTATTATCTATACAAATGAAATTGCATGGACATCATCTTTTTTCTCTTGCTCTTGAGTAAATGGAGGGGAGAAGACTGGACAGTGGAGGGGTGTAAACATGAAACTTAATAACAGCAACACATATTCATTTTCAAAAAAGACATATATACATTTCTTACCTCTAATTTTACAACTGATGAAACTTCAACTAAAACACCTTGTGTAGTCTGATGTGCTACAATTCACAATGAAGTGAAGAAAACCTGAAGACACGGTCGGTCCTAAAAAATGAAAACTAAAGATTTTAGATTCCAACTATGAACAGTTTAAAAATGAAAGCATGAGCAAGTGATACACTGTACAAATAAAAGATCATTAAAATGCAAGCAGTCATTTTCCTACATGAAATTTCAGTGAATGAAGTTTATATTTAATCAATACTAAGATAAAATTATCCTGGCTGCCTGAGCCACTCTGCTTCCCTCTCAGTCACCTCTAATGCCTAAGGCAGAGCTCCAAATGGCAGAGGGCACAATAAAGGTTTGCTGAAATTCTGTCTTTAGAGAAAGCTAGTAAGAGGAGCTTTAGTTATATCCCTGGCAAATCATCAGGGGTCCCTGCAGCTTCCCAAGATATACTAGTCATTAAAATTTAATGAGTTCGATTACAAAACTGTGCTGGAGCCCTTTTTAGGGCCCTAGGTCTTTAAAATTTAAATGACTCCACAATAAGACTGACTTGTCTGGTTAAGCACAGGACTTTTTAAATTCCCATACTTCAAGCAAGTACCACATCCTCACTGCAAGTCAGTAGCATTAAAGAAGTTATACCATCTTTTCTTACTGTTATTTTCTCTGCTATCCTATGCCTCAAGAGAATGACAATTGCTCACTCAGAACTGGGAGACTCTCCCATAATCTGGCCCACTAAATCACTAATCTACCACTCAGGAATGACTTTAACTCCCTGAAAAAGGAAAAAAGTTAATTTGTTATAATCATAAATAAACTAATACCATTTCAGTTTAAAAAGAGGAAGGCAGAGTCTTCAGTTTCCCAATTAGAGACTTTAATAGCTCAAGAACTGACTAGATATTTCATGTTAACCAAATAGCCCTAGTGAAAAAGGAAAAAAAAATTCTACCATCTAGAAAAATTTCAGCTAATAATGCCAGAAGTGAGCAAATTAGAATAATCACAACTTTGCAAACTTTAATTAGGTAACTAATTCACTTACTCATAATCAATAAATAATAAGAGCACTAAGTGAAAAGTTGGGCTTCATGAAAAGATCAAGCTGTCCACCTGAACCCTCTGATAAATCATGGCAATACTTAAAAAGTGAAATGATCAGACATTACATGCCTCTGGATGAGACATAATATGAAATGACAGCAAGTACTCTTACTTATTCCCCTAAGAAAGTATAATCTGAAAGTAATTAAGCATATAGTTCTAATTGTCAGTCCACATAAAATACAAAGGATAAAGGAACAAGTTAACACACCCCAAGAATGGACATGTGAGCATGAATAAAAGCAGAGATGGTTGGTATAGTTTACAAGAGAATAAAGAGAGATTTAACTGAGGGAACTTGAATACGGACTGAAGTGTTGTCTATGTTATTAAGGAATTATTATTAGATGTGCTGTATATGATAAGAACACTGCAGTTATGTAAAAATGTTTTGTTTTAGAGGCATATTAATTTAGAAGTGAAATTATATCTTAGATATGCTTTAAATTCTCAGCAAAAGTAAAGGAGTAAGGAGATGATGAAACAAGTAGTGAACTGTTGATAACTACAACATCAGAAGTTCAGTGAACTTTTTATTTGTGTATATTTGGAATGCTCACAAAGTTGAAAGTAATGAACTAGAAGACACTATAGTCCTTTAAGGAGAAAAAAGTAGTATATTCAAAATATTTGCTAGAGATATAAAGCTACTAAGAGGGTTCTTCAGCCAGTCCAGAGGTAAAAACCTTTAAAATACCAACACCATTTAATTTAAATATTTATTGAAAACTACAATAAGTGATAAAGCAAGAAGTATGAAGGCCATGCCCGGTCTTGAACCATCTCTTGAGCTGGTGAAGAAGTGCACTCTCTGGAATCCTGATGAGAAAGTTCACAAAGGTAGTGACAGATTCAGTAAAACAAGCTTATTGAACAAAAATAAAAGAAAAGATGAGAGATTAAACAATAAAAAGAGTGAAGATACAAATGTCCTACATGAGGAAATTCAGTTCTATCAACATTTCAAGGCAGGACAGATTTGTGAGTAGGACAGGGGAAAAATCTGATGAATGAACTTTCAAAACAAAAGAATCCTTAGGGATAAAGGAAATAGTTCTCAAGAAAAGAATGGAGTGATACTAAATTTTAGGAGGAGGCATTCTTATACCCCAAAACATGTAGTAACTGGATATGCTCCAAATTAAATAAGGGCATTTGACGTCACAGGTCTAATGTAAGATAACTAACTCTTTGAGGCTATCATTCAAAGGAGTAGCAAGAATGTTGAAAACAAGAATGTACAGGAGCACGGACTCTATTGCTAGGAAAGGGGTCTGAGGTGGGTCAGCTTTTGGCCCTAAGACCAAGAAGGACAGAGCTAACAAGATTTTGGCTAGGATTTCATCAAGAGTGATTGAAGAAGCAAAAAAGAAAGACTTACAGAAGGTATCCAGGAATGAAGTTAGTAAAGAAGTATGACATTAATCATAAAAGACAGAAAATGCATTAGATAAAAAAGAGGCAATTTTGTTGGAACCGGAAAATGGTGGCATATCTGAAGAGAGGAAAGGGAACTATACATGTAGGGATGAAAGAAGACTTATGACAAAGCATGCTTTCGAACAGGGCAGAGGTTGACAAATTCAGAGCCAGTGGGACTATGTTCTAGAAATGAGGTGTGGTGGGGGACAGTGAGAATGGGATATGAAGAAATATTCTCCCAATTGTCTCTATCTTTAGGACATGAGTCATGGGGTCATGATACATGGTTTACAGAAAGAAGAAAGCATAGAACGATAAAACTTGGAGTCAGTGAGCGTCTGTAGGCCATTATAGCTGAAATAAAATGTGTAATAATAATAGACAAAGAACATACACAATTTGACAGGTGTGGGACAACAGGCAAGTTACTTAAGCTCTCAGGCCCTGTTTCCTAATCCTTTGCTTAAAACCACACCTAATTATCCCATACTTACTTCAGAGGCTCCTATGGGAATTAATATACATAAAAGGAAAAAGTTTATAACTGATAATGTACCATATTTATTCATTAGGTTGAGAGCTCTCATACGGCAGCAAATTTAAGAATCTCATCAGAACTGCCACTTTCTTCTATTTCACAAGGGCAGATATATATTATACCCATATACAAGTATATTAAGAAGTCATAAGGGTAAACAGATAACTAAAAATATTCTTCTCAATTAGAGAGGGGAAACTTAGTTGATATTATGCATACTAATTTAAATAGCAATTAAGAGATATTTCATATTATGAGAATCATTTTAGACCACTGTAACTGACATTTCAGTAAATTTATCCATTGGTTAAGGTCTAAAAATTATCCAAGGTTATAGAGGCTCAAAATGTTGCTGACTAATCACAAAATAATTTACTTACATTTATATAAATATACAGAATATGTAGCTTTTAAATAAAAATGTACATAATTACACGAGTAAATAAACTCTTTAAAACAAAGCTCATATGGAACAAGGGAACAAGTCTCAGGTCTTAAAAAAGAGTGATAAAGTCACTGCCATTGTAAATAAATTCTGCCCATAAGGAGCCAACAAGAAGCCTCCCTACCTTGGTTATAGAATATGAGGTAATTTGAATCAACCCTCCCATTGAGATAAGTAACAGAGTTGGACAAAATATAAGTAACGACTTTCTTCAAAGGGTCAAAGAATTAACAGGACAGTGCTTTCAGATTCATTAAAGGACTGAAATTCAAAAAGGTAAGCTCAGCAATCTAAAAGAGGAAGTCAGAGGTTCAAATGTATCTGACAGTTGGGCTCTTGAATGTCCCTCAAAAGTTCGTATGTTGAGGACTTACTTGGTCCCCAGTGCAACAATGTCCAGAGGTGGGTAATATGGGCAGTGAGTGGATCATGAGAGCTCTGAACACATGTGTGGATTAATACACTGACAGCTGAATGGACAACTAGGAAATGGTGGAAACTATAGGCAGATGGGGTGTGGTTGGAGGAAGTAGGTCACTAAGAGTGTGTCACTGGGGATAAAACTTATTCCTTGCCCCCACCCCCAGACTGCCATAGCTGACAGCTTTCCTCTGCCATCCTGTTCCACAGTAATGTTCTGTCTCACCTCAAGCCCAGAGCAATGGAACAGACTGGCAGACTGACAAAGACTGAAACTTCTCAAACTCTGAGTCAAAGTAAATCTTTCCTCCTTTAAGTTGTTCTTGTCAGGTATTTTAGTTACGGCAATGAAAAGCTGCCAACACAGCCAGTCTGACAGACCAGAGGGACAAAGGGGAAAAAGCCCCTTCTCCCATCTTCAGGTTGGAATCCTTGAAGAGCTTAGAAATAAGGGTAAACTAAAAATGAATCAGTCCATACACTGAATGTAATATGATCTTGAGTCATGTGGCTGACCCAGGAAAGGTGTGATTTGATTAAGTAATCCTGGGTTCTCTCAAGCAAATGAAAATACACACACACACACACACACACACATACACACCTTTATGAAATGTATCATTTCAAATGATTTCTCAAATAAAATTCCATATACAATGCCCAGCATACAATTAGAACACGGGGAGACAAGAGAAGATGACCAAAAGCCAAAGAAACAATAACAAAAACAGAACCACAGGGACTACAAGTATTGGCCTTATCAGGCATTGATTTTAAATTACTTACTATGTTGAAGATAATATCAAAACAGAAAAACCCTTGGCAACAAACTAGAAACCATAAAAAGTGACAAAATACAGTTGTGTCACTTAATGGCATATGTTTTGAGACATGCACCGTTGTGCAAATATTACATAGAGTACCAAGTAAGATGGCTACAACATCACGAGGCAATATATTCTTAAGGGACCTCCATCTTATGTGTGGTCAATCATTGGTGGAAATGTTATACAGCATATGATTATGGATCTTAAAAGGAACAGAGTAATTGTTACTAAAAAATGTAAAAAATTAAAATTAATTCAAGGAACAGATTTAACAGCTGACACAGTTGAGACAATGAACCAAAAGACAGATTGAAGAAGGGCTCAGAATGACGAGAGAGGGATGTAAGAAACATTAGGATTCAGTGAGATGGTCCCATATCCAATAGTTAATTGGAATCCCAGAAGGAAAAGAGAGAATGGAGCAGAAGCAATATTTGCATATATGAAAATCTTCCAAAAATGATGAAAGGCGCCAAACCACAGACTTAACAATCTTAATGAATTCCTAGCTGAAGAATCAAAAAAGGAAAAATTAAATGCATCCTTAGAAGGTAAAAACTACTTTCAAAGACATAACAGGTAGACTGACAGCTTAATTTTCAACAATAAAAATGAAAACTATAAGAGGAGCAAAAAGAAAATAATTGTTGGGGCTGGGGTTATAGCTCAGTGGTAGAGTGCTTGCCTAGCACGTGCAAGGTCCTGGGTTCGATCCTCAGCACCACGTAAAAATAAATAAAATAAAGATTAAAAAAAAAGAAAGAAAAGAATTGTCAATCTAGTATTCTACTGCAGAGAAAATATTCTTCAAGATTGAAACTGAAATACATCTCAAATAAAAACGGAGTTAACATTCAGTGGATACCAAGAAATCAGCACAAAGGAAAACTGACCCAAGATGGGAGTGTCATAAATGCAGAAAGGAATGAAGAACTACAAAGGTATAAATGAGCATGTAAAAAAATCTATGGGACACTGATTTTACAAAAATGTCTTGTGGTGTTTAAATATATATACAGAAATAAATTCCAGGTTAAAAAAAAATAGCACGTATGTCAAAAGATAGGTAAATGGAATGGAGGTGTTTTAATGTACTTATTTCAACCAGGAGGAAGGTAAAAGTACCTCAACCAGACTTTAATAAGTGAGGGATATATGCTCGACTAGTTATTCCAGGGTGATAACTATTAAAAAAGAATAATTATGAAGAAGCAAGAGATGACAATGATGACAATGATGAAGAAGACTGTAATTCTATGGTAATCATATACACAAATGGAATAGAAACAAATATGTGATATCTGAGCCTTAAATAAAGGGAAAAAGCTAATATAAAAATAAATCAATGGAAGAAAAAAGGAAACAGCAGAGTTAGAGGAATAAAAATGTAATGTTCCACTTAGTTCCCAAATATCAGTAATTACATTAAATTTAATTTAAATAGATTGAATGTTACAAAAAGAGAATGATTATCACACTGGATTAACAAAAAGAAATCTACAAATGTATATGCTATTTTCAAGAAACCCATCTGAAACATAAGAACACAGAAAGGTTAAAAGTAATAGAAAAGTATGTATCATGCAAACAGCCAAAATAAAGATGGCATAACTATACTAGTTTCAGATAAAATAGATATTTAAAAAAAGCATCATTAAAAAGAATCACTCTAGGGGCTGGGGTTGTGGCTCAGTGGTAGAGTGCTTGCTTAGTATGTGTGAGGCACTGGGTTTGAATCTCAGAACCATATATAAATAAATAAAATAAAAGTCCATCAACAACTAAAAAAAATATATGTATGTGTGTGTGTGTATATATATATATAGATAGATAGAGATATAGATAGATAAAATACATTCTTTAAAAAGCCACTCCATAATGATAAAAGGTTTAAATTCACCAGAACAAAATTTGCATGCACTTGATAAATGGCCTCCAATTACATATAAAGCAAAAGTTAAAAAATTACTAGGAGAAATACACATGCATCAGTGTCATGCTGGCAGATTTTAAGACATCACTCTCAGTGAAAGATAGTTGAAAGAATAAACAGACTAAAAAAATTAGTAGAGACCGAGCTACAACACAATTAGCATGCTTCATCATTGGGCATACATTGAAGGCTGTATCTAAAAACTGCAGAATATATGCTTTTCAAATGCTTACATATTTAAAAAAAACTGATTACTTGCTGAGCCAAAAGTAAGCCTCAAGAAATTTTAAAAGATTAAAATCACTCAAGGGAGTTCTTTAAAGTGTGATAAAGCCACAAACCAATTACAAAAAATACATAGAAAATTCTCTTATTATTAGAAATTAAGAGACACTTTTGAATAACCCATAGATTAAAAAATAGGGTGGAAATTAGAAATATGAAATAAATAATGAAATGATTACATATCAAAAATCACAAGATGCTGGTAAAGCTACACTTGAAAGTGAAATGTGGTTTTAAATGTGTCAGGAAGGAAATAAGGATGCAAACTAATACCTAACTACCCATCTCCATTAGTTAGGGAGAAGGAAAAAAGCAAAAATAAAAATCCCTTAAGAACTAAAAGGAAAATGAATATAAAAACAGATCTTAACAAGATAGAAAAACATGCATATAGAACAATCAACAATGTTGAAAGTTCTTGGGGAAAACCATTATAACTGCTAAACCTCTAGTGAAATTATTCATTAAAAAGAGAAGGATCTGGGCACAGTGGTGCATGCCTGTAATTCCAGTGGCTCAGGGGACCGAGGCAGGAGGATTCCAAGTTCAAAGCCAGTCCCAGCAACTTAGCAAGACCCTGAGAATGTTAGCAAGACCCCGTTTCAAAATTTAAAAAAAGGAGAGAGGGAAAAAAGATTCATATATCCAGTATTAAGAATTAAAAAGTACCAAGAGAATGAAAACAAAGAGCTAGACAAAAATCTGTACACAAATGTTCACTGCAGTGTTATAAATAATATCCAAAAGGGAAACAACCCAAATGTCCATCACTGATGAATAAATACAATGTGGTATATGCATACAATGGATACTATTTGGCAGTAAAACAAATGAAGTATTGATACATACTACAACATAGGTGAACCTAGAAAACATTATGCTAAGTCTGGTTGTTTGCATGATACCATTTATATGAAAATTTCAGAATAGGCCAGTCTACAGAAATGAAGAGACTTGTGATTACCTAACGATGATGGGAAGGGGAAAAGATAAGAAAGACTACTAACAGGTGCAGAGATTCTTTGGGGGATGATGAAAATATTATAAAATTGACTGTGGTGATAGATGTACAATTTTGAAAAATAATAAAAACTAATAACTGTACACTTTATTTATTTATTTTATTTTTGGTACTGGATATTGAACCCAAAGGCACTCAAACACTGAGCCACATCTCCAGCCTTTTAAAAATATGTTTATTTAGAGACAGGGTCTTGCTGAGTCGCTTAGTGCCCCATAAAGTTTCTGAGCCTAGCTTTGAACTTGTAATCTTCTTGCCTCAGCATCCCAAATGGCTGGTATACAAGCATACACCACTGCACCTGGCTATAAAATAAATCTTAACATAATCTCTTCCAGAGAATGAAAAAAACAAGTATATTCTTTAATTCATTTTATAAGGCTACCCAAACCTGACAAGGACAGTATAAGAAAACAATACTAAAGGTCAATCTCATTCATGGGCAAAGATCTAAAACTCCAAAATAAAATTAAACAAAAATGTGATATTGACCAAAGTGGGTTTATTTCTGGAATTCAAAGCTGATTTAGTAATAGGAAATCAATCAATGTAATTTAATTTGAGAAACAAAATCATACAGTTATTTTAACATTAGCAAAGCATCTGTTAAAATTCCAATATCCATTCATGATGTAAGCTACTAGCAAAATAAAAACAGAATGAAACTTCCTTAATTTTATAATGTCTGGGGAAAAAATTAAAGCAAACATCATACTAAGTGGAAAAATGCTGGAAATTTTCCTTTGAGAAAGGGAACAAGACAATGGTGCCCACTCATACCACTTCTATTTAATATTACATCGAAGTACTAACCAGCACTATAAGAATAACAATTAGAAGGAATAAAATTTTCTTAACTTGCAGATCAAAAGATTGAATACATAGCAAAAGATTTTAAAGAAGAATATCATAAGTAGTAAAAGTTTAGGACAACTCCTATGTACAAAGTCAACATAAAAATATAAACATTTATAACATCAAAAAATCTATAACATCACATATCTAGGAATAAAACTCTCCAAAGTTGTGAACAACTTCCTGGAGAAAATTGTAAACATTATTGAGAAAAATTAAGAAGGACCTAAACAAATGGAGCAGTGTATCATGTTTAACAAGTATTGAAAACAGCCAGGCATGGTGGCACGTGCCTGTAATCCCTGCAGCTTAGGAGGCTGAGGCAGAAGGATAACGAGATCAAAGCCAGCCTCAGCAAAAGCGAGGCGCTGAGCAACTCAGTGAGATCCTGTCTCTAAATAAAATACAAAATAGGGCTGGGGATGTGACTCAGTGGTTGAGTGCTCCTGAGTTCAATCCCCAGTATCTCCCCACACATACACACAAACAAAAAAAATAAGTAGAAAACAATATTATAAAGATGTTAATTCTCCCTAAATTGCTCTATGGATTCCATGCAATTCCAATCAAAACCATGGACTGTGGGGTGCAGGGGCAGGGATTGATGACAAGATGATACTAAAATTCATATAAACGTACAAATGGTCAAGAGTAGCCAAAATGTTGTTAAAAAGGACAAAGTTGAAGAACTTGTTATACTGACTATTAAGACTTATTATAGGGGCTGGGGTTGTGGCTCAGAGGTAGAGCACTCACCTAGCACGTGTGAGGCACTGGGTTCGATCCTCAGCACCACATAAAATAAAATAAAGATAAAAAGACTTATTATAAAACTTTTATAAGTAAGAAAATGTTGTATGAGAACAAGGACAGACAGACCACTGGAACAAAACAGCACAAAAATAAAATCAAATACATGTAGATATTTGATTACTCACAACAGTATGGAAAAGACGGTGCACTGGGACAATTAGCTATCCCTATGGGGGGAAAACCCCAGTATTGTCCCCTAACAGGATACATAAAAATCAGTTTCAGGTGCAAAAGCCCAAACCCTAAAACTTTTGGAAGGTGAGAGAATATATCCCTCACCCTGAGACAGGAAAAGATACTTTAAACTGAACCTGATACCTGATTTAAACATAAAGGAAATGATTAATTACATTGAAAATGAGAACTTCAGATTAAGAAGACACATTAAAAATGAAAAAGCATGCCACACAGTGGGAGAATATATTTGCTACCAGCAAGGGCTCATTTCCAGCTTATAATAAAGAACTCCTGTAAATCAACAAAAAAAGGCAAGGAAGAACATGGCACATTTTCTTAAGAAATTATACCCACAATAGTTATTAAGGCATAAACCTCTGTCTGGAAGACTTAGCTACAAATACTGACACACTCTCTGAGATTTACTGAGTAAAAACTTTTAACTATATATTCCCATTTAAAAAATTTTTTCAAATGCTCTTATTTCAGTAGACAAGTTCTCCTGTTCCTTCTCCAATCTGAACACTAAGAGGAATAATTATCATTGAAAAGTCTTGTTTAAGAAATCTTTATCTACTCTAAGACATTTTCTTAAAAACAGCATCCAAACAACATATACAGTGGATATATTCACACAGTGGAATAGTATACAGCAAAAAGAATGAATACAACTACAAGTAATAAAGATTTCACATTCACAATTCTGCACAAAAGAAGTTAGACACAAAAGAGTACAAGTAGCAACTTGATCTTGTAGGTTTTTGTTGAACAGGCCAGTTTTTAAATCTTACAAATTAACTAATAAATGTAAAATATAAAAGTAGGCAAAATTAATCTAAAAGTGGTCAAGAAAATGGCTGGGGTGGGAAGGGTGGTAAGCAGGATTTCTAAGTTGCTGATGATGTTTACTTTCTTGATCTAGGTGCTGATACAAAAATGTGCTTAGTTGGTGAAAATCCTCTGAGTTGTTCACTACTGATAATGTGTACTTTCTTTATATTGAAGTTCAGTAAAAAGTTTTCTTGTTCTTTTTAAGTATGAAGGAGTACATTTTTTCAAATTTATTTAGGGAATAGAACAGCAAAAAAGGTTTCAAAGTCCATTGCTTCAAGTTATAACACAAAAACCAAATGACATTTTAAAAGCAATATGCTAATTATCAGAAAGCATTTATAGAGGTGTCAAACCAACTAGTAACTCTAATATTTGTAGTATTGTTGATATGGAACTACTTGAATAGGAAAAATTGACTTACAGCTAGATTTAGTGAAGAGTGTTGAATAAAGATCTAAGACAAGCAACCTGATCTTGTAGGTTTTTTGTTAAATAGGCCAGTTTTTAAATCTTATAAATTAACTATAAGATTTAAATTTAAATTTAGATTGACACATCCAGCCAAACCCCCTCATTTTACAAATAAAGAAACCAAGATCCTTTGAAGTTGGATGCTTTGTCCCAGGTCATAAAAAGCTCTGAATAAGTATAAACAATTGAAGTTATTTAATTAAGTTCACCCCCTCCCAATTTTCTAAGTTCTGGGGAATTTCCACCCACCAAGAAAGTTTATTTACTGGCAGTGTCACTCAATACAAGCCATATTCAATTGAAACATTTTCATCCAAACAACTCAAAATGAATTTCTTTGCCACCCATGACTAATAGCCAAAAGTTATTTCTGTGGCAAAAAAAGATAAGACTTTCTAAAAGTGAAGTTCATGATGTGCAGCCTAACAGATAACTTTCTGTTACACAAGTGACGACTCTGACATCAAATTTAAGGCATGAGTGATAATTTAGAATAACAAGGGCACCTACTGCATATGGTAGTCCAGGAAAAGACCCTAAATAATCAACCATGGGGGCTGGGATTGTGGTTCAGTGGTAGAGCACTTGCCTAGCATGTGTGGGCACTGGGTTCGATTCTCAGCTTCACATATAAATAAAGAAAATAAAGATCCATTGACAACTAAAAAATGTTAAAAGGAAAAAAGACTTAAAAAAATCAATTATGACCACAAACTGAAATCAAGAATTTTCTAAAAGCTCACATAAACACACAAATGTGCTAAGTCACTGACATTACCTCAATACCAATTTCTTAAATCAATCACAATTATGAGTCCTAAAAAATTAAAAGTCTCCAATTCATCTCAATTCACTTGCATATATAAAAATAAGAAGTATGCTTAACATTTTAAAAATAATGTGTCATTTTGAAACTAAATACATCAAAAGTGAATAGTACGTAAAATAACTCATTTAGTGTTGTGAAAACATAGTTTAAAGTTATAAAAATGCTTTAGCCTCAACCCAAACCCTATAGGGTTCTTTCCACTATCATAGCACTCCTTTTATTTCAAACCATAAAGTTCAGTACCAATATTAATGACTGTCCTTGTAATCCCTAAAGGAAACACCTGGCCTTTGAGGACCTGAGGAAAACTAAAAAATAAATCAGAAAATCATTCTCTAGTCACAGAAATTTATTCACCAAAGAACTGGAGATTTCAGCCAGGCATGTTGTCTCACACCTATAATCCCAGCTACTGGTGAGGCTGAATCAGGAAGATTGCAAGTTTATTGCCAGAGTAGATGGCAGATTTGGACTATGTTTGCAAATTTACTGTAAGTCAAAAATTATTCCAAAGTAATAAAATGTATTTAAAAAGAAGTGAATAAGCCAGGCATGGTAGCACATGCTCATAAATCTTAGCTACTTGGGAGGCTGAGGCAGAAAGATCACAAGCATGAGGCCAGCCTGGGCAACTTAGCAAGACCTTGTCAGAAATTAAACACACACACACACACACACACACACACACACACACAGGGGGACACTAATGTAGCTCACTGGTAGAGTGCTTGTCTAACATCCACAAGGTCCCGAGTTTATCTACAGTAAGCAAAAAGGAAAAAGAAAAGAAAGAAAGAAATGACTTAGCAAAAAACTACCTTAGGTTGAGAAATTTATACCTAATTCGGACCCAATCAAATGTCCATAGTCATTATGTATCTTCAATTTATCTAAGGCCTAAATGGGGGCTAAAGTGAATTCACAGAAAGAACTACAAATGCTATCTATTTCTCCACCATTATAAAACCCCCCAAAAGCATAAAAAAAAACCCCCACCATTTACCAATAATGAAAAGGAAAAGTCTGATATCATTCCTCCATGGAAAATGAAGAAAAAAATTCCTATTCAAGAACAGATGTAGGCAGTGGACAGCCAAGTAGAGAAGGGTATTCTAGAGGTTCTAAAAACCATAAAGCTTAATAAAAATACATTTCTTATGTACTCATTTACTGGTCAGGGGCTGCTTCACTTGCTTC
The DNA here is from genome assembly GCF_048772815.1 of Callospermophilus lateralis. Taxonomy (NCBI): domain Eukaryota; kingdom Metazoa; phylum Chordata; class Mammalia; order Rodentia; family Sciuridae; genus Callospermophilus; species Callospermophilus lateralis. The sequence continues at coordinate 18,367,068 of NC_135325.1, forward strand.
ACATATATTAACACATTTAATCCTCCCAAGAACCCTACTGGGAGGACCCTACTTTTTAATCTCCATTTTACAGATGAGAAGTTCTGTAAGTAATGGAACAGAGACTTGAAAGCAAGCGTTCTGGGCAGACAGTCCACGCTCTTAACCACTGTATGCAGTTTAGCCTTTTAAGAAGCCTATCCAGGAAAAGCCCTTGCCTTCTAAAAACCAGCCCCCATTATTCACCCTATTCTCAGCCTTCCCTAGATAAAACTCTCTTCCCAAGTTGGGGGGGGACCTTAGTAGGACTATGGAGGAAGACGAACCAACTGCCCCCATCTACAAGACTGTGTTCATAATCTTTTAGTATAGGATGAGACACTGTTATACATAGAAGTTAATTTTTATAGTACTATCTATATTCAAATTCAGATATGTTGGGTTGGCCTGAGAATCTGAACACCATATGTGACTTTTTTTTTTCTGTGGGAAAATAAATGGTGCTGATTTCAAAATAAAATGAAAAAAGAAAGTCTTTATAGACCATTTAGAAATTGAAGCTCCTCTACACAGCCTTATAGATGCCAAGATCATTAAATTTTAATAAAGGCACTGACTGCAGTTACTCAATCAGTTTTGCTCATACATCAAAGAAGCATAGCTCTTTATACTTAACATGATGGGAATGGAGCTACGGAAAAAAATAGCTTACTATTCTATGGATTTCCTGCACTACGGCCAATTGTGGATGTATCTAGCAGTTAATATATTGGTCTTCCTGGTCCCCTCAATAAACTGCTTTAAAAAATTACTATTGAGTAAACATACATTTTTCACAGCTACCTGCTGTCCAAGAATAGAAGGGTATCATCTCAGAAGGTAGCTAAAGTAGTAACAGTAGTCATGATGACGACAAAGTAATAACAACAAGAATTAACTCTTTTTGAGCAGATACCATTGCTAGGCATGTTTTAAATACAATGCATCCTTTGGCTCATTTAATCCTTACAAGAGGTAGATACCACATTATCCCCATTTCAAAAAATGAGGAAACAGGTCAGAGATTAAGCAATTTGCCCAAGAACACAGAGCTAGCTAGTGTCAGAAGATGGCAATATTTGAACATTTACTCCCTAGAGATCATGTTTTTAACCATCATATTCTGTATAACTATAAGAATTTTGTAAACTCTTAAAATGAACAGAGGGTCTTACTCAAATTCATTTTTTCAAACTAAAGAGTGGTTTGGAGAACAAAAACTAAAAAAGATCCATCTTGCCTTTTATTAGGAATATTTCCTTCAACCAACCTAAGATTAAACACATTTATGGAGAACAAATGTAAAATGCATTTGGCTTTGCTTTTATCACTTTGAAATCTTTCACTTAATTGTTTGAACACCACAAATAATGGTAACATTATGTAACTCCAACAGACTAATAAAACTTTATTTTAAAATCTTCAGGTAAAACAAACATACTGTCCATATTTACCACTAAGTTAACTAGGGTACAATAGCTACATGAGGTCCAATACCTTTGAAAAGTTTCAAAACATCAGCAAGAAAGGAACAAGATATTCCTTTCATGACAAACTAAACTCTGTACTGTCAACAATACTGTAAGATCTTCTTAACAACAAACTGAAATGGACTGAATTTAAATTTTATTTCAAAACATGTACCTAAATTCAGAAATTATTTTTTGACAATCTAATAAGCCTACCAGATTATTTCCCAGAAGAGCCAGTACATTAGAAAAACAAACCTAATTTTGAATAGCTAAAGGTATGATACCTACCACCTCACTAGGTAATTCACAAAATGCTGACAATCTCCAGTGACTTCTGGGACTCAAGTTGATTTTTTGTATTTATTTATTTATTAGAGCATAATAATTATACATAGTAGTTGGGTTCATTTTGATATATGGAATTTTATTTACTCCATTTCAGTCTCAATTCCCCCACTTTCACTCTTCTCATCCCTTTCTCTATTCCTCCTCTACTGATCTTCCTTTCATTCATTTATTTTTGATTGGTGACAAGCTGATTTTTTAAATCATCTATTTGAACCTCAGATCTCAGCTTTCTGGAAACAATGGTCAATGTGCTAGGTTTCCAAGCCACCCCACAAAAGCCTGACCAAGGTTACAGGTGAATAACAAAATACTTAACCTGTGCAAGCAATGTTTCTATGGGAAAACCCATTTAACATTCCAACTTCAGATAAAAGCAACCACCCCTGCCCCATTCAGTCCTGAAAGTAGAAAAAGGAAATCTTCCCAGCCCAAACTGGGAATCTGAGCTTCTCTAGGACCACAGCCTCAGCCTCCCTGATCAAGGGAGAGCAGGAAGTAAGGCATGAATGAGGACAAAAAGCAGAGCTAGAGTAGAAGACTCAGAACTGGGAAGGCAAGACACTTAGAAGAGAAGTATCAAGGGTGGAATGACAGCTGAAAAGAGAGAGGAAAAAGTATGACAGTGGGGTGGCTGGTGAAGAGGATGAGGGAACAGTGCCTGCTCCTGCAACACAAGGGCTTTTATTTTACAAACTTTCCTCCTTAATGTTTAAGGAAAGGGAAGAAAATCCGTAGTAGGTGTCTTGACACTACCTCCCTGGCCTGGGTTATTCTCATTCACTTCAGAGAACTAAGGGGAAGGACCCTGGTAGTGGAAGGAAGGGAGGGAGGGATGGAGGAATGGAGGGAGGGAGGGAGGGAGGGAGGGGGAGAGAGAGAAAAAAATGAAAGAGAGAAAGAAAGGAGGGATGAGGGAGTCAGAAAGGCAGGGGAAGACAGGAAGGAAAATAAGATGAGAAATTTTAGGTAGGGAGGGAAGTGGGAAGTTGGAGAATTGGAAAAATAAAATAATAGACCTGTGAATGAATTATACTGTAATAAATGTTCTTAAATATTCAGGATTCAGTTTGACAGTTACAAATATTTCATCAGGTCCACTTCACTATTAGACAAATATCTGTATCCCTGGTAATAATTTGAGGTTTTATTATGCAGAAAGTATTAAAATAAACTTCTAAATACATGAGGTAATTTTCTGGTATCTTTCTTTATATAGTGACAATATAAATCATTTCAGGAAGGTTTTCTTACTTGGTAAGCTCTCAGTTACATTATCACTTGTCAATTTTTTCACCCTCGTAGCCCAAATAACATGAGTCATTACCGTCACAAGTAAAGAAGTACTCTTTTTTTTTTTTTTTTTTTTTTGGTACTGGAGATTGAACCTTGGGTGCTCTACCACTGAGCTACATGCCCTACTTTTTTATTTTGAGGTAGGGTCTTACTTCATTGGCCAGTGGCCTTGAACTTGCAATTCTCCTGCCTCAGCCTCCCCAGTTGCTGGGATTACAGGCATGTACCACCACACTGAACTACATTTAACTTCATTCTTGGAAGTACAACTATAATTAAAAACTTGCTCATTCAGACTGCCTGTCAAGACTCCAAGGTATTATTTAAAAATCCACTCCAACACTCTGTGTAACACACATGTATGCTGCTATGTACTGAAAAACACAAAACTTCTTTTTCCATTTCTAAAAGACATGACTATCTCATTAAAGGCAACCAAACAATTTACTTCTTAAAAGATGAAGTAGCAAATCCCAAATTGCATAACTTTTCTGGAAATTCCAGCCAGAGATAATCACACAGGTAAAACTGACCAAATGACCTTTTAGAGATGAGGGCCACTTAATACCTTTATTTTCCTACAGTTGTTGTTCCAGTTGAACTCTACCCAGATACCCAGATGTAGGGCCTCTCTCTTGCAGAGATAAGGGCCAGGACGACAGGGCTCAACAGCACATCAGAGATGCAACAGCAGAGACCAGTGGGAGACAAAAGTGACACCCCCCACAATGTTTCTGCTCTTTCACCAACGTCTCAGATACTGCTGGGAACCTCTAAAGTTTTTCATTACCATACCCATAAGAGATCATGCTGTTTCCCATAATAGCTGCTGTGTTTTCTACAAACCATGACCTGAGTCCAAAACCTTTGTACTAAATTAAAGGGAAGAAAAACAGGGTCAGCTACCAAGTACTCTAATTGCTAGAGATGGAAAGGGTGTATGCATATACCTCCAATGTGCCAGAAAACAAATCCAAAACCCTATGAATAGTTACTATTTTAATAATGTAAAGGATCAGAACAAATAAAATATCTTTTGTGTGGGTGTGGGTACTGGGGATTGAACACAGGGGTGATCTGCCACTGAGCTACATCTCCAACACTTTTTATTTTTTGAGATAGGGTCTTGCTAAGTTGGCCTGGCTGGTCTCAAACTTGCAATCCTCTTACCTCGGCCTCCCAAGTAGAAAATATCTGATCTTTGCAGTATTTTGGCATGCTGAAATAGGAGGAAAAGTTACTGAAAACATTGAATTCCAGATAGGTCACTATGAGTTATTAGGAATCTTTTACAGATCAACAAAATTCTGAAATTTTGCCCAAATATTACCTCTGGGTAGAAAACAAACACATTTGAAAAGGAAAAAAAAAAGAACCTTAAGATTATAATGAGTCAAGGACACTGAAAGTTTTCAAGATTACCAACAGAACTGAAAGGTTTCTTTGTAATAAAAATTCCCATTTTCATAAAATTTGTATTAGTCAGCACATAAACTTATGCAGAATATGATAGAGCATATGTTCTAGAATTAGTTTGAATTCTAGTTCTGCAATTTACCAGCTATATGATCTCCTTAACTACCCACGTAAGTTACAGAATGCTGGAGGTTATTGTCTATATCTGTGCAACATGTATAAGATTATCTTTACATAGGGTAGCTTCAAGGATTAATGCAAATGCACATTACACACCAAGCCCAGTGCCTGAACATACTCTGTGTTAGCTCCAGCACAAACTATAGAATGGTCTATAATTAAGGAGAAGAATGTATCAAATAAACATAAGGAAGAAAATTCAGGGTGAGTGAACACAGGTAATGTTCTGTTAGCTGTCAAGATGAAAATCATATTTAATATTTACCTTCACTGAAGTTTAATTTTCCCTTGACTGAGCCAAGTATGCTAATGGGGTGGGGGGAATCTAAAGTTGTAAAAAATTTCTATCATACGTGGGCTTAAAATTATGAGTATATGTTTGCATTCTTCCAGTGTTCATAAAAAGACAAAGTGACAAAATGTACCATGGTTGGTGATGCCTTTTAATAATTTAACATTGCAAAATTAAACTCTCATCTCAAAAGCCCTTTCTTCATCAAAAAATGTTTTTTTTTTCTTACACATGTTCTTGTTTACTATTGCAAATCAGTACAAAAGCAAAGAGTTTACTTTCTGTAAACTCTCCTATCTTTCCAAAATAAAAGTGGGTATAGGGAGCTCAGTTGTCAAAATGTTCTTTTATCCCACTCAATCCTATCCTTTTACAAACCATAAGTAAATATATAATACACCAAAATTACTGTTCTGATAGACAAACGTCAATAAAGAACACACCAAATTGAAAAGCCCTGTCTCGACCAAAGGTAGCTAATTTTCTTAAAGAATTTAACGTTTCGTAAAGACAGAAAATGCTTTATATTTTAACACATCAACAATACCAACTTTTGATTTTCATGCAGTTTATTCCTCACCTTGTCCCCATCTCATCCGCACCCCCCGCCATCCTGCTTTTATGCACTTTATGAGCAGGCACACGGTACTAAACTAAAGAAGTCCAACTGGGAATAATTCTAGTCTGTTGCTGGACCTCAGAGTACTGCTTATGTGATCTTTAAATGAACGCAGACAATGTTTTCTCTTTACTCGACACTTGCTAACAATTATTACTATTACTACTAACCTTTTCCACATGTCTCAACACACTCAACAGACCTAACCTTACGTGCTGCTAGTCCTCATCACCAAATACCTTGCCAGGGTATCAAACCGGTGCAGAGGTAGGAACCCGCGAAGGAGGACATCATCCCCTCACTCCGGGGACTAACGCCAATCAAGCCCCCCCCACACCGGCCACTCCCTCTACCCTCCGCCTCTCGCCTCTCGGGGTGTCCCGGGCGGGCACGGGCGCGCCAGGCCCTGCGCAGACCTCCGGCAGCCCTGCAGTTCCCAGTGGCAGCCTCAGCTCCAGGCCAAGCCGAGCTCGCAGGATACCCGCAGTCGCGCACACGCCCACCGTCCTAGGCGCGAGATCACCAGGACGACCCCGAGGCACCATCGACGCCCTGGCACGGGCAGGTGCCGGGCCTCCTCGCGGACACTCACCCAGAGACCGCAGCTCCTCGTTTGCAGCCGCCACCTCGCCCTCACGCCCGTCGTCTGCTCCCGCGGGGGGGTCCGGGCCGGAGCCGTTTCCCCGCCCGACCCCCCTCGGGTGCGCGCCGCGCGGAGCCCGGATCCGGTGTGAGCCGCCGCCGCCGCCGCCCCCTTCCCTCCCTCCTCCCTCAGTGCGTCCCTCCCACCGAGGCCCGCCTAGTATTTCCTGGATCCGGTCTCCGCGATAGCTTGGCAGGCGAGCCGCTGGCTTCAGGGCTTCCGTCGGGAGCCGTCGCTCGCCAGGCACAAAGATGGCGCCGCCGGGGACTGCCGTAGGCAATCTCGCGAGGCTTACCCCACAGGAACCGTAGGGCGGGGGACCACAGGAAAGGTGATAAATTAGCCAGAGCAAACGCTCCCCCATATCGGAAATGGGCAGCACCGGTTACAAGGGGGAAGTTAGTGCGCCTGCGCAGGAGCGTGGGATAGCGCATGCCCAGAATGACCGTAGGGCGGGACCCAGTTCTCCGGGTTTTACCTGTTTTCTCTAGGGGCGGGCGGCGGAGGGACTGGGAGTGAAACCTGGTGAAGGGCTTGGCAGGACCAGGTGACACAGTGAGAGGCATCTCTTAGGGCTTGGTCATCCTTCAGAAGCTCAAATGGCCAACACACTTCTGCGTCCCCGGGAATACTCCAGCCCTTTGCTCTTCCCTATTCTCGTTGTGAGAATTTTCTTTGAAATCTCAGGAGCCTCTTCATCTTGTTCTTGGTTCACGTTATTTAACAAGAGCTTCCTGTGAACTTAAAGCTGGGTTCATAGCTGGCAGCAACGGGCCTCCTGTTTCTCACATCATCTAACTTTCTCTTTCATTTTGGTGCTACATAACTCCTTTTCCTGCTTTATTTTTGCTAGCTCATTCATTTATTCAAGCATGTGTTCAGAGTTTTCTGTGTTAGGAACTGAAGAAATTAATATACTCTGAACTTGGAGAGCTGTTGGCTTGGAATGGCGATGAAAGACAACAGTGATGACAGTTTACCACAGTAAATTCTGATAGAAATGAATACAGAGAGGAGTGACAGATATAGAGGGAGGACATCATGACAATACCTCAATGCAAAAAAAATTTTTGAGGGGCATCTCACAGGCACAGGATTTTAGTCCAATGAATTGGTCAAAGTAATGTCAAGAAACAAACCACCCTAATTATTTTAACATAATTAATATAAATATTTGATTATTCAGCAACTGAAAATGCCACAGAATTCAATGTATCACGTGATGGCAACTGCAGGAAGCAGCCATGATGTCTAAAGTGAAAGGGACAAAAGGGTTGGGAATATTACAATTTAGATGTTTAGAGAAGGGCTTTGTGGAAGAAAAACTCAGACCACGAGGAGAAAGCCGCATCCACTTGTAATGATGTCTCAAACAGGAGTTGAAAGTGGGGAAACTGCAAACCAGATCCAACTTCACTATGGGAAGACGTGTACCCCTCCCTCTAAGACTTCAAATCTCTCTTCAGCCTGGGGATGAGAATCAGACACATGGGCTAGAGCTGAACTTGGTCTGCATCTTGAAGCAGAGAAGCTCCATCATCAAGAGAGTCACTCCCTGGGGAAGCTGAATGTGGTCAGAAAGGGGGCCATTCACTCCTGTCACACCCCACATAGTGAAGACCATTGTGCTAAAATATTTGTTGAAAACTTTTAAGATCAGAGTCATGCCAATCAGGGCAGCCCCAGCCAATTTACCAATCCATGAATGAGAAATAAACACTTGTTATTGGATAGCCCTGGGACTTTTGCTTATTACATAGCAAATGTGTACTAATATAGAAGCTCTGTTCCACACAGTAAGCTGAGGTTAGTCTCTTTCTGTCTTCTTGATTCACCATCCCTAGAGTATTGTCCTAGTCTACATGGTCCAGAATGGCTCAGTACCTTATCACATTCCAGTCATCAGGAAGGATGTACCCATTTCCTTCAAGGGCATGATCCAGAAGTTAACATCACATGTTAGCAATCCCTTCATCCAAACTTAATCACATTATTGCATTCACCCACAGGAGAGACTTTGAAAATGTGGTCTCATTCTAAGCTACCTCATACCTAGCCAAAAAAAAAAAAATCCCATGACCTTGGAAAAAAGATCATGGGGGTGGGGACAAGCAGCAACCCCATAATTAGAACTTGATTTAAAGTTGTATCTTGTCTTCTCTTCCAGTTGGAACCCACTAGTGAGAAGCTTGAAATCAAGGAAGCATGGGGAACCTTTCCCTTTCTCTTCTTTAGTCTTCTACTTCACCTCCCCTATCTTGATAACCATAGCTTCTTCTCCAGGGGTGAAGAGGGTAGAAATTGAGCTGGCCAAAGTATTGCTTTACTGATATGTCAAAAAACAGCTTTGTTCCCTGTGGACATGGCAGATGTTTAAAATTAGCTCTTTCTCTCTTAATTTATTTTTTTGGTTTCTACTCATGCTCCCATTGGGAAGATTCATCAGAATGTCCCAGGAGAGAAGTCCTCTGTCTGGCCTCTCTCTCCTTAGCACCTGGTCTCTTTGGTTGTCAGTAGCTTGTATGTGACTGGCATCCAAATGCTTACTCATAAGTATGATTGTTCAGGAATCTCTTCGCTGCACAGTTATTAGACATGACTGAATCTTTTCTAACTTATTCTCAGACCCCAAATCTTGTAGAATACCCATAGCTTCTTACCCCCAGGTTTCCCTCACACAATGACAGAGCCTCAGGCAGGAAGCAAGCACAGGACTTAAGCTTTTTTCCCCTTCTGTAACACTCATTGGATCCATGGGAAACCTATGTGGTCTTCCCATGGTGAACAGACATGTCACTGCTGCTTCAGCAAGCTTCCTTCCTTCCGAATTCCAAGAGGTATGCAGCAGTGTCTATGTTGACACAGGCCTCCAAACTCCAAAGATACATGGCAAGTTTTTCCTAAAATTCTCCAATTCTACTTACAGATCACTACAGTTCAGTAATCAAGCAACTAGAGAGAAATACATCTTAAAGACACCTCTGAGCCCCCCTTGCTTGGCTTCCCCTTCCCCACTGGGAAAGATAGTCTCCAACACTCTCTCAGAGGTAACTAATAAACATCTCCCTTGTAGTCTTTTCTTACTTAGGCTAGAGGACATGTTTAAGTGATAAGTCATAGAACTGGTTTTACCACTTCTTGGTAAGTTCTGTGGAAGACAGCCTGGAAGATTTCTGTATAATGTGACAGAATTTAGTGTGTATTCTCTTTATCTATGTCAGACACATCTTATGTACCATTTCAGATGTTTTTGATCTTGCCTGTTGTATCAATAATCTATTGTCATATAACAAACCATTTCAAAACATGATAGTCTAAAATAATAATCACTTTATTTGTTCATTATATAATGAGGCAGCAATTTGGGGTGGGTTCAGCTTGGCAATTCTCCTGGTCCTACCTGGGGTCTTTCATGGTGACCAGAATGGAGGCTATTCATGGGACCAACAATATCTATTGTCACCCTCAACTCCCCAAGTTATGGTCTAAAAGCTAAAAAGTTACCTGCTGCTTTGGCTGCCTGCTTCTGAGTGATGAGGGATACAATGAGAGCAGTGGTTCTCATAGTCATGTGCAACTCCATTGTAGTAAAATGGGTTCCCTGGCTTTAGGCAATACTGTTTGGGATACCATCTCAATAGATAACCACTTTATAAACTTTTGAATGGTGGTGCTGGTGGGGGAAGTGTAGATAGGGAAGGGAGACTTCCTGAGTGTTTGAAGCAGTTCTGGAAAGAATGAATTACTGCCTCACAGTAACACATCCCCTGTGAAAGAGACCAAAGTAATCAATCTAAGAGTGGCTGGCTGGTCTCCTTGAGAAATGGTTTCATACTGTGGGCTCAGTGTTGGTCTGTGCTGCTGGTATTAGCTAATTGAGCATTGGTGAGAAGGAGCCCTTGTTGGGCCTGAAAGGTGCCTTTGGGTTCCATTGAGAAGATCCCTTGGTCCCTTGCTCTCCCTTCTTTTGGTGAGCCTAAAAAGAACCTTGTCAGTGATGGACTACTCAGGCTGCTTGAAGCCAGGCAGTCTGAATTTTGGGTGCCATCTGTTTATAGGCCTTGTATGGGACTTTGGATTTAATGGGATATTACAGTTCTCCTGTGAGGGAAGTAATTCCCATGGGAAGTTAAGCTTGGGTGCAACCCATCTCTCTGGGAGAAGGGCAAAGCCCCAGTTCCAGTTAACTTTTTGCCTGAAACCCTGGATGAGTTCTAAGGAGCACATTCAGACAGATTTGCTCTTTGTGCTAAAATATCCTATTTAAATTGTATTAATTTTCTACTTTGTAAATGCCTTGATTGATGTTTACCCTGTGATTTGGTGATTTTCAATAGAAAATAAGTTCCTTGTAATGTAATTTTTTTTCCCACAAATTCTACAAACTACTCTGCTTCCACCTAACCTTCACTTAGTACTTACCCTTGTATTAGTCAGGTTTTTATCACAATGGCCCAAATACCTGACATAAACAACTTAAAGGAGGAAGGTTTTATTTTGGCTCATGTTTCAGAGGTTTCAGTCTATGGTCGACTGGCTCCAAGTCACAAACATCATGGTAGAAGGGTGTGGCAAAGGAAAGCTGCTTAGCAACCAGGAAACAGAGAAAAGATGGACTAGTGACAAGAAATATCCATCCATGGAGACCCCCCAGTGGCCTACCTCTTCCAACTATGCACCACTGCCTACATTTTCCACTACCTCCCAGTCATCTATTCAGTGATCAATGGATTAATCTACTGATGAGGTCAGAGCCCTCATGATACAATCACTTTCCCCAAACCCCACCTATGAACATTGCTGCATTGGAGACCATGCTTGTAATATATGAGACTTTGGGAAACATTCCAGATCCCAACATTTATACCCCTGTAATGGCCAGTACCCTATAAGAAGTCCGGAGGCTGCCTGAGCTGGCTAGAAGAATTAAGAGCAACCTATTCTAATTTTTCCTGCATAACTAAAGGAACAAATTAATTGAGCCTTCTTATACCAGGCACTAAAAGAGGATATAAAATTATTAATTTGGTGCAAATAATAAAAAAAGAGGCATCAATTTCCTATCACCTCTACCCTTTTACCCCTGGACCCACGCAGGACACATTCATTGTTTTATCTCATCATTCTCTGGCTTGTGAGTTATGTGCAGATAATGGATTAATATGGAATATGTTTGGAATATGAATCATCTATACTCATCAGGGCTCTTTTGAAACAAGCTGAAAGATTAGAGTTGGGTCTTAGGTCATCATCTAAACTGGGCAGATAGAAGACACTAAGCAATTCCAGCTAAGGAACATGATCAACCATTTCACATCCCTCCTTTCCCTTCTAGGACTTGTTCTCCTAACCACCTATGTCCCCATCTAGTGGATGAAGGTCAGTTCCCTACTGGCTCATTCCTACTAAGGCTGTCATCTCAGGATGACCTATCTCTGAGAAGTAAGAGCTTAATTAAATTGGTTCACTTCTTTTTCTTGTTGGAAGTCAAAGTTTAATTAATAGGAACAAAACATTTGGTGGGGGGCAATTCTCTTCACAAATATAAAGTGGATTCTAATTGTTTTTTCTAAAAACACATTTCCAGTAGAAAACAAATTCAGTATCTCCTAAATTCATCATGACTCTCAATTAGTTTTTCCTTAATGCTCAATAAGCTCAACAGTGCTCTAGAAGACTCCTATACATAGATGGACAGTTGCCCACCTCCCTCAACTCCCAAGTTGGGGGAATCACAAATATATTTCTCAAGAAAACAGTTTCCTCTAATGGGCCAGCAAGACAGACTTGCTACATATCCAGTGGGTAAGTAATGTTGGTAGGGGAAGACAGGACAGGAAAACTGAGTTTTTGGCTAGTCAAGAAGAAGCAAATAAAAGGGTGGGTGAATTAGAAAGAACACATATGGAATGACCTCACTATCAATGGTAGAGAACATGTGCAGTGGATACTGTGGTGCTCTGCTTCAGAAAATATGCTTATCCATAACTATTGGTTTCTGACACTTTACATCTATGTCCCTAATTAAGAATGGCTTTTGTCTATGAGAGAAAACATTCAATCCTTGACTTTCTGAGGCAGGCATATTTCATTTAGTATAATGTTCTCCAGTTCCATCTATTTACCACTGCGGAATAAAATTGACAAAATTATGTTGTGTACACATATGAATATACCACCTTTATGCATATCTATAAAGCATCAATTTTTAAAAGAGCAATAAATAAATAAATAAATAAATAAAAGGAAGATCAGCAGAGTAGAGGAAGGGGAATAGGGGGAGAGAGGAGGGAAAATAAAGAGGAAAACCTGGCAACTGAAATGGAGCAAATTATGTACTATGCATGTATGATTATGTCAAAATGAGCCTCATTATTATTAATAATAATCACTTTAAGAAGTGATTAGGCCATGAGACTTCTCTTCCCATGAATAGATTAATGTCTTTATTGAAAGAGTGTGTTTATTATAAATACACTAGTTTCCCTCCTTTCCCTTCCTCTCTTTATCTTCTCTTTTCCCCCTCTTTCCCTTTCACCTTCTGCCACTGGATGAGGAAACAAGAAGCCCTTTCTACATGCTGGCCCCTCAATCTTAGACTTCTTATGATTTAGAGCTCTAATAAATTTCTTTATAAATTATCTAGTCTCAGGTAAGTTTTTTTTTGTGGGGGGCACCAGGGATTGAACTCAGGGGCACTCAGTCACTAAGTTGCATCCCCAGCAGGATCTTGCTGAGTTGCTTAGTGCCTAGCTTTTGCTGAGGCTGGCTTTGAACTTGTGATTCTCCTGTTTCAGCCTCCTGAGCCACTGGGATTACAGGCGTGCACCACCACACCTGGCTCATTAACAGAATACCCAGTCTCAGATATTCTATTATAGTAGCACAAAAACGAACCAATATAGTGGAAGTGTGTATAGTGGACTAAGTATTTTACTATCAAGTATCTACTAACACTTCTGCTAGCGATTGTTCCAGATTCCTTTTGGTGAGGATTGGAGGAGACTACACTTCTCTTAAATATATGTGCATCTGGTAAAGTAGACTCCAACTCCAGTTCCAATGGTGATCGTATGACTCAGTCCTAGCTAATCAGAGACTCACATTCCTCAGGCCACAGCAACTGGCTCAGGAGTGAACACATGACTTTGGGAGAGACAAAGAGATGCAATGAGACTTTGGGCGAGACATCCAGGGAGTCACTCTCACTTTTTTCCGTGAAGACATAAGATCTGGAGTTGGGACAACCAGTCAGGACTACAGTGGGAACTCTCTCTAAAGAACAGTACCAACCCAAAGGAAGTGAACTCAAAGACTAGAGAGAGAGAAAGAGGAAGTAGGTTTGGGGAACATCATTTGAACCAAGCCTTATCCCTACACTATACAGTTGTATAAACTCACATATTTTCCTTTTGCATAGCCTGGGATAAATTTTCTATCACTTGCAAACCAAAGAATCTAAACTGATACACTATGAATGAATGTATGTACAACAATAATGCGCCAATAAAAATGTGAAAAAAGATAAAATTTTTTTAAAGTACATTTTTAAAGTAAAAAAATGAGTTTGAGTATTGAAGACCTTACGTGAGTACAGGGAAGGTAAAGTGACAAAAACATTTACATTCTGTATTAATAAAATGCATCCATTTTGTGCCTAATGCTTAGTTTTCAACATATAATAAGTACTCAAGATATAGGTGCTCAATAAGCCTATGTTAAATAAATTATAATTCTTTAAAAGCAAACAACCCTGGAGAACCAAAGGTAACACAGTGAATTTGAACAGAGGCAAGATTTAAAACTCTATCCTCAAAACTCAACTAAAGCGGGCTGGGGATGTGGCTCAAGTGGTAGTGCGCTCACCTGGCATGCGCGCGGTGCTGGGTTCGATCCTCAGCACCGCATACAAATAAAATAAAGATGTTGTATCCACCGAAAACTAAAAAAAAAAAAAAAAAAAAAATTAAAGAAATTCTCTCTCTCTCTCTTTCTCTCTCTCTCTTAAAAAAATCAACTAAATCACTTAGGTGGCCTTACTGGCTACAAAACATTATAGTTATCCTGGCATGGTGGCACCTGCCTGTAATCCCAGCGGCTCTGGAGCCTAGACAGGAGGATTGCAATTTCAAAGCCAGCCTTAGCAAAATTGAGCTGGGGTTATGGCTCAGTGGTTGAATGCCCCTGATTTCAATCCCCAGTACCAAAAACAAAAAACAAAAAATATATATATTATAGCTGGGAGTGTTCTTTGTTCTTCGGAAGACTATAGCTAACCTCCTTAATACACATTTTAAAATAGCTTGTTTTCACTGCTCTCTTTTCCAAATGGTCTTGAGGTCTTTCTGAAGCACAGTTTCTTTTTCATGGTAAACATATAGTAATACTATAGAAAGACATTTGACAGATGAAAATTGAATTTAAGAGGATTGCCCAAGGTAATAGGTTCCAGCCAAGAAGGGAACTTGGTTCTTCCTGTCTCCAATGCAATGTGCTCTCTGCCAGGAACATCAGAAACAGCAAGTGTCATTTACTCATAGCCTTAGGGATTCATTCATTGTTCAACATACATTTATAAAGCTAGGTTCTAAGGATACAGAGATGAATAGAACAAAGTCCCTGACTTCAAGGTATTTCCAGTCTATTGGAGAAAAATGTCACATAAACAAATAAGTATAATGGAATATAGCAAATGAAGCTGTAGCTCTTGGCTTTGGTGTTCTAGAATCTGAGTCCGGAGGAAGTGTTTGGGAGAGTGGGGGCTGGGAAAAGTAATGGGAAGGAGAGAGTTGTCTGGGGTGGTATCCCAAAGGAAGTCACATGTAAACTCATAATAAAAATGAGTAAATATAGATCCAGCTGAAATGAAATAACAAACATTTGAAATTAAGGTTTATTATTATTTCAATTTAACCAAGGAGAAAACTCAAAGCAGAATTTTTTAATGTCCCCTTTTGTTACTTAAAAAATAATTTATTTATTCTCAAATCTTATGCTTCCAATCAGAAAGTGGTAACATCACAAGAACTGTTTCTATACTTCTCATTCTACAATCTTTTTTTTTTGAACTGGGGAATAAATTCAAGGGTACTACTAAGCTATATCCCCAGCTCTTTTTGGTGTTTTGTTTTTTAATATTTTTTAAGATGTTGATGGACCTTTATTGTATTCATTTATTTATATGCAGTGCTGAGAATCGAACCTAGTGCCTCATATATGCTAGACAAGTGCTCTACCACTGAGCCACAACCCTAGCTGCCCCCCCCCCCCTTTTTGAGACAGGGTCTAAGTTGCTGAGGCTGGCCTGAAACCTGAAAACCCTCCTGCCTCAGCATCTCAAGTCACTGGAATTACAGGTGTGTACCACTGTGCCTGGATCTGCCTCATTATTTTGTACTCAGGGATATGAGAGGGAATAATTGGCAAACCATGTGCATGACAGTTATCTTTTTTTATATAGATGGTCCTTGATCTTATGATGATTTGATTTGTAATTTTTTGATTTCATGAGAAATTTCAATTTTATGGTGCAAAAATAATATGTATTCAGTAGAAACCATGCTTTAATTTTTGAAATTTGATTTTGCTCCCCAGGTTAGCAATGTGTGGTAGGATACTCTCTAGCAATTCTAGGCAGTGACAATGAGCACAACTCCTAGTTAGTTACAAATCACAAGGATCACTAGTGGAAACAATAGATACTCTGCAGAGTATTGTGTTGTAAGCTATGATGGTCTGTAGGTTAGGTATAGTAAATGCATTTTTGACTTATAATATTTTTAAACTTAGAATGGATTTATTGGGATGTAACCCCAACATGATGAAGTAGCTGATAAACTACATGCATAGTTCTTTTGAACTAGGATGGGTAAAACACTAGTATCACAATAGATTAGGAATTAGAAACCTAAGCCTACTCCCAATTCCATGTCTAGCCCCATAAACTATAAAGATTCTCAGCTAGATTTCCTGTGAAATGAGTCTATATCTTGACACTCCTCCCTTAGGTGACTTCAGTGAGTCTCACAGGCTAAAATACTCCAAGGTATTATTTAAAATTAACTCCAACACTGTGAAGTTCTATGGCACACAACTATGTGATCCTTGGGATGTTTTGTTTTATTTTTACCCAGCACAATTTTAATTTAATTTTCTTTCATTCTTTTCAGAGAATTTCACAAAACACTACCATTGTCTTTTCTTTATTTCTTTCTGTTTCTTTTTTTGTTGAATCCAGGGGCATCAAACTGCTGAACCACATCCCTAGCCATTTTTATTTTTGTATTTGGAGACAGGGTCTCACTAAGTTGCTGAGGCTGGCCTTGAACTTATGCTACTTTTGCCTCAGCCTCCTGAACCACTAGGATTATAGGCATATGCTCCCATGCCCGGCTAACTACCATTTTCTAAATATATCAAAATTTCAATCAAAAACAAAAATGAAGGCCCATGGATTGAGATGCTGGGGAGCTCATAAATGTTTTGATACTGTGACACATCTTCTCACCTCCATTTAATATAATCATTGGAATGTTAGAAGAAAAAAGCCACCAATATAGTTTACAAAGAATCTCCTTTTCCTTGTTCCACCCGGTATATTTCTCAATAAATAAATACAATTTTAAAAAACTGTTTCAAACTCATAATATAGTTCATATGAGTAATTTCCAAAGATAGTTGAGGAAAAATAGTTGAGCAAGCTTAACTTAGCCTATTAAGTTAGAAAATTATAAATGATGCATATTTAATTTATAGTCAAAAGTATGTTGATGGGGCTGGGGATGTGGCTCAAGTGGTAGCGCGCTCGCCTTGCATGCGTGCGGCCTGGGTTTGATCCTCAGCACCACATACAAAGAAAGATGTTGTGTCCGCCAAAAACTAAAAAAAAAAAAAATTAATATTCTCTCTCTCGCTCTCTTTAAAACAAAAGTATGTTGATAATTATTTAAAATATTATACTAAATTATCTGTAATTCCAACATTACAACATAAGTACTTTCCTTTTTTACTTTTTCATTCATTCACAAAAATATGTAAGGCACATCCTCAGTGATGCTAGGCTTTATGCCGGAAGCTAGGGTCACAGGAAGGAAGTTGTATGCACAATACTCTCTGATATATCATTGACCAGAATTTAGTCCCATGACCACATCTAATTACAAGGGAGAATGGGAAATGAAGTTTAATTTTAGGTAACCATATATGCAGCTCAAAATTCTATTACTACAGAAGTGGCAAACAGATACTGGGGGAGAACTTGGCCTTTGCCTTTCTGCTATTTTGACCACACAAGCAGCTATACATGCCCTTCTTCTCACACATAGTGATGTCATCTCCTATATAAGGTATAGGTATGTCTCCTTGTGATCCTACAAATTATTAAAAAGTAAGAAAAGTTATGTGCCCCATCCACAATATAATGGTGGAGGAGTAGTGTAGCAAGAATAGAAACACTGATACTGAAAAGGGAGAAATAGAACCAATTAGTAGTCGTCAGTTTATAGTAATTACTAAGACCTGCAGGCTTGGAAATGCAAAAGTACTTTGCCCTAGCATTGGATTACATTACTTAGTTAGCTCATCTGACAGCCCTTAGTTCTGCTTTTTTTTTTTTTTTTTTTTTTTTTTTTTTTGGTACTGGGGATTGAACCCAGTAGTGCTCAGTCACTGAGTCACATCCCCAGCCATTTTTAATTTTTATTTGAGACAGGGTCTGCTGAAGCTGGTTTTGAACTCGAAATTCTCCTGCCCTCAGCCTCCCGAGCCGTTGGGATTACAGGTGCACACCACCACATCTGGCTAGTTGTTTTCTTAAAGGAACTCTATTGTCCTATATGGCCCTTGTCTTTGCCTTCAAGAAGGTTCATTTCCATTTATTATCATGACCACATCTGCAATGAGCCTTTCTTGGAAATTGCTCAGCTTTTAAGGCCTGTTTTCTGCTAAACAATTTGGGGCTCTGAACACTAGTTAGGGACTCTTTAATCATCATAGGCATTTGGGGTTTTTTGTTTGTTTTGTTTTGTTTTGGGTACTGGGGATTGAACCCAGGGAGCTACATCCCCATTTGCTCTTTTGAGGCAGGGTCTTCCTAAATTACTGAAGCTGGCCTCAAGCTTGTGATCTTCCTGCCTCAGCCTCTCCAGTTGCTGGGATTACAGGTGTGTGCCATGGTGCCCAGCCATCATAATAATTCTTAAAAAATATTTTTTAGTTGTTGATGGATCTTTATTTTATTTGCTTATTTATATGTGTTGCTGGGAATTGAACCCAGTGCCTCACATGTACAAGGCAAGTGCTCTACTGCCAAGCTACAACTCCAGCTCCCCATCATAGGCATTTGTAGCCAAGCTTTGAGTTTCTTTGCCTTTCAGATTCCCTCTAACACATAATAGGTGTTTTAGTCAGCTTTTTTTGCATCTGTGACCAAAATACCTGACAAGAACAATTTTAGATGAGGAAAAGTTTATTTGGGGCTCACAGTTTCAGAGGTCATGGTGCATAGACTGCCTGTTCCATTGCTCTGGGCCTGAGGTGTGGCAATACATAATGATGGAAGAGAATGGCAGAGGAAAGCATCTCAGGACATTGTACCAGGAAGCAGGGAGAAAAAGCTCCACTCTCCAGGGACAAAATATATACCCCAAAAGCATTCCTCCAGTGACCCACCTACTCCAGTCACACTCTATCTGCCTACAGTTAGCACACAGTTAATCCCTTTCAGGGGATTAATACACTGATTAGGTTAAGGATCTGGTAACCCAATCATTTCACCTCTAAATTTTCTTGCATATTCTCACACATGAGCTTTTGGGGGACACCTAATATCTAAACCATAAGAATATGCTTCTGATATATTTGCTACTTGCCATTTACAAATAGAAGTGACCACAGCTTCAGATCTCTTGCAGGCAAATTCTCTGTGTTGACTCATATTCCTCTCATTTAACTTAATAGCTGCCTCCTTGAGGTCTTCTTAATAGGTTTGGGTGGGAAGTTGACATAGTTAATATGATCTTTACCATTGCTTGGGCTCTTTTACTGGTCCATAATGAAAGTGGCATGAGGAGCCACCAGATTATCTCTTGCCAAGTTCTCATTTTTTGACATCTCTTTAAACTGCTTCACTATGGAGCTGTAGAAAGCAGTTGGTTCTTAGTTATTTGGGGTTCTAAAATTGCAGGCCACAGACAAAGAATGCTCTTTTGACAAAGTTTTGTTCCCTTCCATATTTGTTAGCTGTCTGGGTAGGTCTGATCAGGGTCCATCCCTATGTAGGATGTTGCTAAAAGTAGCAAGAAGTGGCATACATTTACCCAACATTTCAAATCTTTCTTATCAGTTATCCTAATATTATTGCTTCTGATACCTGTGAGCTTTCTTTCAAGATATTGCTGACTTTTGTTGATGTTGTACATAACTAAAATTTCTACTTTCTTGAAAGAAAGAAAAAAAATGGATACTGGGGAAGAACTAGCACCCTCTGTCACAAGTGCCTATTGATTTGAACTGGTTCCTAATTCTACTCTATAAAGTGAGTCAGCAACTCGTTCAAGGCATGGGCCAGTGAAATAGAAAACTGGCACCCTCAGATTACCACATTGTACATTATGAAAGGACTCACTGTAAAAAGGAAACCCAGACAGCCTCCCCCCACATAAAAAAAAATGTAGCTAAACTTTTGCTAGTTTCGATATGATTGGTACAGATGCCTAAAGATTATCTCATAACTAGCTATGAAATTGACTTTCTGGGTCCTGTCAAAACTAACTGAAGAAGAACTTTATTTTTAAAGTCACGCAAAATAGCTGCATGCTGATTTAAAAACCTATAAATATGGGAAAAACCTATGTATTATCATAAGTTGTCAATATGGTTGTCAGACTACTGAAGTTACTTCTAAAATTCTTTTATTCTCCTTTAGATAGCTTTAGTGTAAATTTGGAGCTTGTAACATATTCCAGTGTTTCATGATGTTTCCTCCCTTCTTGCATTATAAAATAAATCTTTGAAGAAAATAAAATATTAATGGTTGTCACAAAGAGATTTTTCTTACCCTTCCCAGCATGTTCATATGTCATTTTCTTGATGTTCACTTTGTCTGATAAATGTACTCCAGAGTAATTTATCTCTAGCACTAAAGATACCTTCATTAGTCTGCACTGTCAAAATACAAATTAAATATCAATTTTATTTGAGAATGGAAACAATGATCATTTTAAGCAGAAGTTCTGGAACATAGCCAACACACTTTGAGAAGTTTATGCCATTATAGTTATTTATATCAGTATAGAGTACACAGGATTTTTGTCTATTTTGTTCACTGCTATATATCTGGTGCCTAGAATAGCACTTGGTGGGCACTCAATAAGTATTAATGAATTAGTGAGTTTTCTTTTTAGCAATCCTAAAATACACTGGAAAATATTTAACCAAAGTAGTTAGAACACAGTTGTTTATTTCCCCCCAGGTATAACAAGAATAAGGCATAATCAGATTATATAATTTAAAGTATTAGTGTTCTCTCTCTCTCTCTCTCTCTCTCTCTCTATATATATATATATATAGATAGATAGATAGATAGATATACACACAATACCTTTATTATATTCATTTATTTATATGTGGTGCTGAGGATTGAACCCAGTGCCTCACACATACTAGGCAAGTGCTTTACCACTGAGCTACAAACTCAGCCCAAGTATTACGTTCTTGAAAGCCTTCAGACCAGGTGAAAAAGGCATTTAACCTCAGTTTAACATCTCTGAATACTCATGCTTGGAGATAGGAGGGTCACAAATTGTGAGAACACAGTTATGTGATAGAGTGTGTAAGTTGTGTTTCTGTTAGGAGATGATGGCTGAGGAGACATTGATTCATATACTTGGCAACCTTAGTGTTGAAATAAACATTTTCAAGTGGTCTTCTGTATGACAGTGAGATAGTCTCCTGGCCTCCCAATACTTTTGATAAGTACTTTGTACTACTATTCTCATTTTATAATTGTGGAAATTGAGCTTCAGAAGGCTGAGGAACTTGTCCAAACTCACAGAGCTATTGATTGATAGAGTCAAGACCTGAAGGTCTTTGACAGTAATGATCAAGATGAATAAAGAAGCCGTATTTTGCCAGACATAGTGGTGCACACCTGTAATCCTGGCCATTCAGGAGGCTGAGACAGAAGATCACAAGTTTGAAGTCAGCCTGGATAACTTAGTAAGATCCTATCTTCAAATAAAAAGTGCTGGGGATGTAGCTTGGTGGTAGAGTGCCCCTGGGTTCAATCCCCAGTTTTTGGTTTGTTTGTTTTGTTACTAGGAATGGAACCCAGGGGCACTTTACCACTGAGCCATATCCCCAGCCCTTTTTCTTTTTTTATTTTTATATAAGGTTTCACTAAGTTGTTTAGGGCCTCACTAAATTGCTGAGACTGGCCTTGAACTTGTAATCCTCCTGCCTCAAGCCTCTCAAGTTTCTGACATTAAAGGCATGCAACACAATGCCTAGCTCAATTCCAGTATGGCAAAAATTTTTTAAAAAGTCATGTTTTGAGCCCTTCCACTGCTCCCATCATGAAGGCCTCACTCTAATTACCCTAACTTATCTTAATTACCTCCCAAAGACTGCATCTCCAAATACCATCACATTGGGGATTATGGATTCAACATATGAATTTTGGTGGTACACATTCAGTCCATAACTGGAAAAGGGGAAGGAGGAGGAGGAGGGGGAAGGAAAGGCACCAAGGAAAGGCCATGTGAGGACAGAGCAAGAGTTTGGACATCTGTAATCCAAAGAGAGAGCTCTCATCAGGAACCAAACCAGCTGGCATCTTCATCTTGGACTTCCCAGCCTCCTAAACTATGAAAAAATTAATTTCTGTCGTTTAAGCCACCTATTTTATGGTATCTTATTATGGCAGCCCAAGCTGATTAAGGTACTTTAAAATGTTCTGGCCCCCCACAAATCTTAAGTGGATGTCTCAGCCCGGGGGAAGCAGACTGGATCACTCGTGGGCAGCAAGCACTGTTTTTTATTTTTTAATATTTTTTAAAGATGTACACAATATATTTATATATTTATTTTTTTTATGTGGGCCTGAGGATAGAATACAATACCTCACAAGTGCGAGGCAAGCACTCTACTCCAGCTTTATTTTGATTTCTGTTAGTATGGTATATATTCTCCATGTTTTTACTTTTAACCTATTTGCCTCTTTAAATTAAAAATGATTTTCTTGGAACTGAGGATATAGCTCAGTGGTAGAGTGCTTGCCAGCATGTTCAGTAGTCTGGGTTCAGTCTCTAGAACGTCAAAAACAAAACCAAAACAAAACAAAACAAAAAATGGGTTTCTTCAAGGCAGCATACTTGAGCCTTGATTTTTCTCCATTTGATGATTTAAAAAATTATTTCAAGTTCTATTTATATTTAGTTTCAAATATTCTATTCATAACTTAGTTTGTGTATTGTATAGTATGTATGTTTGTACATGCACAGGTATGTGTTTTCTAATTGAAGGTATGTGTATAGATATTGGAGAATGTGATAAAAAATCTTTATACTGATGGGGCAAATAATAAGAAAAAGCATGGAAACAAGGCATAATGACACATGCCTATAATTCTAGCTACTCAGTAGTTTGAGGCAGCAGGATCACAAGTTCAGGGTCAGCCTTTGCAACTTAGTGAGGACTGTCTTAAAATAAAAAGGGCTGGGGAGGTAGCTCAATAATAGGGGGTACAATCCTCAGTCCAGATGTGGGGGTATGAGTAGAGCATGGAAACACAGTTTTAGGGAAAATATGAACAAGTCCTATGAACAGAAATAAGAACATGAGAGTAAGACAGGATGTGGACATTACACAACTCTAATTAAGTAGCACCCCCTGGATCATGTATGTGAATGGTACTCCCTAGAATTATGTTAAGCTATGGCTTTTGCTAAAGGATCCATTTAAAGGAAAGAATAATACAACCATGTGTAAAAGAAGTTGTGAGGGTTCTGTTCCAATTAGATATAAGACAAGTGATCTCTCCCAACATACATCATCATCCTTGAGTCCAGAAAGATTTTCCAGTGAAGAGAGATGTATATACTGGGCAAAGGACTTGTGGAGAGAAGACAAGACAGAAATGATCCAGGATATCCAGGCATGGTGGAACATACCTGTAATTCTAGCTACTCAGGAGGCTGAGGCAAGAGGTTCCCAAGTTTGAGGTCAGCCTCTGCAGCTTAGGGAGACCCTGTCTCAAAATAGAAAATAAAAAGGGCTGGAGATGTAGCTTAGTGGTAGGGCACCACTGGGTTCGGTCCCATATACCAAAAAGAAAAGATCCAGGAACCTGCTTAGGGATCTTTTTCAGTCTGTGACTGAAATTAAGTTGCACATTCTCAGAGTATAAAATACATTGTATGTCTAAAAGTTGTGAAGATAAGAGATTCAAGTACTACTTCTGAAAAGGTAATGTTTTTATTAAAGCTAACATGCTATTCAGATAGTCTTCTTGGGTAACAAGTATATTCTACTGAAGAATATTAGTAATGATAGTTGTAAAGTCTAAGTGTGTATGTGAACTATCTAAAGAATACCTCACTCAACATCGAGCTTCTTGAATTAATTTTGCAAGCTTCCAAAAGCAATCTAAAGCCTGTTATTTTCCAAGTTGTGGATTGAAGGTGTGAATTTCCCTCAGCCCTTATTGGGAAACACTTTTGAATTCATTTTCCTGACATGAGATTGCTTTCCCGAAAGCAATTCTGGAGGGAACATTAAGTGCTATAGAACTGGAATTGGAGAAATGGGCCCCACAAAATGTTTTTAATCAGAGCTATGTGGGAGCACATTTAATCACTTCCTAATAGAAGACTTTAAAGGAACAACACTTTGTTTAAGAGACTTATTGACTAAAGTTAATTTAAACTGGATTCTCTTTCTCCCTTGCTTCTTTGACTTTCCATTTTGGAAATGTTTGGCAAAGACTTAGCTCAATATTACTGTTTGGTAGCTATTCTGCAGCCCATTGCTACTCACCCCCAGCAGCATCATCCTTTGAACTATAAATGGAAATTCACATGTTTTGGATTTTGTCCTTGCAACTTATAGTTGTCTCTGACAATTCCCTTTTCATTTGAGAAAAGCCAGAGCGTTGCTGTGTATTTTCAGTCATATTCTCTCTGGTATCAAATGTCACAGCTGGGCCGCATGGAGGTTTATTTGTATTATAATAGCATTTCCTTTAGATCTCAAGGGGCTTCTATCTCTGAAATCGCTTGTCTACAGGAACTTCAGGGAGAATAACTTGACCTTTTTGAAAGTAAACTTTCCATCTGAATATCTCCCCGTGGATCTAGGTTCAGATGATGATGATGATGATGATAATGTGTGTGTGTGTGTGTGTGTGTGTGTGTGCATGTGCGCACGCATACATGCATGCGTGGGATTGGGCTTTTAGGTTAATGTCGATTCTGACTTTTCTTTTTATTTTTTAGTTTTAGACAGACATAATAATTTTATTTTTTTTTATTTAATTTTTTTACGTGGTACTGAGAATCGAACCCAGTGACTCATACATGCTAGGCAAGCACTCTACCACTGAGCTACAACCCCAGCAGGAGGTTCCCAAGTTTGAGGTCAGCCTCTGCAGCTTAGGGAGACCCTGTCTCAAAATAGAAAATAAAAAGGGCTGGAGATGTAGCTTAGTGGTACTCTAAGATGTAGCTTAGAGTTGTGTAATGTCCACATCCTGTCTTACTCTCATGTTCTTATTTCTGTTCATAGGACTTGTTCATATTTTCCCTAAAACTGTGGTTTCCATGGTCTACTCATACCCCCACATCTGGACTGAGGATTGGACCCCCTATTATTGAGCTACCTCCCCAGCCCTTTTTATTTTAAGACAGTACTCACTAAGTTGCAAAGGCTGACCCTGAACTTGTGATCCTGCTGCCTCAAACTACTGAGTAGCTAGAATTATAGGCATGTGTCATTATGCCTTGTTTCCATGCTTTTTCTTATTATTTGCCCCATCAGTATAAAGATTTTTTATCACATTCTCCAATATCTATCTGATTTCCAGAGAGAGTTTTTGTTGACTGTGGCAGGATAATGTATTGAGATCATAATGTGGGTTCTTTCTTTTCTTTCTTTCCCCATTCCAGAAAGTTAGTCAATTCTTTTTGTGCATCTTCCCAGGGGAAGGTTTTTATTTTATTTGCAGGCAGAAATAGAGTGACCAACTGTCTTAGTTCATTCTTTGCTGCTATAACAGAATAATACACAGTGAGTAATTTATAAAGAAAACTTACTTATCACAGTTGTAAAGGTTCAGTGGAGCAATAGAAAGGTGCAGGCATCTAATGCAGGCCTTCCTGCTGTGTTGTAACATGGAAGAGTGTGTCGCATAGTGAGAGAGGGAGTATGTCAGCTCAGGTCTCTCCCCTTCTTATAAAGTCACTAATCTCATCATGGAGCCCCTATGCTCATGACCTCATCTAACCCTAATTACCTCCCAAAGGCTCCACCTTCAAATACCAACAACATATGAAACTAGGGATTAAGTTTCCAACACATGAACTTTAAGGGACACATTCAAACCGTAGCACCAATTATGCCAGTTTGCCCAGGACTTGGTGGGTGGAGGAATAGTTTCTGGCATATGAGGCTTTCAGTAATAAAACCAGGACAGTCCCTGGCAAGCCAGGACAAGTTGGTCAACATAGGCAGATGTCTTACAAGCTACCTCCTATCCTGAAGGTTTTCCTAAACCCTGAATTCAGTGAACAGAGGTGTCCCTAAGGGAAAGAGGAGAGGGGGATACTATGTTTATATAAATTTTTAATTAGAATGTTACATGTAAAAATTGCACAAAGTGTGAAGCTATTAATTTTTACCAACTCAATACACATGTAAGTATTAAGATCAAGAAAGAATTTTTTCAGTTGGGTACAAAGGCACACCTTATGCATATTTGTGATTCTAATGACTTGAAAGTCTGAGGCTGGAGGATCATGAGTTGAAGGCCAGTCTGAGAACTTAGCAAGATCTTGTCTCAAAATAGAAAAATAAAAAAAGCAGGGATGTAGCTCAGTGGTAAAGCTCCCTTGGACTCTATTCCCAATATCAAAATACACAAATGGGAATGTTTTCAGAATTTCTGAAGCCCCCTTTTACATCCTTCTAATCACTATCCCCTTGATAAACTATTGTCCTTACTTAAAACACTTTGGATTAGTTTTGCCTGTTATGGAACTTTACAGTTTATAGTCTCATTTGTAGTTTCTTTCATTTATGTGTATGAGATTCATCCATGTTGTGAGTCATTTATTTTGTTCATTCTGTGTTGTAAAATATCTCATGGTTAGACTACACCACTATTTATTTATCTATTCTACTTTTGACAGATATTTGGATTGTTCTACATCAGAACTATCATGAATAGTGCTACCATGAATGCTTTTGATAGAAAGGGGGTGGGTTACCAGAATCTCAGGAAGACAGCAACAATCAACAATCAAAAGGGTCAGGATAAAGTTGACATAGGAAGATTAGACCTTAACTCTGGAGGTTTTCACCTCTGTAAATTCTGTGTTCTATGCAGGGCACCAAAGCAAGATATTATGGTACCTCAAGAAAAACTGAATCTTTGACAACAGACCAATCAGCTGCAAGAACTGAAGGTTAGGTGTTACACGGAGTTAGCCAACCTGTGAGGATAAGGGACCTGACCTTAAGACTGCCAAATCTGCCCAAGACTCTGACACCAACCACAAGTTCAAGGGTTTCCCAAACCACCTTTGGTTCAATAATGTGCCAAAAAAAGACTCACGGAACTCACAGAAACTTATGACATAGCTACATTTGTTACAAGAAAAGGATATGTTATAATCAATCAAAGATGCATAAGGTAGAGTATGGGAGGGTTGTAAATCCTTCCAAACATGAAGCTCCTATTGTCCTCAGGACACATAACTCTTCTGACATGGACTTGTAACAATAAGCACAGAACATTGCTAACAGTATCTGTGCCAATCATCCATGAGAAAGTTCACCCAAGCATTGGTGTTGAGATTATTTTACTAGGGCTTTATTATGCAGCCATGATTAATTTGGTTCAATTTGATCTCCACCCCACCTTCCATCACATTTTTGTTTTTTCTGTTGTGTTTAGCCACCCCACTTCCTGCCAAGAAAATCTGTCTAGTGTGCCTTGCCCCACTCTGAGTCATCTCCTTAATATAAACTCTCAAGTGCAGCCCAAGTGGCCCACCATGAATGACAAAAACACTGTCATCACTCTGGAAATTATGAGGATTTAGAGTTTACCTCTAGGAGTCAGGACAAAGGCCAGGCCACTGTCTTGTTGGGCAAAGCCAAATTTCTTCCTACACAGGATCCTTTCTCTTTTTCTCTATAAAACTCCTGGATTCTCATGTAACAACAAGAGGGGAGCTCTTTTAATAATGATTGAGATCATCTGCCCAGTAGGAATGGAGATTCAAAACAGAATTTCAAGTGATTTATAGAGAACAAAGTGATGCCATATTTCCTGTATAAGTGATGTAACAATGGTATTTTGCAATGTAAATCAATGTGTTTTTTTTATTATTGGTAATTCTTTTTACCCCCATAGCCTTTCCCTCATTAAAACGAGCAAAAAAAAAAAAAAAAAAGAGAGAGAGAGAGAGAGAATTATTTACTTTTGCCAGGCATGGTGGCACATACCTGTAATACCAGTGACTTGAGAGGCTAAGGCAAGAGGATCACAAGTTTGAGTCCAGGCTCAGTAATTTACTGAGGCCCTAAATAACTTAGAGAGACCCTGTCTCAAAATAAAAAATAATAAAGGGCTGGGGATGTAGCTCATTAGTTAAACGCTCCTGGGTTCGGTACCCAGTACAAAAATAATTACTTTTGTGCTACAAAATAGGATTTTAAAGATTTTTGCAGAGCTATTATTTATGAGTGAAAAGGGATTATGGTTGCAAGAGCCTGAGTGGTTTGGGTATCAAAAGGAAAGGCCCTAAAGCCTTCAGAGTGGACACAGAAAGATCTAGAACAAGACCAGATCAATCAGAGCTGCCTAAAGCTATTTAAAGCCTTCCCTGGACTAGCAAAGAGGAGAGTCAGAGAAGAAAAAGAAACTTACTAATGTGATCCTGAGGTGGAATTCTATTCTCTGCATGTGCTCGTTCCACCCCTGCCTAGGCAAAGAGAATGAAAGTGCAGAGACATAGTCAAAGGTTGTTTGTAGCACTTTCAATGCCTCATCCATGGCCCTTCATCATTTTAGTGTGCTCTCTGTGACTTCCACTGGCTATTACATACATCCCTGCATCTGAATATCTTCCCTCTGACCCCCAAACTATTCTTCTTGATGCAGCAGGCCAGGAAATCAACTCTCTGAGAGCAACTCTAAACCAAAAACCCGTAGTGCAATTCTTATCCCTCATTATAAATTATATCTCATTATTAACACCCTACATCCCCTTGGGTGGGATAATTCTTAGGTGAGTGTTTTGTACTTTTCTTCCAGTTAAACTTTTGGGATTAAGCTCCAAGTACTCATCATAAGAGCTGACTTTATAATGAAACCTCACCTTCCTTACCTTTCCTGTATCATCCCCACACCCATCTACGGGTGATTTCTATACATCTTAAATGAACCACTTGTACTTGAATTCTTGTCTCAGAATCTGCCTCTTGAGGTGCCCAAACTAAGGCAATACTCTTCCTAATGCTTTTAAAGAGGTAAAGGTTCCTTTTTATTTTTCTATTTTAAAAAATAGTATATTATAGTATTGGGGATTGAATCCAAGGGCACTCAACCACTGAGCAACAGCCCCAGCTCTTTTTATTATTAATTTTGAGGCAGGGCCTAGCTGAGTTGCTGAGGCTGGCCTTGAACTTGCAATCATCCTGTCTCAGCCTCTCTAGTCACTGATTATCGGCATGTACCACTATGCCTGGCCAAAAAGAATAAGGCTCAAGAAGAATAAAGGAGAATATGGTTCTCCATATATACCTGTTTGATTTCACTGTGGTCCCTTGCAATGAATTCTCTGATTAATAACATTGGCTAACACTCAGGACAGTGTCCTCATGTGCTTTGTAATTATTTTTTTGCTATGAGCTCATCTTCAGTGAGCATTATCTTTCATGAGAATCTTCTGTATACCCTAGATCAAGTAGTTATCACAATCAGATGGCTTAACATTTGCCTCTGCTCTAGGCTTCCAAATTTCATACATTCAAGATCAGTTTTAAATGTTTTTCAGCAAAGGATATTCACATTCCACAGGATCTAAAAACTTGTTTCCAGTCTCTAGAAGAAATCAAACTAGGGCTTTTAGTTCTTATAGGTAGCTCTATTTCCATCAATGGCCCAAGGTGAACAACCTAATTGTGTGCATTCTACTTTTACTCTTAAACAAAGGACAGGGAAACCCCTTTGCAGTGCCCACCTTTGTTTAAAGAACTTGGGTCCAGTTTCTTGATTGGATTTTTTAAACCCTGGGTTCCAGGACTGTTCTTGTATCAATATCTTAGCACCTGAGGTATATATTCAGGCCCAATATTCCATAGGCTGTATGGCTTAAATCCTTCCCACTTGACACATAGGAATTTGCTTTTGAATTCAACTATGTTTTAAAATTATTTTTTAATATCTTACCTAACATTTCTTTGTATTAAGGATAAAAGAAGGGACTCCAGCATCTTTCCAGGCAAGAATAATTACCATGAATGGAAGAAGCATAAACTGTAGGCATTATCCCCTTGCCCATAATGAAGACAAATTTTCACATTATCCAGAGTGGATTAGCTCTTCATAGTCCATTGTGGAAGAGGATCTTGGCTTTACTTTTATGCATCCCATAGCCTTCTGAAAGCAAAAGAGCCCTCAAAGAGGAATTAAAGCCTCTGTTTTAAGCACTTAGGCTTTGTGCCAAGATTTCAAAAATTCAAGGAACAGTTTTCTAGGCAGATCTCAAGGTCAATATTCTTTTGCTGTTTCTTTCACCAGAAATCTCTGCAAAATGAAAACTCTTTCCCAAAATATGGCCCAAGATGGAGGCATAGCCTTGACATCAGGAACAATGCAGCATAAGATTTCTTTCCCAATTCCAGAGAAAATCAACTTGGTGTAGGGAAATCACAGCTCCCTTACTGTTCCACATATTGACATTCCCATCTTCAAAGGTAATCTGGAATAGGAAAATACCAAGAACTTTGACATCAAATATTATAATGCCAAAGGATAATTTTCAAAAGTTAAGAACATGACTCTCATGCAAATATAGAATGGACACATATCAAAGATGTTATTTGATTCATTAATGAGAAAAATCAATAAGATGGTAAGGCTGGATCAAAGAACATTTTGAGCACTGCCATATTTAGAGTCCACCAGGAAAGGCAGTTTGAAATGAGTTTACAGAGTTAGAGACAAAACTGGTTACTGTACAAAGGGCAGTGAAGTTATAATTTGGGGGTTATATTTTTAATGAACAGCAAAATTAACATATAAATGCAGAGTGTGAGCCCTTAGTTCACAGTTGCACAAAGATACATCCCCCTAGGTAAATAAATAATGCTTGAGTGATCCTGTCGACATCTCAGGGTAGTATTGAAAAATATGCAACACTCTCTTCCCCCTTATTTTCCAAGTTTTAAGTAATGTGTTTTAAAAATAGCTAGGACACCTTGCCATGCAACATACTAGCTTTTGAGCAATTATTTAAATTCAATGGGAATCAATTTCTTCATCTGTAAAATTGGGGTAATTATATCTACCTCACCTGATTATTTTTTCTTGCTCCTCAACTAATGGAGACCAAATAGAGATAACCCCTACAC
Organism: Callospermophilus lateralis; assembly: GCF_048772815.1. Taxonomy (NCBI): domain Eukaryota; kingdom Metazoa; phylum Chordata; class Mammalia; order Rodentia; family Sciuridae; genus Callospermophilus; species Callospermophilus lateralis. The sequence goes on from NC_135325.1 coordinate 18,398,204, forward strand.
AGGTAGAAAATGGAGTTGGGTACATTTTACACTTATAACTTGGTATAGAGACCTGAGGGTACTAGGATGTAGGTCAGGAAATGGACCAGAGCCTGCGTCACCATATTTAGGGGATGGGAAGCCTAAAAAACTAAAACAAGTGAACAGCCATAGCAAATCTAAGGAGAAGTCAAAAGACAAAGAAACCCAGATATAAGAGTGGGAGATGTAGTTTGATAGCAAAGCACTTGGCTAGCATGCACAGGGCCCTGGGTTTGACCCCAGCACTTCAGAAAAAAGCCAGAAATGTGTGTTAATTAAAGGCACACACAAGTTTGGAGTTCAAAAAAATAAAGTAGTGGGGGGAAATGGGGTGACAGTGAATCTGAATCTGAGTCATGGAAGGTGGCAGTTTTTGTACTATTCAGTGTTGCCAAAAGTGTGGGATGGCATATCCTTGGAGATTAAAGGTACTTTTGGATAATGAATAGTATAAAGGTTAAAGATAATTTACATCAGGCACCTTGTTTAGTATCTAAAAATAGCAGGTGCTTAAGAAATGGTAGTGATTACACTTTTTATCTAGTTTCCTCTCAGCATGGGTTGTAGATGAGGCTGTTTTCTCTGAAAAAGAACTACAAGAATAAAAATCTCTATGACTTACCTGTTCACTATAGAAGATGTTCATATTATTGATGAGAGTGAGGTGGACATCTGTTGTTTTTGTCTACTGTGGCAAACAAAGAGATATGCCACTTGTATCTTCCTTTGAAAAAAGAACTTGTTTATCAGCTGCAAAGAGAACAGTTATCAGACAGGCTTGGACTGCAGTGTCTTCAGGATCTGCCTCAGCACATAATTGTGAAGCTCTCCTCTTTCAGAGGAAGCATAATGTAACTACAATGATGGGGCTATTTCTGCCCAACATAGGTCTTCATTAACTGGCAATCTTTGTTCAGAGCTCCCCACTGAGATGGCTGAGACTTTGTCAGATCTGCATTGCAGTCTGAAGTTCTCTCCACCAGATTTTACTTTCTCCTTCACTTAAAAAAAAAAAATAGGTGTCAGATGTGCATCACCATTCAGAGGCTTGCTTTCTTTTTTTGATGGACTTTTATTTTATTCATTTATTTTTATGTGGTGCTGAGAATCAAAGCCAGTGCCTCACACATGCTAGGCAAGTGCTCTACCTCTGAGCCACAACCCCAGCCCCGATTCAGAGGCTTTCTATGTTGATTCTTGCACCCTCTTTATTTTCCCAAGTGTTGAACCCCTCCATTAAACTTTCTGCACTCCTCCCTCCATCTCACTATTTGCTTACTGGGGGACCTAACTGACATAGTGGAACCTCAAATGGTTTGGAAAAGAAAAAAAAAAAAACAGGAGAAAAGATGGGCAATGGTGACAGATCACTCACCATCAGTCTGGCAATGAGAACATCCATCCTTTGTAGTAGAATGGCCCTGATCTAATATTGCACTGTCTTGGCTAAAACTTCCTCTGGTGGTGATTGGAAGAATGTTCTGCTGGAGAGGAATGATTTGGCTGGTGCAAGGATTTGAAAGGTCCTTGGTGGGGTGGGGTGTAATCACAATGCACATAAGAACAAAGGAATTGTTTGGTTGCTTTCAGTTTCAATGATACTCTACAGAGACATAATGGAAACTGAACAATTGAAAAATAGGTGTGAAGGCCAGAAGGCCTCTTTGGGAGTTTACAAAGAGGCCCTAATAGCCTGCAGTGGGAGAGCAGAAAAAGCTGAGGACAAAACTCATATTTATATTCATTGGCCTTCAAAGATGTTTGAACACTCAGCTAAGGCATCCTAGTATTCCATGGACAGAGAGTCCTGTTTGGGGCAACCTTGGACTCTGAAACATGGGATAGAAACTCAGTATCCCTGAAGCTTTTGTCTCCCCAGATTCCTTTGCACACTGAGAATCTTCAGGGGGTTTCCCATTCTTCTCTTTTAAGAGCTTATGCTTAGCATTATTTGGCTGATGGAGTTCTGGGTCTGATAAGGGGCAAAGGGACCACACCCCAAAGGAGATGCAAGACCTGTTAAACATGCACTGACAAGAGCTAGAAGAGTAACAATGGACTGGATTTTGAGGGTGACTGATCAATGAGACTGAAAACTATGACTGGATAAAGGAGAGCTTATTGACTTCGAGTCACTCTCTTGGGACATCCTGGCAAGGACTTGAGGATATGGGACAAACTCAGTGCTATGTGGCTCCTAGATATCCAGAGAAAGTGCAAGCCCAGGCTGAGCTAAATTGAAATGCCTAAATAGCCAGAACAAATGATGGAGCAAGGAATAAAGAGTCTGAGAGAAGTGCAAAGACAGCAATGCATATATTACATGAGGTCAGAGATCCGCCAGTGGATTATGCCCCACGGAAAAGCCCAGAGGACACATCATTCACCAAGACCATGGGAAAAGCACTGTTGAGATGATCATCAGCATTTAGTGGTGGCTGCCTCTGCATGATGGCCTGGGCTAAAACAGAGAGGCTGTCACAAAGTTTGGCTTATTGATAGTGATTAGAATGATGGAACTCGAAAGCAGGTCAGGTGGTGGTGCTTAATCACCAGAAGCCATGGGGATGCAATTATCATTATGACCAGAAAGATAGGAGTGGCTGCCAAGGGGCCTTAACTAGCAAAGAATTGTGGAGATGGTTAAAAGCTATGGCTCCCTAGTGACAAAACTGATGGGCATACAACCAGGGTGCAGGAAGCCAGTGTCATATAGAAGACTTCATGTGTCACTCCAATAAAAAATTCTGACTCATTGCTCATTTCTTAGATCTGATTCTGTTTTTAGAACCAGAATCCATTGACTGAAGAGATGTCCAGGGAGCCAGGGCTCTGAGTCTCCAGAGAAAGGACCTTGTAATACTATGGTGAGTGTAGAGCACAACAATTTCCCCAATTCTTTCCCAAAGGAACTGACTGTCAAGTCAGGTGACTCTTCCATTGGGGATAGGGAATTTATGTAGTATTGGAAAAAGAGTCTGAGTTGACATTGAGCTTAAGAGACCACAAACATCATCACAGCCACCCATTAGAATAGAGGCATGTAGGGGCCAAAGTCTAGCTTACAGTGTTTCTACTGGTTTTATGGAGCCACCTGCTGATCATTTTCCTATTCCCTGAATGTATGTATAATTGCAACTGATACACATGGCAATTGATTCGACCTCTACATTGGGTGCTTGGCCTGTGTAGGGCCAAGAGCTATTATAGTGGGAAAAACAAAGCCGATGAAACACACCTCTCTCTCCCAGCCCCCAAGGGAGTAACCCCCAAATAATATTGTACCCCAAAAAGATGGAAGGGATGAATGTTACCCTTAATAATTTAAAAGGGATCTCATGAATCCCTGAACTTGCTAATCTGGCCCCTGTAGAAATTGGATGGATTCTGAGGAATTACCATGGATTACCGCAAGTGATGAGGCCATTCACAGCCACCATTCTAGACATGGTATCTATGTTCCAAGAGACTAACATGGTCTCAAGACATGATATACAGCTATCAACTTGACAAATGTGTTCTTTTCTAATCCAGTCAGGAAAGAGAATCTGAAACAGTTCCCAACTACGTAGGACAAAAATATACAGTCACTGTTTGGACACAGGCTAACTAATCTGCCTGTTTTATGTCATAACATAGTTTAAAGAGATCTGGGAAGTTCCACTGAATAATACATTAATCCATTACATTGATGACATTATGCTAATTGGAAACAATGAGGGAGAGGTGATCAGAAGGAATCTTATTCTTCAATTAATTTTTTTCTTCTTTTTTGAAGTACTGAGTGTTGATTCCAGAGTCTCACACATGCTATGTAAGTACTCTTCTAGTGAGTTACATCCATAGCCCTGTTTTTACTTTGAGACATGGTCTTGCTAAATTGCCTGGGCTGGCCTTGAACTTGTGATTACCCTGCCTCAGCTTCCCAAGTAGTTAGAATTACAGGCGTGTGCTACTATGCCTGCCAACTTCAGTAAATTTTTAAGGGACCAGTGGTTAGGACATGCTAAGACATCCTCTGTAAAGTAAAAACTAGTTGTTGAATCTTATATCCTCCTACAAATAAGGGAAACCTTATTACTTGGTGATCTCTTTAGGTCTTAGAGGGAATACCTTCTGAATTTAAGAATACCATTCTGGGCATATGTACTAAGTGTCACAAAAAGCTGCCAACTTAATGGGCCTAGGGTAGGAAAGGGCTCCATGGCATGAGTCCACGCTAAAATAAGACTTGCTGATGCAGCAGACGTGATGGGGGTGTCAGTGGTAGAAAAAGATGTAGTGTGAGATTTTATGTCAAATCCCAGTGGGAGAATTACAACGAGTCTGTCTTTCTGGAGTAGGCTCCTAGACATTGGTAGAGAAGCAACAGTTGATCAGGGGACAGTAAGTAACCATTTTTGTGTCAAGAATTGCTTATAGGAGCTAGGCTGGGTCATCTCAGACATACAACGTCATAATATTGGGTGGGCCAAGCAGCAATCCATCGTAAGATGAAAACCACACATCCAGAATCCTAAGCAGGCCCAAAGGTATGAGTAAGCCACATGGTAAGTCATACCTCCTGTCAGCCACCATAATTATACTAGCATCCCTTCCTCAGCTCACACCAGTAGCCCTATGTGGATCTTGTACAACTGACCACCTAAAGGAGGAGAAAAATGTCTGAGTGTGCTTTATATATGGTCCAGCTCAATATATAGATGCAAACTGACAATGGACAATGGTTCCTCTATGGCCATGCTTGGGGAAGCATTTAAAGATAGTGATGAAAGAAAATCTGCACAAATGGCAGACTCCAAATAGAACTGCCCTGCATTTTGTGTAAAGGAAAAGAGCCACAATCTGGAAATATTTATGGAGTCCTGGGCAGTGGGGTATAGCCTGACCATCTAGATAGGATGCTAGGAAGAAAAAAAGAAATATTTGAGGGCAATAAAATCTGTGGTAGAGGCACAGGACACAGGGATGGACCTATGGAAATGTGCACAAAAAAATGAAGATATTTGTATCACAGGTTGATGCCACCAGAGAAAACATACCATGGAAGAGGCACTGAACAGCCAAGTAGATAAATGGATGAGCACATAAACTAGCCATTCTTGGGGATTTTTTTTTTTTGTACTGGGAATTGAACCCAGGGGCACTCAACCACATCCCCATCTGCCCTTTTTTTGAGGGGGGGTTACTGGTGATTGAACTCAGGGACACTCAACCATTGAGCCACACCCCCAGCCCTATTTTATATTTTATTTAGAGACAGGGCCTCACTGAGTTGCTTAGGGCCTTGCCATTGCTGAGGCTGGCTTTGAACTTGCAATCCTCCTGCCTTAGCCTCTCAAGCAGCTGGGATTACAGCATTCACCACCATACCCGTCCAGCCCTTTTTATTTTTATTTTGAGACAGGGTCTCACTAAGTTACATAGGGCCTCACCAAATTGCTGAGGCTGGGCTTGAACTTTTGATCCTCCTGCCTCAGCCTCATGAGTAGATGGGATTACAGGTGTACACCTTTATGCCCAGTTTGGGCTTCTTAACCATTTGAGCCAATAGAAAAAAGCTTTTATTGATGGAACTAGTTTGAATTGCAACTCTATTACTTATAATCAAGAATACTAATTAGCACACACTGGGACCCTGAGTTGGTAATTTCCCTTAAAATAGAGCAGCAGTGAACGGGTGTGGTGGTACATGCCTGTAATCCCAGTGGCTTGGGAGGCTGAAACAGAAGGATCATGAGTTCAAAGCCAGCCTCAGTAACAGCAAGGCACTAAGCTCAGTGAGTCCCTGTCTTTGAAAGAAAGAAAGAAAGAAAGAAAGAAAGAAAGAAAGAAAGAAAGAAAGAAAGAAAGAAAGAAAGAAAAAAGAGATGAAAGAAGTGAATATGAATATGAAAGTACCATGATTCATGCACTATGTACAGGACTTTTCCACATTTCTGATTTAAAATAGGTGTGTATGGAGCCAGGCATGGTGGCACATATGTATAATCCCATGACTCAAGAGGATCTCAAGTTAGAGGCCAGCCTTGGCAATTTAGTGAGCCCTGTCTCAAAATTAAATAAAAAGGGCTGGGGGATGTACCACAGTGATAAAGCATTCCTGGGTTCAATCCTCAGTACCAGAAAAAATTAGGTTTTTGTGATTAATCACTAAGCTACTGGAGTCAATATTGGAATTAACTCTAACCTGTTTAATAACCCATCATGGCATGGAAATGAGCCAAGATGTTCCTTAGAAAATATTCTGGGTCCTTAAATGAATACATAGGCTATTCCACAAAGCACCCCTCAGTGATTTCTTATCTCCAATGATTTCAAAGCAGAGTTCATTAGTGACTGATCATAAGGCAGAGATATAATTATAATAAGGCATCTGTGAAATAGTTTAAGTAATACAGCTTTCTGGTGAACTCACAGGGTGGGTTGTCTGAAAAATTAAATATTTAGAATTATTGGATATCCACATTTTAATTTTCAGATGTATAGTACTTTTGGATATGCATATGTAAATTTTGATGAATGATTTAGAGTTTCTGGCTGAGATTTACTGACAGTGCTGCCATAATATTTGTTCTATAATTCTTCCACTATTTTCATCTGGGTGCATAGCTTCTCAGATAAATGTACTTTTCCCAGCCTCCTTTGTAACTAAATGGGGTAAGGTGACTAACAATCACCATATTAACTTTGGACTTCCACTTCAATTTATGTAGCCATGGAGTTTAAAAGATATAAAAGCAAATGACTTGTTTTGTTTTGTTTGTGCTAGGGATTGTGTGAAGGGCCTTGTACTTGCTAGGCAAGCTCTGTACCACTGAGCTACATCCCCAGCACCTGTTCTTTTATTTTCAGTGCCTAGGCCATTAAGAGACATTTCCAGCCAGGTATGGTGGGTTTCTTTCATTTACAGCTAACTTTAATTATGATATAGGATCATTTGCTCCAAATAATAGTGGTGTTTTAGTGTCATTGATTTTAAGTATTTCTGATGATAATTTGATAATAGAACTGTCTATCAATATTGTTGCCAGTTCAACTCAATAAAGAAATACACTGATCTTTCTATTCCACAACAGGAGTTGAAATGAGAGGATATGATTCTAGGTTATCTAAAAGAGTTTATAAATAGGCAAGTACAAGGCAAGGGGAATGGTATAAAACATAGCCCTGTATGACACCACTTAAAATCACTAACCTACTATCAGGAGCCATTAGGACAGACCCTAATTCTCATAAAAATGCTGAAGCGGGGGATTAATCAAGTATGACTAATCAAGGGTCTACATTGAGATCACAGAGTTGCAATCATAGTTAAGGGACAATTAGATTAAACCTGACATTTGATTTACAGTCCTTAACAGATTATCACTAAAAGTTATAAAATATTGTCTGAGCAACCTCATAAATCAAATTTGTCCAGTAGAAACAAATGCTGAATTTAAATTGATGATAAGCAGACCAGTGGTCTGACTGGATTAGAGGATTATCCATAGAAACAATTTGATAGTATGTGAAGAAGACTTATCAGGAATGCAATTTAAGAGGGCTGAATAAAATTATAGGCAGTTGACCTTGGATTATAAAAGCTGAGTAAAGAAAGCTTGCTGGGTGTCAATTTAAATCTGAGTACATGACCAGCCTGAGTACACTTCTTTAATGTGATTCTCAAGATTCAAAATATGGATGTACAACATCTTAAACTATGTGATTAGTGCTTATAGAGGCCTAACCTAGGGTGAGCATATAATACAAAAAAATCATATTACTTATGCATTATTTTGACTTAATTTTTTTATAGCATTATTATTTTAAGCATTTTTTTAGGCAATAAGAAGTTTGTAATCAGGGTTAACTTTACTAATTTCCTCTGAGGTGGTTTCTTCTATATTTCTTTTCACATAGCACCATATCAGCCTGGCTAAGGTTGTGTTTTGTTTTGTTGCACCCCAACAGTAGTTGTCAAACCAGAATCTGAAAGGGTGAGGCCCGAGTTTACCAAAACCTGGAACATGATTTTAATTGTCAATAGTCTGTTGTTAGAAACGAAAGAGGAAGCTCCTCTCTCTAGGTACTCAGGGCAACTTGAAGAAATAGCAGGAAACTGTTGATGAAATTTTTAAAATTTGTTTTTAGTTATACATGGACACAATATCTTTGTTTATTTATTTTTATGTAGTGCTGAGGATCGAACCCAGTGCCTTACATGTGCAAGGCAAGTGCTCTGCCACTGAGCCACAATCCCAGACCTCTATGGAATTTTTTAAAAAATTGCTTCTTCTAGATTACTTTATCCATCTTTTACAATTCTCGTCTAATTAGACTAATTAGACTCCAGGACAAGTTGAGTTACCAGTTAAAATGAAGATCAATGTTACACTTTCTACAGATTACAAAATACCTAAAGCACATAACACTGGCCTTCAGGTTATAGACAATATTTTCTCAAGATCTGTCACATTTCCTGTTAGCAATATGCAATATACAATCATAAGTAGTTTGTTGAGAAATTTTACATTTAAGTAAATATAGCTCTCTTAAAACAATTGCTTATGGAGAACCAGTCCTGACTGCCTCTATCAATTGTGATGCTTACATTTTCAGAGACCCGTAAATCAAATTTATTAAAGCTGGTAAAATAGATAAGAGAATATATAGATCTTGAGAATATATAGAGTAGAAATACCAGCTCTGCCACCCCGCTTTTGTAACATTGCATAGTCAAAGGCCATATATAAGAAAAAGAAAACTTCTTCAAAAACTTCTCTGAGGGGTTGGGCCTGTGGTTCATGTAGAGCGCTTGGCTAGCATGTGTGAGGCATTGGGTTTGAACCTCAGCACCACATAAATAAATAAAATAAAGTTATTGTGTACATCTACAACTAAAAAATGTAAAAAGAGAGACTTCTCTGAGGTTGCATGAAACAATGTAATTACTGAATGTTAGCTTTTCCATCCTCACTAAGTTCCCTCCAGTACACATTTAATGGTTACAAGAAGAAAGTACCTCATTTTATATATTTTTCTATGGACTTTAATCCCAAATCTGTTTCCTCTGAGAAGAGGACTTAATAATATGAATCAAAGAAGAAATATATATGCTTCATGTTTTACCTCAGGGTATCTTAAAAACAAAATGATTTTTGAGACAATATTCCCTCATGCTTTTAAGGGATATACATAGTTTTCCATTCTAGATGTCTTTTGCATGGTTTTGATATTCATATAAATACTAACATAATTCACATACAATGCACTTTGGGAAAGTTATGGGTAAAAATTCAAGAGAAAACAGTTTAGAGATAATGCACATATAAATTCATTTTCAGAGAATGTATCTTCCTTTTTCACTTGGACCATAGATTTACCTAAACTAGGAAATTCTCATTTATGTTTTCCAAATATTTCCTATTCTATGGCATGTAACATATGTAAAAGTTACAAAATAAAGATGAAAACATTGAATACTACCAGCTTCTTAAAAAAGACTAAAATTAAAAAGTACATAATCTTGAATACACTTAAAATATAAAATAGAATATCTTTTTTCTGAAGGGCAACTTGGCAGTATGTAGCAAAACTTTAAATACATTTCTGGGGTTGGGGATTTAGCTCAGTGGTAGAGCACTTGCCTCCCTTGTGCAAGGCCCTGGGTTCAATCCTCAGTCCTGAAAAAGAAAAGAATAAAAGTGCATTTCTTCTATCCAAGCATCTTTATTTTAAGGATTTTTTTGTGAAGATTATAATCATATAATTAATTGAAAAAGACATTGGTAAAATATTTTGTAGTTTTAATGATGAAAATGAAAAAATTATATTTATTGGTTAAAAAGTATGGCACAAATGCTTACTGAAATTATAATGCATTGATATATTTTATGTTTAAAATTTTATTGGTGCATTATGATTATATATAATAGTGGGAATGATTGTGACATTTTCATATATACATATATTTTGATCAATTTCATTCCCAAGTTTCTCCCCTTTCTCTCTCCTCTTTCCAGCTTCTCCATCCCCTTCCTTGTCTGAGGTCCCTTTTAAAAATATTTTTCTTTCCAGTTAGTTATTAAAATATTTTAAATATATGTTCATTAATATAAAATATAGCTACAATGCTATTGAGTAAAAATAACATGTAACACAATACTGTGAATCTTATGAGCTCCATAACATTTAAAACATGAATTTATATATGAGCATATACATATACACACATAAAAAATACATGTAAATTTATAGTAGAAAAATATTAAATGATTATTGTTAGGTGCCAGAAATAACTTATTACAAAATACTGCAAATACACAAAGTTATGGAAAACAGATATTTATATACCTAATACTTGGTTTATTAAATATTAATATTTTGCTATATTTGCTTCAGATGTTTTAAGTAATGAAACATTTAATACAAATGAAGCCCTCTGTGTTATCCCCTCTCCAACCTATTTCACTCTCTCCCCACTTAAGTTCACCACTCTATTGAACTTGCCAAAGTATTAGATTTTCTAGAATTATATATTTAATATACAATATTACTCCATGTATTACTTACATAAATAATACATGTATTATACATGTACAACATATTAGTATTTGCATTTTTAAAACTTTATTTATTTAAAGTACATGTCCTGCAACTTCCTTTTTTCTATTAATATTGGTTTTTAAAAATATTTTTTAGTTGTAGATGGACACAATATCTTTATTTTATTTTTTCTTAATGTGGTGCTAAGGATCAAACCCAGTGCCTCACGCATACGAGGCAAACACTTAACAGCTGAGCTACAACCCCAGCCCCTATTAACATTGTTTTTAAGGTGTAAAAATATTGATATCTATAGATGACTCTATGACCAATGTGATTCTGCAATCTGTACAATCAGAAAAATGAGAAATTATACCCCAATGATTCAAATGTATGAATTGCCAAGATCATTGTAATGTCATGTGTAGCTAATAAAAAATAAATAAAAATATTGATATCTGTCTCATGTACTCATATATGTCTCTATATAGCTCTCTCTCCCCATATATATTTCTATGTGTATATATACACACACACACACACACACACACACACACACACACAGAGGTTCTGTGTGTGTGTGTGTGTGTGTGTATGTATGGGGAGAGACAGAGAGAGAGAGCATGCTTTGATGTACTATAAATTATTTATTCCCACATGATTTGAGTGGGGGTGATGTGTCACTTTTGATATGAGACAGTTGAGAGCTGGTATGTATCTTATCTCCATAGTCTCTTCTCATCCCCTGGTTGCATACAGTGGTGCTAATGGAGACCACAAGTATCACAAGCACTGAGAAAAGAGAAAGCCTGGATCTTTGGAAGGCCATGTGGAAGGTTTTCAGAAACACCCTAACCGTTCTGTAACATGAACAAGATATAAGCTTTGGGGAGCTGGGGTTGTGGCTTACTGGTAGAGCACTTGCCTAGCATGTGTGAGGCACTGGGTTCAAACTTCAGCACCACATAAAAATAAATAAATAAATAAAATGAAGGTATTGAAAAATAAATAAATAAAAGAAATACATTTTCTACTCTGCCAAGCCACAGATTTGAGAGTTGTCTGTTATGGCATCTGGCTTTACTTACCCAGAGTAGGATAGTTGGTAACTTTTTAAAAATTCTGGATATTTTGCAATTTCACCACAGTATATCTGGCTGTGGATTTAACTTTTTTCACTTTGGTGTTCAGGGCATACTTAATTTTTTAACAATGAGGACTCAATATTTTAATATAGGGAAATTGTTAAATATTATTTCTTCATATTGCTCTTTTTTTTTCTTCTGTCACCCTATCAGAAGTATTATGTAATTTCTCAATGTATTTTCAATGTCTCTTCTGGTATTTTTTTTTTATTGTGGTAAAACATACCCTTCTAACTAGGTTTTGTTGTTGTTGTTGTTGATGATGTTGTTAGCAGGGATTGAACCCAGGGTACTTAACAACTGAACCGCATTCCTAGTCCTTCTTATTTTTTATTTTTTTGAGACAGGGTCTTACTAAATTGCTGAGGCTGGTCTCAAATTTGCAATCTTCCTGCCTGAGACTCCCAAGTTGCTGGGATTATAAGTGTGTGCCACCACACCTGCCCTTCTAACTACTTCTAAATGTACAATTCAGTAGCATTGAGTACATTTACAATGTTTTGCAACCATTACCATTATATATTTTCAGAACTTTTTCATTATCCTAAACAGAAACTCTGTACCCATTAAACAATAGCTTCCCATTCTCCCTTCTCCACCATTCCTCTTAACCTCTATTCTACTTTTTGCCTATCTTAGACACCTCATAGTAGTGGAATCATACAAGATTAGCCCTTTTGTGTCTGGCTTATTTTACTTACCATAGCATGTTCACTTAGCATGTTTTCAAGGTTTATCCATACTGTAGCATGTATCATTCATTTTTTAAAATTTTTTAAATTAATTAATTTATTTTAATTAGGTATATATGGCAGCAGAATGCATTTTGATTCATTCACAATTGCAGCACAACTTTTCATTTCTCTGGTTGTACACGATGTAGCATTGCACCATATGTGCAGTCATACATGTACCTAGAGTAATGATGTCCATCTCATTCCTTTTTTTTAAGGCCTTATGATATTCCTTTGTATGTATAGACAACATTTTGTTTATCCATTATCTGTTGATCACACTCTTTTTTTTTCACCTTTTGACTACTGTAAATAATGCTACTATGAAATCTGACATACAAGTATATGTTTGAGTCCCTGTTTTTATTTTTTATTTTTGGTGGTGCCAGGGATTGAAGTCAGGGTCACTCAACCACTGATCTACATCCCTAGCCCTATTTTATATTTTTATTTAGAGACAGGGTCTCACTGAGTTGTTTAGTGCCTTGCCATTGCTGAGGCTGGCTTTGAACTTGTGATCCTTCTTTCTCAGCCTCTAAGCTGCTAGGATTAGAGGTGTGCACTACCACACCCTGCCTGTTTTCAATTCTTTAGAATATATACCAATAAATGGAAATGTTGGATCATATGGCAATTCTGTGTTCAATTTTTGAGGAACCACCAAACATTTTCTATACAGGTTTACACCAATTACCAGTAATGCATAGGGTTACAGTTTTTCCACACTCTCAACAATGCTTATTTTTAGGGTTTCTTTCTTTCTTTTTTTTTAGATAGCCATCCTAATTGCTATGAAGTGGTATTTCACTGCAGTTTTGATTTGCATTTTTATAATGACTAATGATGGTGATCATATTTTCATGTACTTATTGCCAATTTGTACATCATATTTGGAGAAATATCTATTCGAGTCCTTTGCTCATTTTTAATTAGGTTATTTTGTTGTTGGATTGTAGAAGTTTTTATATATTCTCTGATACATTTTCTCTCTGCTGCACTCATTATGAATCCTTTGGTGCTATCTTTCAATTAATTAGTCCTTTTGTTAAATGGACCCGAGCCTATTTTGTCACACCTATTGAGTTTTGCTTTGTTTTCTTTCAATAGCTAATATATTACATTTCAGACCCTAAACTTTCTTTTTCTAGAAGTTTTCCTAATGTGTGATCCTCTGACCTCTTTTTCCATACAAAGTATTTTAATAGCTGAAAATATCCATTAATAATATATTTCAAATACACACACACAAACATATAGTTAACCATAATATAGAATAAATCAACACATTACACCTGTGAACTAATATCCTTCAGACATATATTCTCCTGAGTGCTACCAATATGAGTAGGTAAATGATTGGATACTCTGACCTCTTAATTGAAGACCTGGATGTTCAACGTGCAATTTCTCCTCTGGTTGGTCAGAATGCAAACATGTCACAGTCCTGTCTGATCTTTGGGAATTGCTAACATTACAGCTCCAATTTTTCTTTTGTCTAACATCAAGTATTTTCACCCTTTGCATGCGTGCAGCTCAATATTCAGGAACACACTCAAGGGGACATCTAGGTTTACTTCTGGAATTATTTCTGTATAAATCTCCCTACTCCCCTGTGCTCTATCATGCAAATTCCAGCTATCTAAGTCTTCCTGAACATTGATATTCATCTCTTCCTTTTAGCAACATACCCTTGCTCTGTTGGAATTCTGTATCACAGTCTGGAAATTGCCTCTAGGAAAAAGACTGGGATGATTGTATGACTCACCTCATTTGTTTTCCAATGTCCTTATGGTCCTATAATGCCTATCGTCCAATATCTAAAAATTGTCATCTATATATTTTCACAAGTTTTGTAGTTATTTATGAGAGGAGGGCATGTTAATCCCACCACTTACACCACCATGACTGGAAGTAAAAATCTCAAAAGTCACATTTCCTCCAGAAGAAATTGGACGGAAAGAAAAACACTTTTCCACTAATTCAGGTATGCTGTCTACCTGGAGAAAATTATAGAAGTGGAGCTTAACTGTGGCTCTCATGAGTTACTGAGAAATATAAATTTAGGAAAATTCACTTTAGAAGTGATAAGAACTTTGCTTGCCCTGGAACAGTTCCAAGCAACATTACTAGAAAGATGGTATCTAATAGAATAGATGTCATTGGTATTCTGCTGCATGTTTTCATGGCTTGCCTGAGTCACTTGAAGCTATATGTACATTCCCAGCAAGATATCAGGTTCCAATTGCAAAGTATCTGTGTATTTCTACTTTTGTGCCAAGGTCATTTTCTGGCACTGCAAAAGCTTGCTCAGCATCATGTAGACACAACATGTGCAGGGTAATTGATAGCCCTGGGGACAGCTCTCAATCAAGGGAGGTGAGGAATTGATGGATAAATTTCTTGATGTCTTCAACATTCAATATGTGACAATTTTGAGAGGTGTTCTATACTTTATTTCAGATGATCCTCATCCGAATTGAGTCTTAATTGCCTTCAATGATAACCTATATTTGAACACAACCTTTGTATACTTTCCCCCTTACTTTCCTCACCTTCCCCAATTCCTTGCATTTAATTCCTGGAACCACTGTTCAAATAAACTACCAGCATCAACATCCATGTTTTAGAGTCTGTTTTAGGAAACTGCAAGCTAAGATATTTAGTTTGCCTCCTCCCTCTCACCATGAACCCCCTCCAAAAACCATATTTCTTTCTGACAATTACAAAAGCAAATGCTAAAAGGAAATGTATGGGTGTAAAGACATGTGTTTTTCCTTACCCATTCAATGGACCTCTTCTATCTAGATCCTAAGTGAGTTATCCATCCCTATGGTTGGTGGAATTGGACCTATATTCGGGTAGGAAAGCAGGAAGGAGAAGGCAGGGTTTATGTGTGTTTGCAAATTTTAGAAACCTACTCATGGTAGCTTAATCAAAATGGAGAATTTATTGGCTCACATAATTCCTCTTGGATCTTAGGAATATTTGGAGCTAGGGATATAATATCCAGTATTTTCTTTCCTCCTTAAATCTTATCTTTGTTTTTTTCTGTACATCGACTGGATATATTCTCAATGCAGATCAACTATCTTCACTTCCTCTTTCTCATCATAGTGACTAATATTTATTAAGCTTCTATAGTATTCTAATATTTCATTTTATAGCCAAGTAACATAGGTACTTTCATCATTCCAATATTTAATCTGTGTGAATGATCATGGATAAGTCACTTAAAATATTTGGGCCTCAGTTTTTCTCATTTATAAAATGGAGATAATGAGCATACCTACCTCATGGAGTTGTTTTTGAGAGAGAGAGAGAGAGAGAGAGAATTTCAATATTTATTTTTCAGTTTTTGGCGGATACAGCATCTTTGTTTGTATGTGGTGCTGAGGATCGAACCCGGGCCGCACGCATGCCAGGCGAGCGCACTACCGCTTGAGCCACATCCCCAGCCCCCTCATGGAGTTGTTTTGATGATTACATGAGATAACATAAGCACCAGATACAGTATAGTGCCTTGTTAATAGTAAGTGTTCAATATTAGTTATTATTTTTATTATAGGGTGCCATCATCACAGTAAAACAAGCAGATGCAACCAGCATTTCCCTCTTCTATATACTTTATGGTTACATTTTTATCATTAAGACAGTATCTAGACCAGATTAAGTGAAATAAACACTATCTGAGCTTGAAGAAAAGTCTTTTGAAATACTCCATTCAGACAATTTTTTTAAAAAAATAAAGAGACTTTGTTATTTTTTAGAGCTGAGTAATATTCTATTGTGTATAAATGCCACATTTTTTTTATCCATTCATCTATTGAAGGGCATCAGGGTTGCTTCCACAGTCTAGCTATTGTGAATTGTGCTGCTATGAATACTGATGTAGCTGTGTCCCTGTTGTATGCACTTTTTAGGTATTTTGGGTATAGTCCGAGAAGGGGGATAGCTGGGTCAAATGGTGGTTCCATTCCCAGCTTTCCAAGGAATCTCCATACTGCTTTCCAAATTGGCTGCACCAATTTGCAGTCCCACCAGCAATGTACAAGTGTACCCTTTTCCCCACATCCTTGCCAGCACTTGTTGTTGTTTGACTTCATAATGGCTGCCAATCTCACTGGAGTGAGATGGTATCTTAGGGTGGTTTTAATTTGCATTTCTCTGATTGCTAGAGATGGTGAGCATTTTTTTGTGTATTTGTTGATTGATTGTATATCCTCCTCTGAGAAGTGTCTGTTCAGATCCTTGGCCCATTTGTTGATTGGGTTATTTGTTTTCTTGTTGTTTAATTTTTTGAGTTCTTTGTATACTCTGGAGATAAGAGCTTTATCTGAAGTGTGAGGGGTAAATATTTGTTCCCAGGATTTAGGCTCCCTATTTACCTCTCTTATTATTTCTCTTGCTGGGAAAAAAACTTTTTAGTTTGAATACATCCCATTTGTTGATTCTTGATTTTAAGTCTTGTGCTATAGGTGTCCTATTAAGGAATATGGAGCCCGACCCCACAAGATAGAGATTAGGGCCAACTTTTTCTTCTATTAGATGCAGAGTTTCTGGTTTGATTCCTAGCTCCTTGATCCATTTTGAGTTAACTTTTGTGCATGGTGAGAGAAAGGGATTCAGTTTCATTTTGTTGCATATGGATTTCCAGTTCTCCCAGCACCATTTGTTGAAGATGCTATCCTTTCTCCATTGCATGCTTTTGGCATCTTTGTCTAATATAAGGTAGTTGTAATTTTGTGGATTGGTCTCTGTGTCCTCTATTCTGTACCACTGGTCTACCTGTCTGTTTTGGTACCAGTACCATGCTGTTTTTGTTACTATTGCTCTGTAGTATAGTTTAAAATCTGGTATCGCTATACTGCCAGTTTCACTCCTCCTGTTCAGAATTGCTTTTGCTATTCTGGGTCTTTTATTTTTCCATATGAATTTCATGATTGCTTTTTCTATTTCTGCGAGGAATGCCATTGGGATTTTGATTGGCATTGCATTAAACCTATAGAGTACTTTTGGTAATATGGCCATTTTAATGATATTAGTTCTGCCTATCCATGAACAAGGTATATCTTTCCACCTTCTAAGGTCTTCTTCTATTTCTCTCTTTAGGGTTCTGTAGTTTTTGTTGTATAGTTCTTTCACCTCTTTTGTTAGGTTGATTCCCAAGTATTTTTTTTTTTTGAGGATATTGTGAATGGGGTGGTTGTTCTCATTACCAGTTCAGAGGATTTGTCACTGATATACAGGAATGCCTTTGATTTATGCGAGTTGATTTTATATCCTGCCACTTTGCTGAATTCATTTACTAGCTCTAGAAGTTTCTTGGTAAAACCTTTTGGGTCTGCTAGGTATAGGATTATGTCACCACAAATAGTGATAATTTAAGTTCTTCTTTTCCTATCTTTATGCCTTTAATTTCTTTTGTCTGTCTAATCGCTCTGGCCAGTGTTTCAAGAACTATGTTGAACAGAAGTGGTGAGAGAGGGCATCCCTGTCTTGTTCCAGATTTTAGAGGGAATGCCTTCAATTTTTCTCCATTCAGAATGATGCTTGCCTGAGGCTTATCATAGATAGCTTTTACAATGTTGAGGTAAGTTCCTATTATCCCTAGTTTTTCTAGTGTTTCGAACATAAAGGGATGCTGTACTTTGTCGAATGCTTTTTCTGCATCTATTGAGATGATCATATGGTTCTTATCTTTAAGTGTATTGATGTGGTGAATAACATTTATTGTTTTCCGTATACTGAACCAGCCTTGCATCCCAGGGATAAATCCTACCTGATCATGATGCACGATCTTTTTGATATGTTTCTGTATCTGATTTGCCAGAATTTTATTGAGGATTTTTGTATCTATGTTCATTAGAGATATTGGTCTGTAGTTTTCTTTCTTTGAAGTGTCTTTGTCACTAAAAAATAACAAAATCATGGCATTTACAGGGAAATGGATGGCATTAGAGCAGATTATGCTAAGTGAAGCTAGCCAATCCCTAAAAAACAAATGAAGAATGTCTTCTTTGATATAAGGGGGGTGACTCAAAATAGAGTAGGGAGGAAGAGCATGAGAAGATTACCATTAAATAGGGACAAGAGGTGCGTGGGAATGGGAGAGAGAAGGGGAATTGGTAGGAGACCCTCATTGTTATGCAAAATTACATATAAGATGGTGTGAGGGGGAAGAAAAAAGAGAGAGAGAAACGTGTCACAGTAGATTGGGTTGAAAGAGGTGATGGGAGGGGAAGGGAGGGGAGGGGGAATAGGAAGGGCAGCACAATACAATAGACACTAGTATGGCCTTATGTATAAACCTGGCTGTATAACCAATGTGATCCTGCAATCTATACACGTGGAAAAATAAGATTACATACCCCATTTGAATCAATTGTATGATATGTGAAGATCATTGTAATGTTTTGAGCAACTAATAAAAAATTTTTAAAAAATGAAGAGAGTATTCCAGATCTCTTTAATATCATTAAACGAATAAACATCTGCATCTTTGTAATACTTGAAGGTGAGGAGATAAAGATTAAAGGCATAGAAACCTTATTTTATAAAATAATAACATATAATAATTTCCCCCTAAACTGGAGAAAGATAGAGAAATCCATGTATGGAAGGCTTATAGAACCCCAAATAGCATGACCAGAAAAGATCTCCACCATGGCATATTTTAGCCGAACTGTCAAAAGTATAAATAAAGGAAAGAATCTTAAAACACATGACAGAAAGGTGCCAATTCATACTTAAGGGCATCCCCATTAGAGGCATAGCAGATTTCTAAGCACAAAACTTAAAGGCCAGGAAGGAATGGAATGATGTATTCAAATTCCTAAAACAAAACAACTGCTAATGAAGAATATGATATACTTCAGAAATGAAGGAAAAATAAAGACCTTCTAAGGTAATCAAATATTGAGGGAATTCATGACCACCAGACTAGTCTTACAAAGGATATTTAAGGGAGTCATACATCCAATGGAAAAAAAGATAACTAATATCATGAAAGCACATGAAAGCATAAATCTCACTAGAAGAGAAGTTACACAAAGGAGATACAGAAAATACTCAAACATTATCAATACAGTAAACCATCAAAACACAAACATGAACAAGAGAGGAAGAAAGAACAAATAATATTCAAAACAACTGAAGAAAATCAACAATATGACAGAAACAAGTCCTTATCTATAAATAATAACTTAGAATATAAGTAGGCTAAATTCTCTAATTGAAAGATACAGACTGGTTTAATAGAAAACAAACAATAACAATACTCTGACATACTGCCTATAAGAAACTCACTTTACCAGTAAAACCTATACATTGACTGAAAGTGAAAAAACGGAAAATTATAAGCCAAGCAACAAAAACCTAAAGCAAGCAGGATAGCTATACTCATGGATGACAAAATAGACTTTAGACCAAAAAAGACATAAGAAGAGACAAAGAAGTCCACTGTAGAATGATGAAGGGTCCAATACATCAGAAAGAAATAATGATTGGAAAGCTATGTAGGTTCCTAATATTGGAGGACTCAATTGTATAAAAACAAATACCGTCAGACCCAAATGGAAAGATAGGCTCCAATACAATAATGAGGGGGACATCAACACTCCACTTTCATCAATGGAAAGATCATCCAAATAAACAAGAAAAGAGTTTATATTTCAGATCATATTATAGAATATTTATAGAACATTCATCCAACAGCTGCAGAATACATATTTTTTTCAATCAGCCAATGGAACTTTCTACAGAATATTCCGTCTGTTAGGCCACAAACAATTCTTAAATTCAAAAAAAATTAAAATCATATCCTATATCTTTTCTGATCATGATAAAATAAAACTAGAAGTCAACAAAAGAAATCTTACAAATTATATAAATGGAACTGGGGTTGTAGCTCAGTGGTAGAGCGCTTGCTTAGCATGTGTGAGACACTGGGTTGGATCCTCAGCACCACATATAAAAATAAATAAATAAATAAACAAATAAAGCGAAGATATATAAAAAGTTATACAAATTCATGGAAACTAAACAACACACTTTTTAAAATATTACAGCATTATAGTTAATATACAGTAGTTGAGTTCATCCTGACAAAAATCATATATAGGTGGAATTTTATTTCAGTTCATGTTCCCTGCCTTTTCCCATCCCTCTGCCCTTTCCCCATTCTCCTTCCTCTACTTTATTTATTTATTTATTTTTGATTGGTTCTTTTTACTTATACATGAAGATGAAATTCCCTTTGGCATATATCTGCACATAGCATGATTTTAAAAAATCCATTCTGCATTTCCTCCCCTTTCCCATCCCTCTTTCTCCCTCTTGATTCTCAATCTCCTTTTTCTACTTTAGTGATCATCCCTATATCTTTATGATCTTCCCCTCCTTCATTTTTTTTTTACTTTGCTGTATCTTTCACATATGAGATAAAATATTTGACCCTTGATTTTCTGAGATCTGCTTATTTCATTTAGCATGATGTTTTCCAGTTCCGTCTGTTTACCCACAAATGGTCATATTTTCATTCTTCTTTTTGGTATACATATACATTGTGCATGTATACCAAAATTTCTTTCTTTTCCTTTTTCTTTTTCTTTTTTTTTTTTTTTTTTGAGAAATAGGGAGAAAAAGCTTTATTGCTTTGATAGCAAAGGAGAAACACAAGGGACTCCTGTCCCAGAAGCAATGATTCTCCCCATCAGGGGGAAAAGAGGATTTTTAAAGAGGTGATCCAAAGGCTACACTCTAGGTGTTCTCTGTCCAAAGTTGTAATTCTCTTATTAATTCCCCCCCCCCCCGTATTTCTTATATCTCTTGGTGCCATCCCTGAAATCTGAATTACTTCTTTCCTGTGGTGAGTATGTGCTCAAGGATAGATAATTGTCTAGGATGGGGAAGAAAGGTAATCTTGTTTCCCTAAGATTATGGAGGGGAAAATTAGGGAAGGAGAGAGATTAGGGAAGGAAGGGAAAGATTAGAAGAGAAAGAAACATGCCTGTTTAAAAAAAAAGTTGCAGTAGCAGAGCAGCAAGGGCTCAAATATAAAGTGGACCACTGTTACTATACCACAATTTCTTAATCTATTGACAGGTATCTGGGTTGATTCCACAATTTGACTTTTGTGAATTGTGCTGTTATAAATATTAAGTTGGCTGTATTGCTTCATGCTGAATTTAGTTCTTTTGGATAAATACTAAGGAGTTGGGATAGCTAGATCATATGGAGGTTCTATCCCTAGTTTTTTGAGGAATCTCCATACTGCTCTCCAGAGTGGTTGTACCAGTCTGCAGTCCCACCAACAATGTATGAGTATCCTTTTCCCCCATATTCTTGTCAGCATTTATTATTATTTGTGTTCTTAATAATTGCCATTCTGACTGGAGTAAGATGAAG
This sequence comes from Callospermophilus lateralis, assembly GCF_048772815.1. Lineage (NCBI taxonomy): Eukaryota > Metazoa > Chordata > Mammalia > Rodentia > Sciuridae > Callospermophilus > Callospermophilus lateralis. The sequence goes on from NC_135325.1 coordinate 18,420,039, forward strand.
GCTTAGTGTAGTTTTTTTTGTTGTTGTTTGTATGCTTTGTTTTTCTGGTACTGGGGACTGAACCCAATGGTGCTTAACCACTGGGCCACACCTCCAGCTCTTCTTTATATTTTATTTAGAGATAGGGTCTCACTGAATTGCTTAAGGCCTTGCTAAGTTGCTGAGTCTGATGTTGAACTCATAATAATCTCCTCTCTTAGTCTCCCAAGCTGCTGAGATTACAGTCATGTGCTACCATATCTAGCCTTAGAGTAGTTTTGATTTATATTTCTCTGATTGCTAGAGATATTGAACATTTTTCATATATTAGTTGGCCATTTGTGTTTAGTCTTTGGAGAAATGTCTGTATAGTTCTTTTGCCCATTATTGACTGGGTTTCTGGGTCGTCTGTCTGTTTGTTTGTTTTTTGTGTTATGTTTTTTGAGTACTTTATATATTCTCAATATTAATCCCCTGTCAGAGGAGCAGCTGGCAAAGATTTTCTCCCATTCTGTAGATTCTCGCTTTACACTCTTAATCATTTACTTTGCCTAAACAACACACTTTTAAATGAACAGTGGATCATTGAGAAAGTCAGGAGGGAAATTTAAAACTTTCTAAATAAAAATGGTGATAAACATACCAAAAGTTTATAGCAACAAGTCTTTACACACAAAAGAGAAGACTTCAAATAAACAACCTAACAATGTATCTTAAGGACTTATAAAAGTCAGAACAAACTAAATTCAAAATCAGTATAAGTAAAGAATTAGCAGATTAGAGTAGAAATAAATGAACCTGAGATGCAAAAGGAAACATTACAACTGATATCACAGAAATACAAAGTATTATCAGGGATTGTTCTGAAAAATAATATACTTACAAATTGGAAAACCTGGGGGGGGGGCGGGGAGGGAAATGAACAAATTTCTGGACACATATAACCTACCAAAATTGAACCAAGAAAGCATAAAAAAATCTCAATAGACTAATAATGAGTATTGAGAATCAATCAGTAATAAAATGTCTCCAAGAAAAAGGCCAGCACCATATGGCTTCATATCAAATTTTACCAAACTTTTAAAGAAGAACTAATGTTAGTGTTGTGGTGTGGATATAAGATATTCCCCAAAACTCATGTGTGAGACAATGTAGGAATAGAGGCAAAATTATTAGATTACAAAAGCTGTAACTAATCAGTATATTAATCCATTTGATGGATTAATGATTTGAAAGGACTACTGTACTAAGTGGTAGGTAGGCAGGTAGGGTGTGGTTGGAGGAAGTAGGTCACTGAGCGTGGGCCTTTGGAGTTTATATTTTGTTCCTGATTTGTGTTCTCTATCTTCTTCCAAGTTGCCATGAGCTAAGCAGTTTTCCTTTTTCATGATTTTCTGACATGATGTTCTGCCTCATCTTGAGCCCAGAAAAATGGAATCAGTCAACCACAGACTAAAGCCTCTGAAACCGCGAACCTAAAATAAGCTTTTCCTCCTTTAAATTGTTCTTGTCAGGTGTTTTGGTCACAGCCATGAAAAACTAACACAGCCAGTTATTCTCAAACTATTACAAAGAATTGAAAGGGAGGGAACCCTTCCAAACTCATTCTATGAGGCCAGCATTCCCCTATTACCAAAACCAGACAAGGACACGAAAAGAAAAAGAAGAGGGAAAAACACATACTATAGGGCCGGGTGCAGTAGCACACCCCTGTAATCCCAGCGGCTCAGGAAGCTGAGGCAGGAAGATAGCAAGTTCAAAGCCAGCCTCAGCAACTTAGCAAGGCCCTAAGTAACTCAGTAATACTCTGTATCTAAATAAAATATTTTAAAAAGGGCTGGGGATGTGGGGATGTAGCTCAATGGTTAAGTCTCCTTGAGTTCAGTCCTTGATGTTAAAAAAATACTATAGGCTAACAGGTCAATATCTCTGATGAACATACATGCAAAACTTCTCAATAAAATACTTGCAAATTGAATCCAGCATCACATGAGAAAGCTCATTCACAGGCTGGGGCTGTAACTCAGTGGCAGAGCACTTGCCTAGCATGTGTGAGGCACTGAGTTTGATTCTTAGCACCACATAAAAATAAACAAATAAAATAAAGGCATTCTGTTCATCTACAGATGAAATTAAAAAAAAAAAAGCTCATTCACCATGATTAAGTTGGTTTCATCCTACTGATGTAAGGATAGTTCAACATATGCAAATCAATAGACACTACATCATATAAACAAAATGAAGGTTGAACAACACATGATCAAGGCTCAGGCAGAAGGATCACAAAGTTCAAGGTCAGTCAGTCTCAGCAACTTAGTGAGACCCTGTCTCACAATAAAAATAAAACATATAAATTAGGTATGGAAGGATCATAACTCAACATAATATAGGCTAAATATGATAAACCCATAGTCAACATCATACTGAATGGGGAAAAGCATTTCCTCTAAGATCAAGAACAAAACAAGAGTGATCTCTCTCACTGCTCTTATTCAGTATAGTATAGAAGTTTCCATTAGATAAATTAGACAAGAGGAAAACATAAAAGACAAAGGAATAGAAAGAGAGAAAGTCAAACTATCCGTTTGTGCAGATGATATGATGCTAGAAAAACCTTAAGAGTTCCCCCAAAGGCTATTAGAACTGATAAATGAATTCAGAAAAGTAGCAGTATACAAAATCAGTACATAAAAATCAGTAGCTTTTCTATATACCAATAAAGAATTTTCTGAGAAAAAAATCAGGAAAGTAACCCCATTCATAATAGCAACAACAACCACAACAAAGATACCCAGAAGAAATAAGCTTAACCAAGGAAGTGAAAGACAATGAAAATTATAAAACGCTAATGAAAGAATCAAATAAGACACTAAGTGGTGGAGAGACTCCCGTATTTGTGTATAGAAAAAATTAATATTGTTAAAATGGGCATACCACTGAAAGAAATCTACAGAGTCAATAAAATCCCCATCAAAATACCAATGACATTCTTCAGAGAACTAGAGAAACAAATCATAAAAATTATGTAGAAGGACAAAAGTTCCAGAATAGCCAAAACAATCTTGAGCAGAAAGATCAAACTGGAAGCATCACAACCTGGTTTCAAGATACTTCTGAACCATTATAAACAAAAAAAAGCATAGTATTGGCATAAACACATACAAATAGACCAAGTGTACACAGTAGAAATCCCAGAAATTAATCGTGCATCTATAGCCAATTGATTCCAGAAAGAGTTGACAAAAACACACACTAGAGCCAGGCATGGTGGTGCACACCTCAGCTCAGAAAGCTGAGGCAGGAGAATCACCAGTTCAAAGCCAGCTTCAGAAACTTACTAAAGCCTTAAGCAACTCAACAAGACCCTGTCACTAAATAAAATACAAAAAAAGCGGGGTGGGGGGCTCTAGGGATGTGGCTCAGTGTTTAAGGCCTCTGGATTCAATCCCCTGTACCAAAAACAAAACAAAACACACACATACTGGAGAAAGAACATCTTCTTCAATAAATTGTGCTGGGAAAACTGGGTGTTCATGTGCTGAAGACTGAAACTTGACCCCTCTTACCCTGCACAAATATCAACCCAAGATGGATCAAAGACCTAAATGTGAGATTTGAAACTCTGAAAATACTGAAAGAAAGCATAAGGGAAATATTTCAAGACATTGGCACAGCCAATGACTTTCTGGATGGGATCCCCAAAGGAGAGGAAACAAAAGCAAAAATTGACAAGTTGGATTAGATCAAATGAAGAAGCTTCTACACAGCAAAAGAAGTGATCAACAGCTGGGCACAGAGGCGCACTCCTGTAATCCCAGCAGCTCGGGAGCCTGAGACAGGAGAATCTTGAGTTCAAAGCCAGTCTCAGCAACTCAGTGAGACCCTGTCTCTAAATAGAATACAAAATAGGGCTGGGCATGTGGCTCAGTGGTTGAGTACCCTGAGTTCAATCCCTGGTTCCAAAAAAAAAAAAAAAAAAGAAAAGTGAACAACAAAATGAAAAATAGTAAAAATATTTGCCAACTATTCATCCATCAGAGGGTTAATAACTAGAAGATATAAAGAACTCAAAAAAATATGGGGGAATGAGTTAGACATCATTACCCTACTAAGTACATGTATGAAATCATGTATGATGTGAAAATACTTTGTACACAAACAGTGACTTGAAAAATTGTGCTCTACATGTGTAATATGAAATGAATTGCATTCTGTTGTCATATATAACAAATTATAATAAATAAATAATTTAATAATAACAAACAAAAAAAGAACTCAAAAAAACTAACAAAAATGCTCACAAGTAATCCAATGAAAAAAACGAAAAATGATCTGAACAGACACTTTTCAAAAGATGAAATACAAATGATCAACAAATACAAGAAAAATGTTTGATATCATTAGCCATCAGGGAAATACAAATCAAAATCACAATGAGATATCATCTTACCCCATTTGGGATATCTATTTAAAAAATACATAAAATAAATGCTGGTGAGGATGTGGAGAAAAAGGAACTCACATATTATTGATGGCAATGTAAATTATTACTCCCATTATCTACAAAAGTATGAAAGTTCCTCAAAAAACTAAAAATATATCTAACATATTATCTAGCTATTCCACTTAGATGTAGCTAACCAAGGGAAATGAAATCAGTCATATAAAAGAGATACCTGCATGCCCATGTTTATTGTGCCACTATTCACAATAGATAAGACATGGAATCAGCCTAGGTGCCCTTCAGCAGATGAAAGGATAAAGAACATGTCGTGTGTGTGTGTGTGTGTGTGTGTGTGTGTGTATACACAATGAAGTATTATTCAGCCATAAAGATGAATGAAATCCTGTCATTCACAACAAAACAGATGCAAGTGGAGAACATAGTAAGGCAAATATTTCATGTTCTCTCTCATAGGTGGAAGTTTTAAAATGTTGACCTTAAAGTTGAATAGTACTTACTAGATGGAAAGGGTGTGGAAAGGGGCATGGAAAGAGTGATTGGATTTGTTCAAGGTGATATACACATTTTTGCAATATTACACTGAACCCCATTAATATATACAATTAATAGGTGTTAATAAAATTTTAAAAGACTGCATATAATTTTTAAAAATCAGATTACATTAGAGCACAATTGTTTAAAGCAGAAAGAGGAAGTATAAAAATATCAACGGGTACAACCAACCTAGAAATGACCTGATACACTATCAAGAGGGAGAAAGGATTATGAAAAGTTCCCCTGACATGTAGAATTCCTCTGATAATTCCTGGGTAACTTCTTTCTGATTTCTGATTTCAAGTTGAATATCACACATTTTCCTCTTCATTTTAATTTCTTCTCTCTCTCTCTCTCTCTCTCTCTCTCTCTCTCTCTCTCTCTCTTTCTTTCTTTTTGGCACCAGGCATTGAATCCAGGGGCACTTTACCACTGAACCACATACCCAGCCCCTCTTTTTTAAAAAATATTTTATTTGGAGACAGGGTCTCACTGAGTTGCCTAGGGCCTTGCTAAATTGCTGAGGCTGGCTTTGAACTTGGAATCCTCCTGTCTCAACCTGCTGAGCCACTGGGATCACAAGCTTACACCACCACATCCAGCTCTTCATTTTAATTCCAACCATTGACTATTTGGGCTGATTGTGACCTGAATATGTTAACAGTGTAGTCAATGTTTTTTCAAGGAATCATTGTATAATTAATGACATGTGACACAAGAAGTAAGAAAAATGAAGGCTGGAACTAGTTTTGATGCTGAGAAGAAAAATTAACCACTACTATAGCTAATGCAAATTGCTGTGAAAGGAAATCATGCCCTAGGGAAATAAGGTATTTTGTTAAAGAATATCATGTATAAAAAACTTTATAAATTCATGTTTTAGGACCATCAATTGTAGCCTACTTTGTTTCCCCTTTTTTCTTCCAAAAAGTTTGAAGAAACACAAAGCTCAAACTTAGAAGGCATTATCCATTCTGGAAACATAAGTTGAAATGCAGCCTTATATTTTAAAGGAGCTTACAAATTTTCAAAAAGATTTTTTTCCATTTCACTCCCTTTACAATCTCTTAAGTGAAATAGAAAATAAAGTTTAATCCATTAAACAATCAAGTGGGTAAGAATACTTGATGATATAAAAGTAATTCCTGTCCTAGACCTGGAGATGACTCCATTGGGGTGAGGAAAGGTTTAAATTTAGAGAGGAAAATGAGAGATTTAGAAGTCCATGAGTATCTCTAAGAGTACTGGAGCTTGGCCTCCACTTTATGGGATGCATCTGGAGTGGGAAGGGGTAATGAAAGCCTTGAATAGGTTTTGGGAGATCTGAGCATGGAAAGAATTGTGCCACACGCCTCAAGTGACCAGGAGACTGCAAGCTTCTAAAAGAAGTCTCACATTTAGCAAGGCACCAGAACAGAGAACACTGAGGCCGAGAGAGGTCCCCAAGCAGATATACTTTGTGTTCACAGAGGTTCATGCACACTAACTTGGTAGCTAAGGGTCCCTAAACCTCTGAAAGTGCCTGAAAGAGTGCCAGTGGACCTGAAGGTCTGGTTGGAGAAAATTCAGAGTTGTGTCCTTATAACTATAGGCCATGATGGGATTATGGACCTTAGCCATGAATGCCAGAACTAGTGACAAAGACCAGATAAGCAAGTTAAATTCCAGTAAGTCTTGACAAAAGACAGGTCATCTGTATCTAGAAACTCCCTGAATCCTGGTTTGTAGGAAACCACCCAGAAAGAAATTCATTTATTTCTGGCGAGAAGAAGGTATGGGGAATACTCAAGAGAGACTGAGTTCCAAGTTAGATATGGCTGAGTTACCTAAGTTCTATACTGCCAATTGCTTTGGAAGCTCAATATCTAAGTATAAGGAGAAAGGAAGAAGGCTATAGCTTTTCAGGTTATTTGAAAATTATATTATGTAAAGTAAAATATATTTAAAAACACATTTAAAGGAGTTCTATAGTAATTACACAATGGAAATCTTCATAATTCGTGAGTTTTCTAATTTCTAATAAAATATTTGAACCTCAGATTTGAAAGTGATTTTTTAAAAATATTTTTAATGTTGCAGATGGATACAATATCTTTATTTTTATTTTATTTATTTTATGTGGTGCTGAGGATAGAACCCAGTGCCTCACATGTGCGAGACAAGTGCTTTACCACTGAGCCACAACCCCAGCCCTGAAAGTGATATTTTTTACACACTTAAAGTTTTGGGATTGTGAATTTAATACCTGCTACCTTTGTGCAGATAATTTGCACTTTTCCTTAACTCATGGACAAAAGTATTTTGCTGTTGGAGGGGTTGCAGGCTAGAGGTAAACTATGAGATAATATTTGTGTGTAGGCAGGTCCCGACAGAAACTCTAAGTTAGCTCCACCCCTGGTACTATAAATATCTGGGCCAATATATTTTCTTTTCTTTTCTTTTACTTTGGTTCATGTGTTCTGGTTCCTGTCACTTTGCAACTGAGATTGACTAATAAAAGAATCTAACAAAAACATGCAAGTCTTATATGGATAAAACCACAGCACTTTACATTATGGTCTAGGAGACAACCTGAATAAATGAAGGGGTATAAAATTGAATAGATGGGAGAAAAAGATTCTCCTGACTCCCCCCTCCCTTTTTTTGACTACTGGACTGGGGATGTAACTCAGTGGTAGAGTGCCTCTGGGTCCAATCCCTGGGATTGCCAAAAAATAAACAAACAAAAATGCACAAATTTATCTTACATTTCTGCCCATTAGGAGTTCATCTAAAAATAAAAATAAAAAAATAAAATCAAGGTTATCACAAGGATGGTATTCCTTTCTGGAGAGTCTCAAGGAGAATAAATTTCCTTGCTTTATCTAGCTTTCACTTCATTTGTTGGCTCATGGTCTACTTTCTCCATCTTCAAAACCAGCAACATTTTATTTCTCTGATCCTTCTTCCATAGTTATGTCTCCTTCTGACTCTATTATGCCTCTCTCTTCCACTTTACAAAAACCCTTATGGTTATATTGAGCCCTCCCAGATAATCCAAAATAATCTACTTTAGTCCTCCCAGACAATCCAGAATAATCTATTTTAAAGTCAGTTGATTAACAACCTTAATTACTCTTTGCCATATAATATAGCATATTTACAGTTCTAGGTATTAGGATATGGTCTTTGCAGGGATAGGGGACATTAATCTGATTGTCACAGAAAATTACCCCCCCAGTTAATTTACAAATTTATTGCAATGTCCATTAGAATCTTGATATGCTGCTTCCAAACAATGTAAAAGAGATAATATAAAAAATAACAAATACGTTTTTGAAAAATAGCAATATTAATAGAGACTTGCTCTATCAGCCATAAACCATATTATAAAGCTAAAGTAATAAAAATACTTGGGCACTGGTAGGTGGTAAAAGATAGTGTTATAAATACTGGCAATTCATTGCATTAAAAGTAGAGCTCTTCTGCTCAACCCTCCAACATATTGGCACAGGCACCAACTTCCTTAACAAGACTCCTAAAGTGCAAGAAATAAAACCAAAAATCAAAAAGTGGCATGGCATCAAATTACAAAGCTTCTGCACAAGAAAAGAAACAATTAAGAATATGAAGTGAGAGCCCATAGAATGAGAGATCTTTGCTACCTGCTCCTCAGACAGGGAATTTATATCCAGAATATATAAAGAACTCAAAAAATACAACCCAATTAGTAAATGGGTGAAAGAACTAAACAGACACTTCTCAAAAGATGAAATAGAAATGGCCAACAAATATATAAAATAATATAGTCAACATCTCTAGCAATCAGGGAAGTGCAAAAATCAAAAGTACATTGAGATTTCATCTCACTCCAGTCAGAATGGCAATTATCAAGGTCACAAATAATAATAAATAATGGTGAAGATGTGGAAGAAAGACATTCATACATTGTTAGTGGGACTTCAAGTGAGTGCAACCACTTAAAAAGCAGTATGGAGATTCCTCAAAAAACTAGGAAAGGAACCACCATATGACCCAGCTATCCCACTCCTTGGTATATATCCAAAAGATCTGAAATTAACATGCTATAATGATACAACCACATTAATGTTTATAGCAGCTCAATTCACAATGCCCAGCTATGGAAGAAATCTAGGTACCTGTCAACAGACAAATGGATTAAAAAAATGTAGTATATTTACACAATGGAGTTTTACTCAGCCATAAAGAAGAATGAAATTATGTCATTTGCTGGTATATGGATGGAACTGGAGAACATCAGGCTAAGTGAAATAAACCAAACCCAGAAAGTCAAAGGTTCAATGTTTTCTCTCATATGTGGGAGCTAGACCAAAATAAGGGGAATAAATAGGGGACTCCATGAAAACAGAGGAGTAATCAGTGGAGTCAAGGAAAGAGATTGAGGGATTCAAAGGAGGGATGGGAAAAAAGAGGAACACCAGAATGAAACTGACCAAACTATTTTATGCATATATGAATATACCATAGTGAATTTTACTGTAATGTATATATATATATATATATATATATATATATATATATATATATATATATATGATGCACTATTTTTTAAAAAAAATTATAAATAGAAAAAAAACAGTAGAGAAAAGGAAAAAAGGGAGGGAGGAGGGGAGGGAAAGTGGAAATACTGGCCTCTGAACTGAAGCAAATTATATTCCATGTTTGTGTAATTATGTCAAAATAAACCCCAATATTATGTATAACTATAATGCAACTGATAAAAGAGAAAGAAAAGTAGAGCCCTTCTATAAATTAAAAACAAAGATAAATTCCAGATGAATTAAATATCTAATATCTAAATGATTAAAAAATTTACTAAGGCTGTGCATGGTGATACACACCTGTGATCCCAGTTACTCAGGAGATTGAAGCAAGAGAACTGCAAGTTCAAGGCCAGTCTGGGCAATTTAGGGAGACCCTATATCCAAATAAAAGTAAAAAAAAAAAAGACGGGGTAGTGGTGGTGATATAGCTAAGTGTTAGAGGGCTTACTTAGCATACTTAAGGCTCTGGTTTCAATCCCAAGTACCACAAAAAACCAAAACTTTATTAAGTACTAGAAGTACACACATACACAAACCCACTCTATAAGAGTGAGCAAAATTATTTTTTAAAACTTGGAAGCCGGGTTGGGGATGTGGCTCAAGTGGTAGTGCGCTCCCCTGGCATGGGTGGGGCGCTGGGTTCAATCCTCAGCACCACATAAAAATAAAATAAAGATGTTGTGTCCACTGAAAACTGAAAAATAAATATTAAAAAATTCTCTCTCTCTCTTAAAAAAAAAACTTGGAAGCCATAATGGAAAATATTGAAATATCTGAATACATGCAAATTTAACATTTCTGTATGTTAAAATTTATTGTAAACCAAAATAAAAAATGTGTCAGGCTGGAGAATATATGTATGCATACACACATACATACAAAAAAAATAGTGTAAATATTCACGTTATATATATGTTTATCTGTTCATTACACATATGTACATTTAATGTCTGGTATCAAAAGCAAATGAAAAACAATCGAGCACAGGAAATAAGTTAATAATTTACTGAATAAGAAAATCAAATTTCAAATATATTATGAATTAATGCCTGCTTGAAATCTGGAGACTGTAAATTAAGCAATTATAATATCTTTCTATAATCAGATTAGGAAAAGATTTTTAAATGAGTAATATTCATTTGTTAGTTTGGAAGAAATAGGCACTTACACTCTGTTTGGAATAGCTTTTTCTGGACAGTGAATTTGACATTATTTTTGCAAATTAAAATTATGTCTAGGGTGGCTCAGGAGGCTGAGACTGGAGGATGGCGAGTTCAAAGCCAGCCTCAGCAAAAGTGAGGTGCTAAAAATCTCATTGAGACTCTGTCTCTAAAGAAAATACAAAATAGGGCTGAGGATGTGGCTCAGTGGCCAAGTGCTCCTGAGTTCAATCCCTGGTACCTACCCCCCAAAAAAAAAAAAACTATGTTTAGGGCTGGGGGTGTGAGTTGGTTGTAGAGCACGTGCCTAGTATGCACAAGGTGATGGATTCAAGCCCCAGTATTATAAAAACAAAAACAAACAAAAAAGAGAAACCCTATGTCTACATCTATAAATAGAATCATGTTTACAACATATATGTAATTGCATTTGTTGCAGCAATTTATTTTTTAAATTGGGGATTGAACTCAGGGACACTTGACCACTGAGCCATATCCCCAGCCCTATTTTGTATTTTATTTAGAGAGAGAATCCCACTGAGTTCCTTACCACCTTGCTTTTGCTGAGGCTGGCTTTGAACTCATGATCCTTGGGCCTCAGCCTCCAGAGCCACTGGGATTACAGGTGTGTACCCCCATGCCTGGCTGTTGCAGCAACTTTTAAAAATGTATGTGTACAATTATATTTTTACAGCAACTGGAAATGACCAAAGTGTACATAGATACAGAAAGGGTTAAATATGGTAAAAAATGTGGAAGATCTATATGCCCTGATATGAAAAGCACTCTAAAACATTTTGCTAAGTGAAAGAATATATTTATTTTTTTATTTTTTTAATTAAATTTTATTGTTGGTTGTTCAAAACATTACATAGTTCTTCATATATCATATTTCACACTTTGATTCAAGTGGGATATGAACTCCCATTTTTACCCCGTATACAGATTGCAGAATCACATCAGTTGCACAACCATTGATTTACATATTGCCATTCTGGTGTCTGTTGTATTCTGCTGCCTTTCCTATCCTCTACTATCCCCCCTCCCCCCTCCCGTCCCCTCTTCTCTCTCTACCCCCTCTACTGTAATTCATTTCTCCCCCTTATATTTTTCCCCCTTTCCCCTCACTTCCTCTTGTATGTAATTTTGTATACCCCTGAGGGTCTCCTTCCATTTCCATGCAATTTTCCTTCTCTCTCCCTTTCCCTCCCACCTCTCATCCCTGTTTAATGTTAATCTTCTTCTCATGCTCTTCGTCCCTACTCTGTTCTTAGTTACTCTCCTTATATCAAAGAAGACATTTGGCATTTGTTTTTAAGGGATTGGCTAGCTTCACTTAGCATAATCTGCTCTAATGCCATCGATTTTCCTGCAAATTCTATGATTTTGACATTTTTTTAATGCAGAGTAATACTCCATTGTGTATAAATGCCACATTTTTTTTATCCATTCGTCTATTGAAGGGCATCTAGGTTGGTTCCACAGTCTTGCTATTGTGAATTGTGCTGCTATGAACATGGATGTAGCAGTGTCCCTATAGTGTGCTTTTTTTAGGTCTTTAGGGAATAGACCGAGTAGGGGAATAGCTGGGTCAAATGGTGGTTCCATTCCGAGCTTTCCAAGAAATCTCCATACTGCTTTCCAAATTGGCCGCACCAATTTGCAGTCCCACCAGCAATGTACAAGTGAACCCTTTTCCCCACATCCTCGCCAGCACTTGTTGTTGTTTGACTTCCTAATGGCTGCCAATCTTACTGGAGTGAGATGGTATCTTGGGGTGGTTTTGATTTGCATTTCTCTGACTGCTAGAGATGGTGAGCATTTTTTCATGTACTTGTTGATTGATTGTATGTCCTCCTCTGAGAAATGTCTGTTCAGGTCCTTGGCCCATTTGTTGATTGGGTTATTTGTTATCTTATTGTCTAATTTTTTTAGTTCTTTGTATATTCTGGATATTAGGGCTCTGTCTGAAGTGTGAGGAGTAAAGATTTGTTCCCAGGACGTAGGCTCCCTATTTACCTCTCTTATTGTTTCTTTTGCTGAGAAAAAACTTTTTAGTTTGAGTAAGTCCCATTTGTTGATTCTAGTTATTAACTCTTGTGCTATGGGTGTCCTATTGAGGAATTTGGAGCCCGACCCCACAGTATGTAGATCATAGCCAACTTTTTCTTCTATCAGACGCCATGTCTCTGATTTGATATCCAGTTCCTTGATCCACTTTGAGTTAACTTTTGTGCATGGTGAGAGAAAGGGATTCAGTTTCATTTTGTTGCATATGGATTTCCAGTTTTCCCAGCACCATTTGTTGAAGATGCTATCCTTCCTCCATTGCATGCTTTTAGCCCCTTTATCAAATATAAGATAGTTGTAATTTTGTGGATTGGTTTCTGTGTCCTCTATTCTGTACCATTGGTCCACCCGCTTGTTTTGGTACCAGTACCATGCTATTTTTGTCACTATTGCTCTGTAGTATAGTTTGAAGTCTGGTATAGCTATACTGCCTGATTCACACTTCCTGCTTAGCATTGTTTTTGCTATGAAAGAATATATTTAAAATTATCTTATTTATGCAAAGCAAAGATATATGTCTGCATATAAGACATAATTTAGTATGACACAATGCAATCTTTTATGTGTATTTGGAAAGGCATATACCAAATTGATATTTTTTTAATCTTATAAGCTTTTTGATTCTTTAACTTTTTGTAATAAATGTGTTCATATATTATGGGCATGATTTTTAAAATAATAATTAAAGTGTCATTTGCTTTATTATGAAAATCCAATATAGCCAGGCATGGTGATACATGCCTGTAATCCCCGTGGCTTGGAAGATCTTGAGGCAAAAGATCACAAATTCAAAGTCAGGCTCAGCAATTTAGTGAGGCCCTAAGTTGCTTAGGGCCTGTCTCAAAATTAAAGAAAAAAAATAATAATAAAGGACTGGCGATGTGGCTTGGTGGTTAAGTGCCCCTCGGTCCAATCCCTGGTACCAAAAAAGAAAAGAAAACCCAGTTTAGAGAAAACATGGGGACAAACATATCTCAATATTTATTAGTCATTGTTTTGAGATGATAGGATCTTGGTTGTATGGATAATGCTTTTATGTTAACTTTTCCCATTGGCATGTATTTCTGTCATAAGATAAAAATTAAAAAAGCAACTAAAATGTTTATTGATAGCTGATTTAAGCTTGATTTTACTATGTGGTATGTTTTTATTACCTTTTAATATTGATAGGAAAGAAATACTTTAGGCTTTGAAGTTCAAAGTTCCGTGCTCATACTTTAGTTATTGTATCTTATTCTTTTTGCACTCAGGCAAATTACCATCACCAAATTTAATTTCCTCAATCATAAGATGGACCAATAGTAATGACTACTTACAAGATGAAGTATAAATAAGCTAATATATGCAAATAACTAGGAAGACTACAAATGTTCAAAAATCATTAGTTTCTTTTTTTTTTTTTTTACCATTTCTTAGGCTACGTGGAAGATGGAGCACTCCTCCATAGACTTGCCCTGCATTCATTTATTTTCCTTAGACTCACTTGTGCTCTCAATTTGTATGTAAGTATAATTACAGCTTAATTTTGTATAATGCTTTAATGTTTACAAGCATTTTTGCATACTATATATACTCTACACCTTGAATCCTTGTATATAATTGTGTGAATTCCATTTTCAGCTTCCTATGACATGTGTGCTCAGGAGTAAACAGGGTGGTAAATGCATTACTAAGAATGTTTTTACAATGAGAAAATTGTAGTGCTACTTAAATCCCCACCCTTATTTTACAGAGCCCAGAGAGTTTGCTTAAGTGCTTCTATATCAGTTAGCTTTTGGTAGGTAACAGACACTCTAAAACAGAGTGGCTGAAAATTGCAGCCATTTATTTAGCTCGTAATTCTGATGGCAGTCCTTATGGTCTGAATCAGGCTCAACTTATCTAAACTGTTCTCACTTCTGTGTCTGGAGCCTTGATTGGGATGGCTTGAATGGGCAAAGTATCACTCCACAGGGTCTCTTACTTCCAGCAGACTAGCTCAGATCTATATGCTCATAGTGGCGGCATCAGTTCCAACAGCAATGAGAGTGGCAACTGCAATGTCTCTTGAGGCCTAGAGTTGGAACTCACACATCACTTTTGCTGCCTTCTAGTGGCCAAAGCAAATCAGAAGAACAGCTATGATTCCAAAGGTGGACAAAAGATTCCATCTTTTGATGGGAGAAGTATAACAGGGAAAGATGAAAAACAGAGGACATTTTGGCCATCTATCCCAGATGCATAACTAATTATCAGGGACACTGTGATGGGAAGGCTGCCCTAATGATTGATGAGTCCAGAACAACTGCAATATATTTTTGCAATAAAACAAAATATACTGAAATCTAAACACACTACTAATTTGCTCTTATTCTCCTAATGTCTATAGAAAAAATGCATGATATTCAGTCAAAAAACTAAACTGCAATTTTTTTTATAAAACCTATTCATCATGGAGTTAGCTATCTTAGAAAAGTAGAATGACTTCTTAGTGACATTCTTAAAGAGTGTCAGTAAAACCTGTCTTCTATAGGCTGAATCTAGGACAACATTGTTGAAAAAGATGAGGGGGTGATGACAGTATACATAGGGACTTTAATGTCCTGGAATCAGTCACGAATGGAAAGTTAAAATAAATACCCACAACACTTTAAAAAGTCTGCCTCAGGCAATCTAAAAACGTTTGACATTTCATTTATTGGGAAAATGTAGCTTTTTGTAATTAAAAAAGTTTTGACAACTGAAAGTGACTTTAAGACCTGTTAAAATCAGGTCAGTGAAGCTGCTGATCATCTCAAAGTTTTTTATCTTACCAGTGAGAGAGTGGAGGCTGTGGATTTTTAGCTACACATGTAATAGGTACTGCAGAGAGAAAATGCATACCGATGAAGCATTTTTAGATTGCAATGATGCATAGGCTTGCAGAAGCTTAGGGAATCCAAAATAAGTTTTATTCATGTCCTACTTTCATAAGATAGAGCTATAAAAGAAAGGAGCCCTATTGTGGTAGCATTCTATTGGAAGTGATCCTAATTTGATTTGTCAATTCTATCAACAATAACTTGGTGGCAATAGTCAATTGTGTCCACTGGATTGAGATACCCACCTATAGCAGTGCATGAAGACAATAAAATGATTAATTATGCCACTGCAGTCCATACTTCCTGCATTGCCTAGGTTCAGTGCATCCTTTACTGTATGTGTTTACCCCAGTGGATGCTAGCATGGTTTAATCATTGCTCATCATTTGTTCTAGATATATAGTCTGTTCAACAGTAATTGCCAAGGAAAAATTGTCTGTGTCCCAAACTGTTCCTGATTATTGGACTGTAGCTTCATTTTATCTGAATGGCTCTGCATACTTCAGTCTCCTTTGCTAATGAGCTCTGTCTATACTCTAGTCAGCTTCCTGTGTTCTGCTGCTTCTAGGTCCATGAGAGGAAATGTTTTTGGCTCTTTGCATGTGGTAGGAAATTCAGAGTGTCCAGTCTGGGGTTTCTTGAATGCTCAATTTCAGCAAAGGTTTTTGTTTGTTTGTTTGTTTGTAAGGAAAGTAACATACCCTTGTATACTTACATTTTTTTAAAGGCTTCATTGGAAGGATATGGGGTAGCCCAGCAAATCAAAGAGAAAGCCCAGAAAGCAGGCCTTAGAAAAGATAAGAACCAGTGAAACTCCAGGGATCAGGGAGCATAAATTAAGGATAATCTTGTTGACCTTCAAATTCCTGAGGTGGGTTTTAGGGATTGTATTGGTCTGGCTTGTATTGCATAGGGTCAGGCAAAGGGTTGATTGAGGTGCCCATGGGAAACTTGGGTACAGTGGTGCATGCCTATAATCCCAGCTATTTGAAGGGTGAGTCAAGAGGATTACAAGTTGAGGCTAGCCTGGGCAATTTAGTGAGATCCTGTCTCATAATAAAAATTAAAAAGGGCTAAGAATGTAGCTCAGTGGAAAAGTTATTGCCTACCATGTGCAAAGCCCTGGGTTCCATCCCTATTACCATTTTTTAAAAAATGAGGTGGCAGGAATTCCCAGTAGGGCAAAAACAGTAGATGTCCCTCCATTTGGAAACAGATGTCACAGTACTTATGGTGAAGCAACCTCTTTGGTTGTAGAAGTCCAAGGTTTTGTTTTTTAAAATCACACACCTGAACTTCATAGAACTGCCCTGGGTGGCATTTACTTGCATTCTGGAGCCAGAATGCCTGGATTGTGAAACACAGTGCCACCCTTTCCTAGCCATGTGAGCAAGAAATTGTTTCCTTAACAGCAAAATGGGGATAATAAAAGTATTTTCATCATAGTGTTATTATGGTGATTCAATAAATTAATGCATTTAAAGTCCTTTTACGTGTCTAACACGTGAAAGCTATATACTTCTTTACTGTTATTAGGGTGAAATGGTTCATCAATCTATTGAGATCTTTAGCTATGGTTTAAAATATTAACTACGTTTATAAATGTTAAGAAATGGTCTCCCTTTCCTGGCTTTCTGGGTCACAATCTTACTGTTGGATTTTCCCCATGGTGGTGCTGTGGTACTAAGTGGCTACCATATTAGTTTTCTGTTGCTGCAATAACAAATTATCAGAAATTCAGTAGTTTACATATACAGATGTATTACCTTATGGTTTCAATGGACAAGGTCTTATTGGTCTAACATTGAGGTTTCATCAGGGGTGTGTCCCTCCTGGAGGCTCTGGGAGAGAATCTGTTCCTTGCCTTTTCCAGCTACTAGGGACCACCTGCATTCCTTGGCTCATGCTTCTTCCTCCATGTTCAAAGCCAACAACTGCATCACTCCTTGTCTGCTTCTGTCACCCCATCTTCTTTGTCCGATTCTCCTACCTCCCTCTTTCCCTTATAAGGGCTTTTGTAATTACATTGGCCCTCCTGGGTAACCCAGTACAATCTCATCATCTTAATTTAATCACATATGCAAAGTCCCTTTTGCCTTACAGGTTCTGGAGATTAGGACTCTGACATCTTAGCTGGGGGTGGGGGTAGTATTCTGCCCACACAGACACTTAATAATTAGTTGCTGTATTTAAAATTTCTAATTATTTCTTATCAAGAGTAGTTAAGCTTGCTCACTGAGGTCAACATAGCTCTTTTGTATCTTAGGTATTTATTAGAATCCAAAAATGAAGGGTCAGGGGTTTCTTTGAGTAAAAAAAAAAATAGATTATTGAAAGCTAGACTTCCTCTGTTAGACATCTCTTGAATAGATTTCAAAATGCTATTTAAAAGAAGGATTTGTTCCCAAGTACAGTTTTTGCAAGTTTGACCTTTTGAATTAAGGAAGTCAAATCCTTGGGGTTTGGATCAGGAGAAAGGTCTGCATCGTGTTTTAATTTACAGACTCCATTTTATCTGTGAATGGCTTTGTGTCTCCCACTAGTGCAGTGGTTCTCAACACCTTCATCCAGGGTTCATTTAAGCTGCTGATCATTAGAGGTAGAAAGAGCCCAGTGAAGCATCTAAACATCCTATAATGCATGGAATGGCCCTCTCCTATCCCCTGAGAAAAGAATATCACACACAGATAATCAATAATGCTGAGGCTGAGAAATCCTTCTCTATTAAGTATCCCCAAATTTCCCCCTGGTTATTATTTGGTTCATTATGAGATAGTACCTTTTGTATATGGGAAAGGTTTTTTCTAACCAGTCAAATTTAGATTTTATTAAACCATGTTTTCTTATCATTAAGCAAATATAATCAGCTGGGTGCAGTGGTGCATGCCTGTAGTCCTAGCAACTCTGGAGACTGAGGCAGGAGGCTCACAAGTTCAAGCACAGCCTCAGCAACTTAGCAAGGCCCTAAACAACTTAGTGAGACCCTGCCTCAAAATAAAAAATAAATGGGCTGGGAATGTAGTTCAGTGGTAAAGTATCCCTGGGTTAAATCCCCAGCAGCAGGGCCTTACTAAGTTGCTGAGGCTGATCTTGAATTTATAATCCTTCTGCCTCAGCTTCCCCAGCCACTGGCATCACTGCACCTGGCCCTCTTACTTTTATGTAACATTGGTTTAAATAAAACACTCATTGTCCTTTTTTGTGGGAGGGGAGTATAACCATAACTGCAAATGTTTTCTTTATGAAGGATTTGTGAATCTTAAGATATTAACTTTCTAATTTTCTATATTAATCTCTTGTAAATCCCTGGCTTTGTAAAAGCAGTCTATTTTAGGAGTTTTCTTGTGAAGTTATAAATTTAGAAATTATTTGATGCTCATGAAGAGACACTAAGATGGTCTTCTGGTCCTGACTGAAAGACATGGCATCTGCAACACTCCTGTCAGAGAGACCTAGGGAAGGAAAGGATAGAATGAGCTTTCTTTTGGTTCACTGATGAAGGTGATTTAAAATCAGAGCTGTGAATCTCCTAGCAGCTGTAGACTAGCAGCTGGGTGAAAATCAACCAGTCTCCTGGAGATGGCAGTAATAGGCAGAGATGGAAATCATTTGTAAAGCAACCACAGCCAAAACTTCAGGCTCCAGCTCCGGATTGCTCAGAGACAGCCATGATGGATCCTTGTGGCTGCAGAGGGCTCCTTTGCTAGTGCTTTGTTACCGTGAAATTCCACCTTCTCCCTCTGAAGTTTAGTTTTCAAGTGTTGTCTTAAGTCCTTCTTGAATAGAGTCTGGTATAAGTGAACGAATACATAAATAATACTCCTGGTTCCAGGTAAGCCCTACCACATCTGAGAGCCTACTGAATGGCAGGTATAATATTGACAGGCATTGGTGATAGAAGTAGGTCTTTGGGCTAGAGAGATTAAAAAATACACAGTGATCCCAGTATAATGCTGTGTAACTAAATAACCCAGAGCTGTGAAAGCTAGTGGGTAAATTTGTCCCAGCCTGAGAGGTCAGGGGTACTTTCCTGAGGAGATTGCACCTAAGCTAAATTGAAAAGGAAAAAGGATTATCTAGGTGAAGAAAGATCAAGAGTGCTGCAGTCAGGAGACATTGCATGAATAAAGATCTGGGGTTGAGAAACTTGATCATGACATTTACTTGATTACTGAACTACAAAGTATAAGACAGGGTAACTGGAAAGGTAAGCAAATTATGGAAGTGCTAAAACATAAAAATGCATCAATCTTTAATTGATGGTGGTAGTATGCAAAAGAATCAACCAGGGCTCTTCTTTTTAATAGGTTTCTCAATTCTATATGCAAAGATTTCTGTACATTAGTGAACTTCAAGTTGAAGTTGAGTTAATCATGTTCCCCAGTTCATAGCACATTATCATCTCTATTTGCACAAAACTCTTCTGTTTAATGCTTGTTTGTCTGCTTATTATTTATCAATTTGGTTTCCCCCTTATTCTGGGTCCTCCCTCTCTTCCTATGTCCCCTATTTTTATATCTTTATTTTAAAATAAATCATGCATTTTAAAAAAGCATGCAGTTAAAATTTTCACCAGTGGTATAGATCTCTAGATCATGTTTCCTTCCATTTTCGTCCAACTTTTTGTTTTATAAGATCTTGTCATGTAACACTGGGTGAGGTGGTACATGCCTGTAATTCCAGTGGCTCAAGAGGCTGAGACAGGAGGATCCTAAATTCAAGAGCAGCTTCAAAAAAAAAGTGACCAGTGAGGCCCTTAGCAACTTAGCAAGACCCTGTCTCAAAGTAAAAAATAAAAAGGGCTGGGGTTGTGGCTCAGTGGTTAACCACCTCTGGGTTTAATCCCCAGTGTCCCTCCCCCACAAAAATCTTACACATTGCTCTATGGTCCATCTAGCTTAGTGCTTCTACATGTTTATTTTGTTTATCCAATGTAACATAGGTGATGTATTTCTTTTACTTCTAAATCTTTGCTAAGGCAAACAGATCTTCGATGAGCATTCTCATTCACATTCCTTTATGGACTGGGTGAAAGTTTTCAATTCTCACAGGTTGATTCAATAGGTCCCAGGTGATTCAGATTCAACTAGGCTTCTACTCTAGTGAAGTGATTTACTGAGAAGAAAGGGGACAATGATTCTCAAAGTCTAGCATGCATCAGATCCCCAGAAGGGCTTGTAAAACAGACTGTAGGACTCAGGACATTCAGGGTGTTTGCACTTTCAGTACCCATACTGCACTTTCATGGCCCAGAGAATGGGCACCTTTTCACATTTTGTGCCCTACTCACTTCAATTGCCTTACCCTAATCCTGGCCCTGATTGAATTGGACTCCATACTCAGGGTTTGCCATTCAGTAAGTAACTAGGTCTAGGGGGTGAATGAAAATTTACATCACTAACAAGTTCCTAGATAATACTGATGCTTCTGGTCTGGGGACCACGCTTAGAGAATTACTACAGCCATGTTTGAGATATACCTTTGGCTTGCAGACCAGCAACTCTCTAATCAACTAGGAACTTGTAGAAATGGAGAATATTGGACCCCACTCCATACTGCTGAACTAGAATCCATTTAAGTGAGATCTCCAGGTGATAAGCACACTAAAGTTAGAGAAGCATTCTTTGGGGTAGATACAGGAAGACACATTTTTCTGCCAGAAGAACTAACTATAAGTAAACCCTACATTTCCTAAAAGCAACCAGGGGATATTTTTAGGAAAGCTAAGGTTGAGTTTGCCACTTTAGAGCAATTAAGTGAGGCTGTATTCTACCTGAGATGTTTCCTCTAGAGACATACCAGGTCTGCTTACCTTATACTGGTGGTCTTAATCTTGATCATTTGGCTAGATAATGGTCTGATTTTTCTGACTTGAAAATAGTGTTTAGACCTTATGTTCATTTTCTCTTTAATGCAGTTACTGGAGGGAGACTGTCCCTTGATGAGGCATGAAGGTCAGTTTGGCTGTCTGCTTAGCTCTTCATTTCTGCCCTAAGGAAAGTAATCAGATGATCAGAACACCTCTCCTTTTCTGAAGAGTGTACCATGAAGACCTATAGGGCTTGGCTATGGAGTGTGGTCAGTCCACTCCAGTGACCAGATGAATTCAAGAAGCTCCTGATCCAGGGAACTTCAAGGTGGGAAGATAAAATCTATTTTCAGCAGAAGGCTGGAAACTGTGCAGATATTAAGATACCACTACTTGATGTTGCTTAGAATTGGCTTGGACAGAGAACAGAAAGTTAAAATCACATACGCAAATAAGCAAACATAACTCGATGTTCAGAAACTTCTGTTTTGTTGATTTTTTTTTAAAGAGAGAGTGGAGAGAGAGAGAGAGAGAATTTTTTAATATTTATTTTTTAGTTTTTCGGCAGGCACAACATCTTTGTTTGTATGTGGTGCTGAGGATCGAACCCGGGTCGCACGCATGCCAGGCAAGCGCGCTACCGCTTGAGCCACATCCCAAGCCCTGTTTTGTTGATTTTTAAAGAATCAAAGTGATACATCATCCAGAGAAAAAGTCATATCTAACTTCTGTAAGGATCTAAAATACCACCCTGTCTCATCCCTCCTTTGAGGTAGCATGTGCAAACTCACCTATCTCCTCAAACAGGGAGAAACAGGAAGAAGCATGGTGGAGGGAGTGGGGAATGTTAGTTAAGAATATTTTAAGAATACGTCTATTGTATTTTGTGCACCTGTAATCCCAGTGACTTGGGAAGCTGAGGTAGAAGGACTGCAAGTAAAGTCAGCGTCTGCAACTTAGTAAGACCCTGTCTCAAAGTAAAAAATAAAAAGGGTTAGGGATATTGTTCCACAGTTAAGCACCCTTGGGTTCAATCATCAGTACCAAAAAAAGAAAAAGAAAAGAAAAGAAAAATTATATAATCTATGTGTTTGACAATATATAGATAGATTCTGTGGGTGAAATTCCTCAGATCACAATGACACCCCCTTGAAAAAAGTAATGTGTACATTGCAGAGCGTTGTAAACTCCATTCCTATGGATAAAGTAGAAACACTCACATGCAGTAACTTGGAGATATGCCTTCTTGAGTTAAACCAGGCAGGAGTATTCTATTTCCCAGGTACTGGGAAGTGTTGAGGAATCAGTGATCACCCATCACACTTCCAATGGGAAAACATCAGTGTCCTCATCAGGCAAAAGTAGGAGATGCAATGAATAAATCAGACTACACTTTTTTCCCTAATTAGTTAATTTATTTATTTATTTATTTTTGGTTTTGCTACATACTTTCATGATTGCCTTTGTTCATATTTGCCTACAGCCTGGAATATGTCCTCCTCCTTCCCAATATTCAGCCTGAAATTCTCCACGGGTAGCTGGAGTAATTCCCTCTTCTGTGAAGATTTAGTTGATTCTTTCCATCTCCATCCACCAACTGGAATCTTGATCTGGCTCTTAAATTGTTTCTCTATCAGAAAGCCTGGGTCCCTCATTTTGTTCTCAATTTTTTGTTGTAGTAAAATATGCACAACCATTTTAACAATTTTTAGGGACAGTGTTAAGCATTAAGCACATTCATGTTGTCCAAACATTGCCACCTATTCATTTCCAGAACTTTTTCATCATTCCACATAGAAACTCTGTACACATTAAATAGTAATTCCTCATTTCTTCCTCCTCACAACTCTGGTAATTTGTATTATGCTTTCCATTTCTATGAATTTGCCTATTTAGGTCCCTCATATTTGTCCTTTAGTGTCTGGCTTATTTCACTGAGCATCATGTTTTCAGGATTCATATATGTTAAAACATGTATCAGAACTTCATTCCTTTTTAAGGCTGAATATATTTTATTATATATATATATATATATATATATATATATATATATGCCACTATATATATATATATATATATATATATATATATATATATATATATGCCACATTTTGTTTATACATTAATCTGTTAATGAACATTTGGGTTATTTCCATCTTTGCCTATTGTGCATTTGGCTAAGGACATTGATGTGCAATTATGTGTTTGGGTTCCTGCTTTTCAATACTTTTGGATATATATCCAGAAATGGAATTGTTAGATCATATGGTACTTCTATGTTTCTGTTCCTCATTTTTTTTTGTCTACATTAAACAAAGGGGGAAAAAAAGAGCCCAACCAATAACACATGAGATATCTCTTTGAAGCTTCTGGCTGAAATCCTGGTAAATATCTTCCAATGATTCAATCCAATCAGCCCAATTCACCCTTCTGCTGTTCTGGGCAATGCACCAACTTCAGGCTTGGGGTCCTCAAAGCATAATGGCCACTATATGAGTCTTTGACAAAGTTATTCTGACCCCAGATCTCTGCTATTTTTCTTTTCTGGTTCTTGGATAACCTAGCATTTGTGGCATAGGATTCTTCTGGTCTCAATTGTTGATTTGCTTATATATTCCTAGTAAAAATAGAGAACTTTCTATGCAAAGAATATAATGCTACCTATTTTCCCTCACCCCCTGCTCTATGGTACCTCTTTTGGCTTGAGTAAATGAACAGGAACTTTATACTTCTCTAATTGCTTAATAGGAGCCTTGCTGTGGTTAAGACAGTTGGTGTTTCCCAATCTCACTCTTTTTTCTGGACACACAGCTAACATAAATTTTTTGGCCACCTTTGTATCTAACCAGAATTATGTGACTAAGTTCTGGTCAGTGGAACGTGGACAAAATTGCTGTATGTCACTTCTGGGCCTGGCTCACAAACATTTCACATATACCTATATGTTTGTTTTCCCATCAACTCCCCAAAGTCACAAAATGGAAGCACTTAGATCCAAGAGTCACCACTTAAAGGACAACTGCCCAAATAAGAATGTCCAAATAGCACTTTGAGGGAGGAAGAAATAAACTGTTATTATGTGAAGGCACAGAGATGACCTACTTTGATACGTTTGCCCTCTCAGTTTATGACTCTCTTTAATGAAAACTTAGACCCAGACTATATAAAGCTATTCTGTATAACCCTGTTCTTAACAATTCTAATAACTCTCTTCCATCATTCTCACCCCTATGTCTCAAAATAGGTGCCCACTCTCTGACTTGCTACCATATTAAGGTCCCTTCTCAAGGGATGGAGAGCAATCCAGTCCTGACAGTTTGGTGGAAGAATATTAATTTCACTGTTTGTTAATTTATTATTGGGTAGCAAGTATCCCTCAAAATTCTTCCAAGAGGGCTTAACAAATACACACACACACACACACACACACACAACAGCTTCTTCTGTCATTCCCAGTTATTGAGTAAGTATGCATTATGTATTACCTTGTGCTATCCACTTATTCCTTATTTTACAGTAATTAGATGGCCTTTGTTTTTATCATTATCAGGTCAAAAATAATTAGCAACTTGAGAGTGGGAATTCTGAATTATTCATCTTTATATGTCCCATAATGCCCGATGTATTATCTTGCACATTGAAGCACTAAGTGACTGTGAATTTAATGAGGTAGTCAGCAGGAATTTTTCAACAGATCCATGACCTCACTGATTCAACCCACCTCCTTCAGCCTACTAATATGTGAATTTACAGAAAGGCTGACACAGTTTCCACCTCTGCACTCTGGCAAGAAAACTATTTTCTAAACCTTTGCCTAGAAAGCAGTTTGAATCTTTCAATCAACTTTATTGGGATATAATTACACAAAAATGCATAGTTCTTAAGCATATAGTTCGATGAGTTTTGACAAATATAGACAGCCTTGAAGCCATAAGACATTTCCACCACATCTAGAAAGTTCCCTCATTCTCCTTTAAGCCAGTATCCTTTCACCATTGCCATTCCTGTTGCCCCAGGGAGATACTAATATTATTTCTATTACTATGCATTAGTTTTATCTGTCCAAAACTTTATATTAATAAAAAAAAAACAGCATGTGCTGCTTTATGCCTACCTTCTTTCATTCAATCTAATGTTGAGATTCATTCACATTAGTGCTTGTATCTGCAATTCATTTCTTTGTGTGTGTGTGTGGGCAGGGGTACCAGTGATTGAACTCAGGTGCACTCAGCTACTGAGCCATATCCCCAGCCCTATTTTGTATTTTATTTAGAGACAGGGTGAGTTGCTTAGTGCCTCGCTGATGCTGAGACTGGCTTTGAACTCACGATCCTCCTGTCTCAGCCTCCGGAGTTGCTGGGATGTGGTGGCAGGCATGTGCTACCACACCCAGCCAGCAGTTCATTTCTTTTCATTGCTGAATCCACTTTACAAACATATCACATTTGTGCATCCATTTACTTGTTGATGGACATTTGGATTATTCCTTATTAGGAATAAAGATGTTATGACATCTGGAACAGCTGTGTGTGTGTGTGTGTGTGTGTGTGTGTGTGTGGTACTAGGGATTGAACTCAGGGCCTGGCACATGCTAAGCAAGCACTGTATCAGGGAACTACATCTCCAGTCCTTGAATAGCTCTTTTTGTGGATGTAGGCTACCATTTCTCTTGAGTAAGTACTTAGGAGCAGAACTGCTAGGTCATAGGTAGCTGCTTGTTTTAAACTGCCTAAACTTTACCCAAAGTAGTTGTGCCATTTTGCAATTCCACCACATCCTTGCCAACATCTGGCATTGTTGATTCTGGGGTAAACTTATTTACAGCTAATATTTTATTTTAGGAGTAGAGAAGAGGGAAAAGAAATGGAGCAAAGGGGAAGGGAGAACATAGGAGAAGAGAGGATGGGAGGAGAGAAGCAAGGAGAGAGAAGGTAAGGAAGAGGAAGAGAGGGAAGGGGAGAGAAGAAAAAAGCACAATCTTTAAGAAGGAGAATCATAAATACAGCCATTTTTTAAACCTACTCTGATCTCTTATCAACCAGGCTGCATTGCCTTTCAAGGGCAAAATATGAAGCAGTATTCTTCCTGTTATTGTAAGGGTGGTATGAGCTGGACACTGCATAGAGTTTATTCTAGGGAGCTGGTAGTTTTTCAAGTATAATTTGGACTGGAAAACTGCAATTCTGGAAGAATTATCTGCATGTCAGGAACTGGCAATAATTTTGAAGTTCCTGTTTATGCTGTGAAACCTGGCTGTTTTGTACTTGCAGGAGGAGACATCTTTTCTTTTGTTAAAGCATCCAGATGAAGGCTTTATTCATTGTAGGCACATTTAAACTAATGATCAGCAAAGGGGTAACAGCCAGTTGCTGTGACAGATAACGTGGGGAGAGGGAAAGAAGAGAAGGATGTGCATTCTTTTCTTTTTTAAAAAGATATTTTTAGTTGTAGATGGACATGATACCTTTATTTTATTTACTTTGTGTGGTGCTGAGGATTGAACCCACTGCCTCATATGTGTGAGGCAAGCGCTCTGCCACTGAGCCACAACTACAGCCCAGGATGTATATTCTTAAACTGCACTTCTGCCCAAACAAACTCAAAGCTGATCTTGCTCAGCAGGAAAACAAAATGAACATTATTATAAGGTCTGATTTAAGAAATTACACATTCTAGAGTAAAAGTATAGTCTTTCTGGGAATAATGAATTTGATGCATAAAGAAAGCCAAAGAAGGATTCAAAGTAATGAGTCTAAACATGTGGATTTTTAAAAATCCATTAGAAATGACTGCTATTATGAATATTTGCTTAGCTTTCCAATTATTCTTCTTGGGAGATTAAAGTTAAGAAGAAAGTGAATGAGAGGAGTGCTCTTGGCCCTTCCACTTTGGGGTTCTTGCTGAGGATCCAGTGGGCAATGGTACAGGGGGACAATTGGTGGAGACAGTAGTTTCTTGAATTTGCATTGAAAGAATCATCTGGGTTTATCACTTATCACTCATCAATTCTTACTCAACACCCTCATAGCCACTGGCAAGGCAGCGAGGGGGTACTGCTACTATCCCTCTACAGCTATGCCCCTCATGTTGCCTGTTTATCACCTCTTTTCCCCTACAAGCTGTCCTTAACTAATTAAAGTATCTGGTGCATGGGATATATATATATATATATATATATATATATATATATATCACTCTTGTTCATTTATTAATTCATTTGATTAATATTTATTGAGATCCTGTTATGTACCAGGCAGGTACTCTACTGTTCTAGGTGCTGGGGGTACAGTGGAGAAAAAACAGAAAAACAGAAAAGGAAAGAGAAAGAAAAGGAAACTACAAGAGAAAACAGAAAAGAAAAAGAAAATCTCTGACTTCATGCCAGTAGGGGGAGACAGATAATAAAACAAGAAATATGTCAATTACAGAAAGTATTAGGAGGTGTATAGGAAGAAAAAATAACAGGATAAGAAAGACGGAGAGTGTTAGGGGCAGAAAGGGAAGTATCACTGGGATAACAATTAGTGATTATTAGTATTAATATTTATTGAAGCCAGAATTCAACAGGCCCATAAAGTGGGATTTATCTTATCCCTCCTGATGCCATCCTAACCATGACAATTTAGAATGGTCAGGATGAGCCAGGCATGGTGGTGTTGGCCTGTAAACCCAGTGGCTTTGGAGGCTGAGGCAGGAGGATCACAAGTTCAAAGCCAGTCTCACTAAAAGTGAGGCACTAAGCAACTAAGTGAGACCCTGTCTCTAAATAAAATACAAAATAGGGCTGGGGATGTGGCTCAGTGGTTGAGTGCTCCTGAGTTCAATCACTGATAAATACCCTCCCTCCAAAAAGAACTGTCAGGATGATTGTAGATGGTCCATTCTCCACTCTGGAGAAAGAGACAAAATTGGAATGTAAGAAGGTTCTGTATAGGTAGTGACATCAGCACCATGCATCTTAGGGTACCAGGTGATTGGCTATGAACAGGAAAAAAGGCATCAGTGCTGCTATATAACAGTTTAAATGATGATGTAGATCCACCCCACCCTGACTTGTACAGCACACATGTTGGTTGATGGCCTACTTTTATTCTTTTTGTGTAAACAGTATATCCTTCCTATCCCTAAAAGTATTTTTATAATGTGGTTTTATCACTGGCATAGTATTTTTCTCTCTGTGTCATGATTTCTGAACAATTCTATTATTTAAGAACATTTGGTTAGTTTCCAAACTTTCACTGTGTACTTGTACATGTAATTTGGAGCACATTTGTGGTTTTATACTTAAGATAACTTGCCAAAGGTGGAATTATTGGTTCATAGGATTGTGTAGTTTTAAGATTTTTTGATTACCAATTGTCCACTAGAAATCACAGATTTAGCCCCATCTCTATAGTCATGTGTTAAGAGTTTATTTCCCTCTTTTCTCACTAATCTTCATCTTACCTCATTCTTTTTATTTTAATAATTTAAAATCTAGCACTTGACATCTCATTAGTGTTTTCAATTGCTCTATTCTATTTTTTAAAAAATATTTTTTAGTTGTAGTTGTCACACTACCTTTATTTTATTTATTTATTTTTATGTGGTGCTGAGGATGAAACCCAGGGCCTCACACATACTAG
Source organism: Callospermophilus lateralis (assembly GCF_048772815.1). Lineage (NCBI taxonomy): Eukaryota > Metazoa > Chordata > Mammalia > Rodentia > Sciuridae > Callospermophilus > Callospermophilus lateralis. The sequence goes on from NC_135325.1 coordinate 18,449,086, forward strand.
GTGAGCACTCTACCGCTGAGCCACAACCCCAGCCCCAATTTCTCTATTCTTGATTGTGAGGTTTACTAGGATTTATATGTCTCCTTTTGGAAATTACCCATTTTTAATTGGAGTGTTTATCTCTTTCCCATGGATTGTTAAACTGATTGATAAAGAGTTCTTTAGATGTTAAGGATCCCAGTTTATTTAGCTGTCCTATATGTTGCAAATACTTTTTTCTGTTTTTAAAGTTGTGCTTTCATTTTATTTATGGTTTTAAGGAAAGATGTATTGATGCTTTGGTAATTTTAGAAACTTATTTAAATTTATCATGGCCTTTCCCTATTTTTTATAAGAAACCTTTCACTTACAACCCCATTATGTAAATATTCATCCCAATTATCTTAACTCCCTATATTTTTAACATTTAACCAAATAGTAATATCTGAAATTTATTTGCATGTATAGGTTGATGTAATGCTTTTTACTTTTCCCCAAATACTTGTCTAATAGTCACAGGACTAGAAACATTCATTCAACAAATTAACTTTTTGCCAGGTGCAGTAGTACATGCATGTAATCTCAGTGGCTTAGGAGGCTGAGGCAGAAGGAACACAAGCTCAAAGCCAGCCACAGCAACTTAGTGAGGCATTAAGCAACTCAGTGAGACTCTGTCTCTAAATAAAATATAAAAGGGCTAGGGATGTGGCTCAGTGATTAAGCTCCCCTGTTTTAAATCCTAGGTACCAAAAATTAAAAAAAAAAATAATTTAGCTTTTCCCCACAAATAGAAAACACCAAACCTATCAAACACCAATCACTTATAGGAACTGTATGAGGCTGCATAATATGAAGTTGCCATTTTAGGGTCAGAAATAGTAGAATATTGAGATTTAATGCAATTCCAATTAAAATTCTAATGACATTCCTCATATAAATAGAAAAAGCAATCATGAAATCCATCTGGAAAAATAAGAAACCCAGAATAGTTAAAGCAATCCTTAGCAGGAAGAGTGAAGCAGGTGACATCAGTATACCAGACCTTAAACTATACTACAGAGCAATAGAAACAAAAACAGCATGATATTGGTACCAAAACAGACTGGTAGACCAATGGTACAGAATAGAGAACATAGAGACTAACCCACATAATTACAGTTATCTTATATTAGACAAAGGCACCAAAAAAGGTACATTGGAGAAAAGATAGCCTCTTCAAAAAATGATGCTGGGAAAACTGGAAATCCATACACAACAAAATGAAATTAAACCCCTATTTCTCACCATGCACAAAACTCAACTCAAAGTGGATCAAGGACCTGGGAATTAAACCAGAGACACTGCATCTATTAGAAGAAAAAGTAGGTCCTAATCTCCATCATGTTGGATTGGGCCCCCATTTCCTTAATAAAACTCCTATAGCACAAGAATTAATATGAAGAATCAATAAATGGGATGGATTCAAACAGAGAACAGAGAGCCTGCAATTTGGGAACAAATTTTTACCACATGAATGTCAGATAGAGCACTGATCTCTAGGATATATAAAGAACTCAAACATCTTATCACTAAAAACCCAAATAACCCAATTAATAAATGGGCCAAGGAACTGAACAAACACTTCTCAGAAGAAGATATACAATCTATCAACAAATATATGAAAAAATGTTCAACATCTCTAGAAATTAGAGAAATGGAAATCAAAACTATCCTAAGATTTCATCTCACTCCAGTCAGAATGGCAGCTATTATGAAGACAGACAACAATAATTGTTGGTGAGGATGTGGGGGAGGGGGGGAAGGCACACTCATACATTGCTGGTGGGACTGCAAATTGATGCAGCCAATATGGAAAACAATATGGAGAATCCTTGGAAAACTGGGAATGGAACCACCATTTGACCCAGTTATCCCACTCCTTGGTCTATACCCAAAGGACCTAAAAACAGCAGTCACATCAATGTTTTATAGCAGCACAATTCACAATAGCTGAATTGTGAAACCAACCTAGATGCCCTTCAGTAGATGAATGGATAAATAAAATGTGGTATATATACAAAATGTAATATTACTCAACATTAAAAGAGAATGAAATTATGGCATTTGCAGATAAATGGATGGAGGTGGAGAACATAATGTGAAGTTAGCTAATCCCCAAAAAACAAATGCTGAATGTTTTCTCTGATTTAAGGATGCTGATTCATAATGAGGTGCGGGGGGGGGGGGCATGGGAGGATTAGATGAACTCTAGATAGGCCAAAGGGGAAAAGGGGAGGGAGGCAAAGGGAGGGGACATGGGGGTAGGAAAAATGGTGGAATGAGGTGGACATCATTACCCCAAGTACATGTATGAAGACACGAATGGTGTGACTCCACTTTATGTACAACCAGAGATATGAAAAATTGTGCTCTACATGTGTAATATGAATTGTAATGCATTCTGCTGATATATATAACAAATAAAAAAAGATAATAAATGGTTACGATAGTGGTGGTGGGAAAGGACAGAGAATAAGAAGGTATATGTGATGTACATGGTATACAAGTCATGTAGAACAGAGAAGATAATAACAGGTACATCTCATTCCTGCCCAAAGTCCTACTCCCCAAAGGTAACTTTTATGGAGTAGTTTCTTTTATTCATTCCCCAAATTTTCCACTTATGTACATGTATACATGGGAGGGGGTGTACGCACATGTATTCACCTGCACTAATACTACTCACAGATTCCTATTTGCATCTTTGTCTATTAAAAATTGATTTTTCACCCTTAAATTCGATATAGTGCTTTTGAGGTCATTTGTAGACATGTGCAGAGCAGTCAAAAATTTGAGTTGTTGTTGCACATGTTCCCAAATCACAAAAGAAAACAAGGCTGAAAAGCTTCTGAATATTCCAAATCACAAGAAGGCTGGGATGTGTCTTACAGAGAGAATACATGTAAGTTATGCTTCTCATTCAGTCATGAATTACATTAATAAGTCAACAATATGTATTAAATAATGTGTCTTTAAACAGAAACATAATTATTGATTATTATATTGTTATGTATTTATTGATTATTGAAAATGTTATGATCAAAGACTTTCAAGACCTAATCCTGTATTTCCACTATGAGCAATGATTCAGCATTCACTAATTCAGTATTTACAGTGATCTTATAGTACATAACTACCATACATAACAAGAATCTAAGAAAAAAAAGAAATAGTAGACTATTTGCAATTCTGTGATTCACCATAATACTAACTTCTTGCAAAAGTGTCATTTTATTTTATTAAATGATGATAAAAAATATCTTAATAATTGTAAGAAATATACTGAGTTAAAAAATTATGCAGGTATGTATAACCATGGGATGTTAGCTGGCAAGAGTCAATGTCATAGTTACGAGATCAAGTCAGTGGGTGGGGTTGACCTGGGCAATTTTTTTTCCCTTAAAATAAAAGTGAATGCTGTATGCTGCATTTTAAAAATATTAGATTCTTTTCTCTCCTGTGGACTTTTGGGTCCACTTCACAACAGCTGAGCTGGCTCACTGAGCAGAGCTCTCACTATAAGGTCTTTCCTGCTCTCTATCTTTTCCCGGCTGACCTCATTATTAAAAATGTGCAACTGTCAGATATAAATGATGTCTCTCACTAAGTACGCTCAATAGCATTTTCCTTTCACTCTGTTTTTCTTCCAAATATAACAATAAGCCATTTTGCCTTTGTGAAAAAAGATCCCAAGCTTCTTTGACTATTCCCAGGCTTGTGACTTGGCGTGACTGGCAGTTCGAGTGATTGATCTATAACCTTTGGGCATTCAGGCAATTATAAGTTACCTATAGCTTTGCTGTGCCAGCAAAGCAAATAAAAATACTTGGGGATCTAATTCTGGGTAAGCAAAGCTCACTTTTTATGATATTAAGTGAAATAAGAATTTTTCCTCAATGATGAAATTATTTAGAGAACAATAAAATTATTTATATTTTCCTATCTAAGCACTATGAAACATACGGATTACTTTTTTTTTCTTCTTTGTCCACACTTATATTTTTCCTACTTTCAGCCTTCAAAATGTCCTTCTACATGCTTTCCACTAATCCAGGAATAGGGGTTAAGAAGTCCAAGCTTCCAACAAAAATGCAAGTCAGAGCCAGGCATGGTGGCAAACACCTGTAATCCCAGCAGCTCGGGAGGCTGATACAGGAGAGTCAGGAGTTCAAAGCCAGCGTTAGCAATGGTGAGGCCCTAAGCAACTCAGTGAGACCCTGTCTCTAATAAAATATAAAACTGGGCTGGAGATGTGGTTCAGTAGTTGAGTGCCCCTGAGTTCAATCCCCAGTACCCTGCACCCCAAAACAAAAAAGCCAAAAAAAAAAAAAAAATGCAAGCCAGAAATAGCCCTTGTAAAGGAAAGTTTCAATATTTCCAGTCCTGCAATTCTGGGGTTGTCAATGATTTTTATTTTTGATAATGAGGCAATAACTCAAGAGCTGGTCCTCTTCTGTCAGAAGACAAATATTATGAAACAGGACTGTCATTTGTTTCAGAGCTCTGATTTCTGCAGAGGCGTATGTGTATGTGCTTGTAAGAAAAAAAGGGCATTTTCTCAGCTAGGATAGAATCAGCTGTAATAGACTGATTACTAAATGGTTTATCATAAAATCTCAGTACTTTAAAAGAACATTAAAGGTCATTTGGTTCAATATCTATCTACAAATTTGCTCATTCAAAGCAGAAGGGCCAAGTTAACAAGTTTTGGAAGCTGTTAACCACTATCATCATTTCATTGTAAGACCTCTCTCTTCCCAAAATGTTCTTTGACATATGTATTTTTCAAATTGATTGTCTTTAGAATTTCATGACATTGAGAAAAATTGCAGACATCCTAGACTAGTTATAATACTCTGAGGAAAATGATGTTTTTCAAAGAGAATAATAACTGGCTCACTTTTTTTCAGGGTTGGGTACCAGGGATTGAACTCAGGGGCATTTGACCACTGTGCCACAGCCCTAGCCCTATTTTGTATTTTATTTAGAGACAGGGTCTCACCGAGTTGCTTAGCACGTCACTTTTGCTGAGGCTGCCTTTGAACTCACCATGCTGTTCTCAGCATTCTGAGCTGCTGGGATTACAGGTGTATACTACTGCATCCGGCTGTGGCTCACTTTTCTATTTAGTTTTAGTTGCTATTTACCAGCTGTAGGAAGAGAGCAATGCTCCTAATCTCCTTGTGGTTGATTGCTAAATTAATGGCTCTCCATGCACCACACCTCCCTGTCCATGCCCTTGTCAGAAGACAAATATTCACTTCATAGACACTAAGTGTTACCATCTGACTTTGGCCAAGGGATATTAGTGAATGTGGCAAACCAGTAGACACTGATAAAGTACTTATACACTGCAGCTTACCTTCACTTTTGCTCCAATTTTCATGTGAACAATTCCAGACTAGTTTGATAGAGATGCATGGCCCAGCCAGACATGTGAAAGAGACCATTTTAGACCATTCAGTCTCAAGGGAGCTTCCAGATCACTGAAACTGCGTAAGACCAGACTAGCAGAAGAACCACAGAGCTGAATCCCTTGTCCCTCTCCCTTAATCATACTCCCCTAGCATATTTCTAATCCAAATTCCTTCCAGTCAACCATGCTTCTATTCTTTGCTAATATTGGAGAAGCTGAACCTTGCTGGAGGAAATTATACCACCCTTCTGAGCACTCTCAATTTAAATTTAATCCAAATATCTTAATAGGCCTTCAGTCTGCTGGCTAATACTATTATATTTCTCTTGGAAATCTATTTCCTAAATTTGAGACATACATTTCATACTTTGTTCTCTTTTCTTCTATCTCCTATATCCCCTCCCTACAGCAATAGTGATTAAAGCATAAATTTCGATGTGTTTTGACAAATGTATATACATATAAAACACCACTGTGATCAAGATAAAGAACATCTGAAATACCCACCCCTTCTTGTTTGTACTTTTAGCAGCCAAGTCAGACTGCCATGTTTTATTTGAACAAATGTAACAGCATCCTGATTTCTCTAATTTTCCATTTGCCCTTTCCCCAGACCTCTACAGTCCATTCTCCATATAATAGCCACAGCAAGCTCTTAATAAAAATCAAATCACATTATTACACTGCTTAACACCCTCCAACAAGGAAGTCTGGTTTCAGCTTAGAAACATACAGTTTAGAAGATGACTGTCTCTCATCTATACCTACAAGAAAAATCTGGAAAAACTGCAAATTAATCATGTTTCTTGAAGCCATCAGGCAACTGAGGTTATAGGATAACCATATAAATCAAACTCTGAAGAAAATCAGCCTCCTTCAGGGAGATATAGAACCTCAACACTTGCTAATCTGGGGCAGATGCTACTGGGTTCCATATAAAGTGGTAAGAGGATTCAGATAAAAGTTTTTAATGAATTGCTAAAGGCCAAGTATGGGCTAGTTTAAAGACTTTATCCTCTTGTGGGATTTTCCTCTACAAACCTCACTAAGTATTTATAGGGAAGATGAGTAGAAATCTGACAAAGCTTCCATTATGTTGCTGGCGAGGAAAGGGGAACAACAGTGACTGCTCAAACTCAACTCAACCCATCTCTCCTGATTTTCCTATGGAATAAAAACTTAGCTTTGTAGGGGGAAGAGCAACAAAATCAGCCACATTTTAGGGCACTGTGAAAATCCACTGCAGTTGGGGAAGACAGTAGGAAAAAAGATACTCTATCTCTGAAGAAAAGGCAAGAACATGTGCCAGACCAAAACTATAGCTGGAGGAGAGACAAGCATTTGTGAAGGGCATGCCCTGAGCCTCAGAGACAGAGCACCTGCCTAAGTAAGACAGAGGCCTAAACAGATCATCAGATAGTGCTACTCACCACAGAGCAACAGGCTTCAAGAAAAACAACAGGGTACAACTGGGGAGTTGCAAGAGATATACTCTATTGATGGTGCTGCAAAGATGGACAAAAGAGGAGAAGATATTGAGAAAGCAACCTCCAGCAAGCCAGCCCTTGCCCCCAAACATGAGATATCTAGTGGAGTCTGAAGTTTGTGGTTTATTGTCGGTAACATAGCAACAGCAAATCTCACAGCCTGACTAGGTTAACACACACTTTCACACCAAAAACGTAGCAGAAGGAAATGCATGTTCATCTCTAAGCATAAAAATATTTACCTCAATATTTACTGTCCTATACAAAGTATTGGCTATCAGCATAAAAAGTGAAGCATGAAAAAAAAAAACTAAGAATAAACACCCTCCTAAGACAGAGGCCTAAATAGATCATCAGATAATGCTACTCACCACAGAGCAAAAGGCATCAAGAAAAAATAACAGAATAGAACTGGGTAGCTGCAAGAGACATACTCTATTTGTGGTGCCACAAAGATGGATGGAAAATGGACAGGCCAAACATACAAAGCAATCATAAGAAATGATTGACAGAAAATGCACAGGACTGCTCAAACTCTGCTCAATCTATCTCTGCTGCAATACAAATTACAAAGCAATCATCAAACCAGATTCAGATGTGATAGACATAGTTTAAAATTTAAAATACTTATGACTAATATGTTATAGGTTTTAATGGAGAAATGTAAGCAACATTTCAGTAGAAAGGAAGAAATCATAAGAAAAAAATAAAATGTAAATGCGAAAAATAAAAACCACAGTAAAAAAAAAAAAGACAATGTCTTTGATGGGCTAATCAGTAGATTTGACACAGCCAAGGAAACTTGAAGATAAATCAATAGAAATTATACATACTAAAATGCAAAGGAAAAAAAGGAAAAACCCAGTACAGAACACTCAAGAACAATAAGTCAATATCAAATGGTTTAACATGTTTAACTAGAATTTCAGAAGAAAAATGAGAAACAACATGTAGGGTAGCTGAAATATTTAAAGAAATAATAGCCTAGAATTTTCCAAGATTAATGACAAATACAAAATCACAGATAGGAGAACCTTAGAGAACATCAAAGCAGGATGAATAATACAGCATACACATTTGTATAACATTCTATATGTTTAAAAATGTGATTCTATCTCCAAATAATATTATGCCACTTCACTTTAAGGATAAATGTGGGGGTCTGGGGATGTAGCTCAGTGGTATAGCACTTGCTCAGCATGCATGAATCCCTGGGTTCAATCCCCAGTACTGCAAAGTAAGAAACAGGACATTTGCATAGTTATAAAGTGTCTTTCCAAAAATATTTATGATTATTGTGTTGCTTTTAGCTTATGTCCTCAATGTCTTTGATATTTCAGGAAGAAGAACTTAATTTTCTTCCCCTCCTCTTGAGTGTGGTCTGGTCTTAGTGATTTGCCCCTAATGAATAACATACAGAAAGGGGGGAAAGTAACTTTGTAGTGGAGAAACTTCGCAGACACCACCTGAACTAAGTCATCAAGGTCAACATTATCAGTGGTAAGACACATTGATATTATGCGCCCCCAATATAATATAATGAATGAGAAGGGCACTATACTTTTGTCTTATTTTTCACAAAAATCCATCATTTCAATCCAATAATGAGAAAGCTCCAGACAAACCCAACTTGAGGAATATTCTATAAAGTAACTGATAAGTGCTCTTCAAAAGTATCAAGGTCATATAAAACAAAAAAGACTGAGAGAAACTGTCTCAGATTGGAGGAGAATAAGGTCCATGATAACTAAATGCATTGTGGTATCCTGGGTTGGATTACATATTTAACTAGAATTTCAGAGAAAAAAAAAAGAGAAACAATATGGTATATGAAATATTTGAAGAAATAATAGCATCGAAAAATTTCTCAAAATGAGTCAAATCAGAATAGTATCCACATTTAATAGTATTGTACCAATACTTAGTTTTGAGTCATGGTCATTTAGAATGTTAACGTTAGGCAAATCTGGGTGAGTGGTACACAGGAATTCTCTGTACTATCTTTGCAACTGTTTTGTAGTCTAAAAGTATTTCAGAATGAAAGTTAGAAATAAAGCAAACCTCTAATGACTTTCTATAGTACTTAGAATAAAATACAAACTACCACATCCTCCATAATTAGGCCCTTAGCAGAATTCTTTATTTCCATCTTTTTCCTTTTTTTTCTTTTTCTTTTTCTTTTTTTTCTTTCTTTCTTTCTTTCTTTCTTTTTTTTTTTTTTTTTGAGATAGGGTCTCACTAAGTTGATTAGGGCCTTGTTAAATTGCTGAGGCTGGCATCAAACTTCTGATCCTTCTGTCTCAGCCTCCTGAGTCACTGGGATTACAGGTGTGTGCCACTGTGCCTGTCCTTTTTCCCCATCTTGAACAACTTGCCCCTTTGATTATTATACTTCAACCACAGACCTCCCTTTTGAAGGACTTCATTCTGTTGGCTCCTTCTGTTAGGAGTGCTCATTCCACATATGTTTTTTTTTTTTTGTAAATATTTTTTTAGTTGTCATTGGATCTTCTATTTATTTATTTACTCATTTATATGTGGTGCTGAGGATTGAACCCAGAGCTCTAAACATGCCAGGCAAGTGCTCTACCACTGAGCCATGACTCCCACCCTCATTTCGCATATGTTTTGCATATGGCTGTATTCTTATCATTTATGTCTTAGCCTAAGAGATCTTTCTTATCAAGCCTCTGAATAAAGCCCATTTCCTATTATTCCTGTCAGCTATTCTTTGTCTCATTACTTTTGCTTCATATCACTTATCTGTATGAAAAGTTATTATTATTATTATTATTATTATACTTTATTTACTGCTTTCTCTGCAATATAATATAAGCTTCATGAGAACATGGAGATCACTAATATTTTCCAAATGGTCTTATCTATCTTGCTTATTGCTATATCCTTAAAACCAAGAATAGCACTTGCACTTAGTAATTCCTCAGTAAACATTCCTAGAAAGAATGAACCACCCTCTGGTAGATGTTATACCCACAGATCAGATGAAAGGACGCTGGATTTGTATCTAATATCTAATGCTTTTCTTCTTAGGAAGTATTCTCATTGAGTGACATGCTGGTCAGAATCACCTGATATTTAAATATTTTAAAAAACAATTATATACTTAAATTATTACTTCTCTATTTACAAAGCACTGAATGTTTGTGGCTGCTCAAAGTTCATACAGTTGAAATCCTAATCTGAAATGTCATATTAGAAGGTGAGGCCTTTGGGAGGAAATTAGGTCATGACTATAAAATCCTCATGAATAAAATTAGTGCCCTTACAAGGGACACAGAGATCTCACTCACCCACTTTTTTCAGTCCTCACCAGAACCTGACCATGCTGGTGTCCTTTATTTCAGATACTCAGCCTCCAGAACCATGAATAATAGATTTCTGTTGTTTACAAGCCACCCAGTCTATGGTATTTTGTTATAGCAGCCCAAATTAAGATACTATTTTATTATTTTTTGCCTAATGATATATTTTAATTTCATATAATTTATGAATTAAATATGATGTGGTGCCACTACAATACATTTTCTCTTTTAACTGCTATCTATGCCTTAGAAATACCTTCAAAGTTGCAACTATTCAAGCTATTGGTAGCTATATCCTAACTTGTAATAATTGGTTTGGCAAATCATTCATACAGTGATTTAACAAAGGATATGGATTCCTAAACATATAGCCAAACATTAATGAAGAATTAAAGTAAATCTAAAGAAAACGGAAAAATCTGCTATTTTTTGCATCACAAAAGACAGGATCCCTCATTTCCATTTCAGAGGATTTGTCACTGATATACAGGAATGCCTTTGATTTATGCATGTTGATTTTATATCCTGCCACTTTGCTGAATTCATTTATTAACTCTAGCAGTTTCTTTGTAGACCCTTTTGGGTCTGTTAAATATATTATCATGTCATCTGCAAATAGTGATAATTTGAGTTCTTCTTTTCCTATTTTTATGCCTTTAATTTCTTTCGTCTGTCTAATTGCTCTGGCCAGTGATTCGAGAACTATGTTGAACAGAAGTGGTGAGAAAGGGCATCCCTGTCTTGTTCCAGATTTTAGAGGGAATGCCTTCAGTTTTTCTCCATTCAGAATGATGTTAGCCTGAGGCTTAGCATAGATTGCTTTTACAATATTGAGGTATGTTCCTGTTATCCCTAGTTTTTCTAGAGTTTTGAACATAAAGGGATGCTGTACTTTGTCGAATGCTTTTTCCGCATCTATCGAGATGATCATATGGTTCTTATTTTTAAGCCTATTTATGTGGTGAATAACATTTATTGATTTCCGTATATTGAACCAACCTTGCATCCCAGGGATAAATCCTACCTGATCATGGTGCACAATTTTTTTGATATGTTTTTGTATCCGGTTCGCCAGAAGTTTATTGAGGATTTTTGCATCTAGGTTCATTAGAGATATTGGTCTGTAGTTTTCTTTCTTTGAAGTGTCTTTGTCTGGTTTTGGGATCAGGGTGATGTTGGCCTCATAGAATGAATTTGGAAGTTCTCCCTCTTTTTCTATTTCCTGAAATAGCTTGAAAATTATTGGTATTAGTTCCTCTTTAAAGGTTTTGTAAAACTCTGCTGTATACCCATCCGGTCCTGGGCTTTTCTTAGTTGGTAGTCTTTTGATGGTTTCTTCTATTTCCTCAATTGATATTGGTCTGTTTAGGTTGTCAATATCCTCCTGACTCAATCTGGGCAGATCATATGACTTAAGAAATTTATCGATGCCTTCACTATCTTCTATTTTATTGGAGTATAAGGATTCAAAATAATTTCTGATAATCTTCTGTATTTCTGAAGTGTCTGTTGTGATATTGCCTTTTTCATCCCGTATGCTAGTAATTTGAGTTCTCTCTCTTCTTCTCTTCGTTAGCGTGGCTAAGGGTCTGTCGATTTTATTTATTTTTTCAAAGAACCAACTTTTAGTTTTGTCAATTTTTTCAATTGTTTCTTTTGTTTTGATTTCATCTCTGATTTTAATTATTTCTTGTCTTCTACTTCTTTTGCTGTTGTTTTGCTCTTCTTTTTCTAGGATTCTGAGTTGAAGTATTAGATCATTTATTTGTTGGTTTTTTCTTTTTTCAAGGAATGAACTCCAAGCAATAAATTTTCCTCTTAGAACTGCTTTCAATGTGTCCCATAGATTCCGATATGTTGTGTCTGTGTTTTCATTTATCTCTAAGAATTTTTTAATTTCCTCCTTGATGTCTTCTATAACCCATTGATCATTCAGTAACCTATTGTTCATTCTCCAAGTGATGCATGATTTTTCCTTACTTCTTTTATCGTTGATTTTCAATTTCATTCCATTATGATCAGATAAGATGCATGGTACTATCTCTACTCCTTTATATTGTCTAAGAGTTGCCCTGTGACATAATATATGATCTATTTTTGAGAAGGATACATGTGCTGCTGAGAAAAAAGTGTAACTGCTTGATCTTGGGTGGTATATTCTATATATGTCAATTAAGTCTAGGTTATTAATTATGTTATTGAGTTCTCTAGTTTCCTTATTCAACTTTTGTTTGGAAGATCTGTCCAGTGGTGAGAGAGGTGTGTTGAAGTCTCCCATGATTATTGTATGGTGGTCTATTAGACTCTTGAACTAGAGAAGAGTTTGTTTGATGAACATAGCTGCACCATTGTTTGGGGCATATATATTTATAATTGTTATGTCTTGTTGGTGTATGGTTCCCTTGAGCAGTATGTAGTGTCCCTCTTTATCCCTTTTGATTAACTTTGGCTTGAAATCTATTTTATTTGATATGAGTATGGACACTCCTGCTTGTTTCCGAAGTCCATAGGAGTGATATGATTTTTCCCAACCTTTCACCTTCAGTCTATGTATGTCTTTTCCTATCAAATGCGTCTCCTGAAGGCAGCATATTGTTGGGTCTTGTTTTGTGATCCATTCTACTAGCCTGTGTCTCTTAATTGGTGAGTTTAAGCCATTAACATTTAGGGTTATTATTGAGATATGGGTTGTTCTTCCAGCCATATTTGTTTATTTATGTTACTAAACATGGTTTGTTTTCCTCTTTGATTATTCCCCCCTTCCCTTTACTGTACTACCTCCCACTGTTGGTTTTCATTGATATTTTACATTTCCTCTTCCTGTAATATTTTGCCGAGGATGTTTTGAAGAGATGGTTTTCTAGCTGCAAATTCTTTTAACTTTTGTTTATCATGGAAGGTTTTAATTTCATCTTCCATCCTGAAGCTTAATTTCGCTGGATACACAATTCTTGGTTGGGACCCATTTTCTTTCAGTGTTTGAAATATGTTATTCCAGTATCTTCTAGCTTTCAGAGTCTGTGTTGAAAGATCAGCTGTTATCCTGATTGGTTTACCCCTAAATGTAATCTGCTTCCTTTCTCTTGTAGCTTTTAAAATTCTCTCCTTATTCTGTATGTTGGGCATCTTCATTATAATGTGTCTAGGTGTGGATCTCTTATGATTTTGCACATTTGGCGTCCTGTAGGCTTCTAGGATTTGGGATTCTGTCTCATTCTTCAAGTCTGGGAAGTTTTCTCGTATTATTTCATTGAATAGATTGCTCATTCCTTTGGTTTGGACCTCTATACCTTCCTGTATCCCAATGACTTTGGTCTCTTTATGTTATCCCATATTTCTTGAATGTTCTGCTCATGGTTTCTTAACAGCTTTGCTGAGCTGTCTATGTTCTTCTCCAGTTGAAATACTTTGTCTTCATCGTCTGATGTTCTATCTTCTAAGTGTTCTACTCTGCTGGTAGTATTCTCAATTGAGTTTTTAAGTTGGTTTATTGCTTCCTGCATTTCCAGGATTTCTGTTTGTTTGTTTTTTATAACCTCTATCTCCCTGTATAATTGATCTTTTGCTTCTTGGATTTGTTTATGTAATTCATTGTCGAAGTGGTCGAAGTGGTCTTTCATTGTCTGATTTTGCTGTCTAATGTCTTCCTTGAGACTCCAGATCATCTGAAGCATGTATATCCTGAATTCTTTATCTGACATTCCATCTGCTGCAGATATTACCTCTTCTAAAGTTGAGTTGACCTGCATTGCTTGTGGTCCTTTCTTTCCTTGTCTTTTCATACTGATCGCGTTTCTTTCTGCTTGGTGAAACTGTTGTGTTATTGATTTTTCCCCCTATATATTTATATTGCTCTTGTATAGTTGCAAAGTCTCCCTCGCAGGCTTTGGCGGTGGTTCTGCCCCTCCTCCAATTGGGGCAATGTGCCTACCACACTGGCAGGCCGCTGGGCCTGTACTTTCGGTGGGCCTGTTCTTTCGGTGGTCACAGGTCGGCCTACCTTGCAGGCGTGAGCAGCGGCTCTGCCCCTCCGCTGGCCACTAGGCCTGTTCTATCTGTCGGTTGCAGGTCTGTCTACCTAGCAGGTGCTGGTGGCGGCTCTGCCCCTCCCCCAACCGGGGTGATGTGTCTGGCGGGCCACTGGGCCTGTTTTATCGGTGGTCACGGTTCCGCCTACCTTGCACGCGCGTGGAGCAGCTATGTCCCTCTGAGAGTTGGTGGGCCTGACCTGCCGGTGGGTGGCAGGTGCGCTTACCTTGCAGTCGCGGGGGTGGCTCTGCCGCTCCATGGGTCGCTGGGCCTGATCTGCTGGTGAGTCGCAGGTCTGCCTACCTTGCAGGCGCCCGGTGGCTTTGCCCCTCCCCCAACCGGGGCGGGGCGATGTGTCTGGCCAGCCGCTGGGCCTGTTCTGTTGGTGGTCACGGTTCTGCCTACCTAGCAGGCGCGTGGGGCACCTGTGCCCCTCCACAGGTTGCTGGGCCTGACCTGCCAGTGGGTCACAGGTCTGCCTACCTTGCAGGCTCTGGGGGTGGCTCTGCCGCTCTGCGGATTGCTGTGCCTGTTCTGCTGGTGGGTCGCGGGTCCGCCTACCTTGCAGGCGCCCGGCGGCTCTTAAAGACATTTCTGATGAGGCTGGTGTTCATACTATCAAAAGTGATTTTTAAAAAATATTTTATAATGAAATGTGTTGAATTTTGGATGATCTGTACAATTTTCTCAACTAATATTTTCCAAATAACTAATGCATGATGTTGCAAAATCATGTCTGCATAGAAGACCCAGTCCAAGTGCAAAATAGGCCAATGGATTATAAAGTAACAGAATATGCAAAATTTTGGTTTGGGGTTCTCTTTTCAAATTAACTTCAATCATCTACCACGTGTAAAAGTTTAGTGTAATATGAGAGGATATCCACAATTATTGGAAAAGACTGAAAGTCCTCCATTTTTCACTTACATATCTGTGTGAGATGAAATTTTCTTCATATATTTCAACCAAAAAAATAAACAGATAAATTACAGTAAACCAATGAGAATCCAGTTTTCTTCTATTAAGGCAAACATTAAAGAGATCTGCAAACATACGAAATCAAACTCCTTTTTCTCACTACATTTTCCTTTTGTTTATTTGCTTTCTCTTTTCCTAAATAGCTAACATGAAGATTTGTTATGATTATTTTAAATGAACTAGTAAATAAATATATATTCAATTTCTTGGTTTTAATTTTAATATGATAAATATTGATAGGCATAATCCATACAAATTAAAGCTGTTGGAATCCTCAGTGATTTTTAAGAGAGATGGACTCGAGACTTTGCAGAATGCTGCTTTATATGAAAACTTCTTTTTCTTATTTCTCTCTTGAAGTTTTTAGGATCTTTGTTTGCTTCCAGTACTCTCAAATTTCATGGTGATGTGCCCCTGTGTGGGTTGATTTTTATCCTGTGCTGAATCCCAATTGGGCCCTTTCAATCTGAAAGCTTGCTTCCTTCAGTTCTGGGAAACTTTTATTAGGTATTTTTTTCTTGGCCTGGGTAGATGAATGAGAGAAGTCTCTTCTAGCCTTCTGCCTGCTGTGTACCATGCTGAATGCCAGTGTTCTTTAAGCTGAATGGGGTGGGGGAGGGGCAAAGGTTGGCACTCTCAATATTCAGTCTGTCAATTTTCATTTAATTTCTGTGTTTGCAAGATAGTGCCTTGGCTCTCTTCTGTACCCAGTGAGCCTGAGTCCAGTGGTTCTCAAACATTCACATGCATAAAGATCTTCTGGAGTGCAATGTCAAAATACAGATTCCTGCTCCTTGCTCCCAGAGAGTCTAGTTCAGACTTACCAAAGAGTAAAGCTCTCATTTCCTTCAAGGGTGGGGGCAAAACAATGGTCTGGCCACCTAAGGGGGAGGCAGGAGATATAGGCACCTGTTTCCTAGATAGACCCTCAATCAACCTTCTTGTTTAGATGCAGCTTCTCCTGCATATCCCAAAGCACCCGAGGCCTTCAGTTAGTGAGGTTTGGGAGTTCCCACAGGTAAACTCTACTGGTTTCTTCTACCTTTGCCCATTGCTGACAGAGGACTCTGATTTCTCAGCTCTACCAAGCTGGTTACCATTTATGCATTTGCTTTCTATTTTCCAAATATTTCCTGCTTTTCTTTGCTCTTGTGACTTTGAGTCCATAAGAAAAGTCATTTACTAATATTCAAGTAGAATTCGGAAGGCTGGTGTATTCAACACCTCTCTTTAACTAAAGCTGCCTTTGGCTCTTGGTTTGGACCAAAAAAGCACCTATTTTCACAAAATTGCACATTAAGATTGCAGCTGTCAGCAAAGGGACAGAGCCTAAGTGACGGAAAATATAAAGGAAGTAGAGAATGATCAGTACATTTCTAGAATATCATGTGTCCCATACAAAGCTAGACTTGTTTCTCCTTCCCTCAACTCGACTGCCCTCATCATATTCTCCATTGCTCTAAAAGCTTCCTGGGTCTGAACTAGGATTGACTGCACTATAATTCATTTGCCTTAAAAGAGAGGACAGTGGTGTCAGTTTAACATTGAAATGTGGCAGATTACACATATATGTTTACATGTTTATAAGATTTTCTTTTTTTTCCTTGAATTCATCAATTTTTACTTCAAGTAAAACATTATATTTTAAAACTTTAGTTTGGTGAGAGGCTACATAAGGAATTTCTAACTAAATGCAATTTTATCTTAAGATTCTTAAATTTATCCATTCAAGTTCATGCTGCTCATGAAGTAGCCTACTTATTGCAATGATGTTGCTGTAGTTGAAAATATGGTAATATCTCTTTTTCTGGTATAACTGTTAGACAGTGGCATATTGTTTTGAATATACTACTGTTGGAAAATCATATTTTGTGAATACATTGAGAATCTGAAAATCTACTCTCTAGTTCTAGTTCTGCTATAAATTAACTGGTTGACCTTATGCTGTCAATTTCTCTGAGACATGGTTTAGTTTTATATTTAAAAAGGTGTGATTATACTATATTACTGTCATTTAGTATCATTAGAGTGGAATTCTGGGGACTGATAGGTGTGTTCAACAGTTCTCTTTAACTGCAGAGTTAAAGAGTTGCCTTTGGCTGAGGACAGTTCCTGGGGAGGGACTCAGCTATGAACCATCAGCCGCTAGCATCTCCTAAAAGAGAGGAGACCTGTATATCCTATGCAGCATCTGCCTCTAAACTAAACTGACACCACTGTCCTCTCTTTTAAGGTAAATGAATGACAGAGCAGTCAACCATAGTTCAGGCCCAGGAATCTTTAGAATAAAGGAACTATGACAGGAAGTGAGGGCAATGTGATTGAGGGAAGAAGAAATCATCCTAGCTTTTTATGGGAGAGATGATGTTATAGAAATGTACTAAACAACATAACAAAATCTATTCTTATTCAGAGGTGGAATGCACCCTCATCTACAGAAGGGCACATGCCTTGAATGAATACATTGTGTACTGAGGACAGAAAAGGAACTATAGTTGAAAATAAAATGATCTTTGTAGAACAAAGCATCAGGTGTCTTTTAAATTCAAGAGATAATTGGCCTAAGTACATTCAACAGAAAAATTGGGCAAATACAGCAAGTGGCTAAAAGCTAGGGCTTTGGAATCAGACTGACCTTTGTTTAAATCTTGATTTCCTCAAATGAAGATTCATTGTTACCTATTTTTGGTATCAGGGATTGAACCAAAGGGCACTGAACTGCTGAACCACATCCCCAGTCCTTTCTATTTTTTATTTTGAGACAGAGTTGCTTAGGGCCTCACTAAGTTGCTGAGGCTGGCTTTGAACTCGTGATCCTCCTACCTCAGCCTCCCAAGCCACTGGAATTATAGGCATGCACCACGGCTCCTGGCCTATGTTACTTTTCATAAGTTATTCCTTCTCTCTGAGCCTTGATCTCATCTATAAAGTTGGGATAATAATATGTTCTACATAGGACTGCAGTGGGGATAGACAGAGCGTATGGCCAGTGCTAAGAACTGTGCTTGGCACACCATAATTGGTGATCAATATCTGGTACATTTCTTTCACTAGATCCTGGGTTCCACTACACTTACCTTGGAAAATGAGCACCATGGAGAAAACAATCATTTCCCATCTTGTTCTCTTTTAATGCATGATTGTCTCACAACTGTGAGGTGCATTAGACCCAAAGACCTTTGGAATTTGT
The DNA here is from genome assembly GCF_048772815.1 of Callospermophilus lateralis. NCBI lineage: Eukaryota > Metazoa > Chordata > Mammalia > Rodentia > Sciuridae > Callospermophilus > Callospermophilus lateralis. Next base: position 18,467,527 of record NC_135325.1, read on the forward strand.
TGAAAGACAGCTCAGTTTCCATGAAAAACAAAGTACAAAGATTAGTATGCAGTTCCAAGTATTTTGTAAATAAATCTAGATGTGATCATTTTTCACAACCTTGTCATTTTTAAGTTTTGAAGGCAGTTAAATGCATTATGAATTTATCTACACATTTTGTGGCTTTTCTTGGCGGGATTTCAATTATTAAGGCAATTGAGCTCACATGAGAAGAAAAACTTGCTCATTATCCACCATTACCCGTGTCTACTGTTTCACTAAAAGGCCCATAATTATAACTGCAGATGACATTTACACCTATACAACTGGATGGTCAAAGTACAGCAATAGGTCTCATTAAAATAAGTTGAACTATTGGCAGACAAACTAAAAAAAAAAATAAATAACAACACGTGTTACATGTGCAATTAGTTTTAAAAGTTTTCTAGTTTATAACATTTATGATATTTTAAAATGATGTATTTCTTCATTACATTCATGTTTTAGTCAGCTTTTCACTGCTGTGACTGAAAGACCCAACCAGAACAATTGTAGAGGAGGAAAAGTTCATCTGAGGGCTCACAGTTTCAGAAGTCTCAGTCCATAGGCAGCTGGCTCCATTCTTCAGGGCCTGAGGTAAGGCTGGACATCATGGCAGAAAACTGTGGTGGGGGAGGCAGCTCATATGATGATCAGAAAGCAGAGAGAGAGACTCCACTTACCAGATACAAAATGTACCCACAAAGGCATGCCTCCACGGACCCATGTCCTCTAGCCACTCCCTACTCACCTTCGTTACCACTTAATTAATCCCTGTCAGGGGATCAATTTACTGATTGGGTTAAGACTCTGACAACCCAACCATTTCTCCTCTGAACCTTCTTGGATTGTCTCACACATGAGCTTTTGGGGGACACCTCACATCCAAACCATACTGATTAATAATATCATTTTAGAAATTTTTGAAAGGAGAAAAATTTAAAGAAGAAAATGAAAATTCTTCATAATCTTACCATCCCATGTTAACCACAATTAATAATTTACTGTCTTTTTGCCGGCCTTTTTGTTAATCAGAGCCGGGTGGAGCAGGAAGGGATCTCAGAGATTACCTAGTCCAACCCACCCATTTTTTTTTAAACGAAGAGAATTCATTAAAAGACTGACTCTACCAGGCACAGTGGTACATGTTTGTAATCCCAGTGACTTGGGAGGCTGAGGCAGTAGGATCACAAATTCCAGGCCAGCCTGGAAAATTTAGAGAGACCTTGTCTCAAAGTTAAAATATAAAAAGAACTGAGGATATGGCTCAGAGTCAGAGTACTTCATGTTCAATCCCCAGTAACACACACACACACACACACACATATACACATACACACACACACTTACCTCTATTTCTGGTTTTGCTTCCATTTCCTTAAACAGGAGTAGTGGATTCTTGTTATTAGGTAGCTCATAATGCAGTACAGATATATTTGTATAATCCCTAGATTACATTATAGGTCCCCCAAAGAGCTGGCCCAAACAAAGAGCTTGACCTAAACTAGTTGGCTTCTAAGGCCTTCCTGCTTTGATTATTGTCCTGTAATATTTAGAGCTGAGGCAGCCATATTGTGACCATGAGACAATAAATTTAAGGACAAATTGTTGAAGTGGAATGACAGAACATGAGTCCTAAATGATGAAACTGATGTTTGTGCCAAATAAACTAGAGAATTGCCTATGCTCAAATGTCTTCGCAACAAAATGAAATGCTTCTATTGTTTAAACTCCTTTGAGATGAACATTGTTACTTAGAGCCCCTAGAATCCAAATTTATAAACCCTATGCCTTTGAACACATACAGGCATTTATTTTCTACCTTAGTTGCTAAAATATAGATAGATAATTTTTACACATTTTTACAAAATTGTATGCACTCTTTTGCATTCTGCTTCTGTCATCTGACAAAAACATGAGATTCTCCTGTGCTCCTCAACATTTTTCTGAAAGGCATGATCTTTGGTAGCTGCAGATTTTTCTGTTATATTTTACCACAAATGACCCTATTCTTAAGCATTTACAAAGTTAGCGAACTTTTCTTGTGTAAGATTGCAGCAAATCCTACTTGTACATGAAATTTCTATCTTCAATTATTTTCTAAGGATAAATCCTCTTTCCTAGAAGTGGAAATACTGTGTCACATAGCTAAAGCTTATGATATCAATTGCCACATTTGTCCTTGCTCTGCCACCATCCCCTTCACGACTTAACATTGCTTTTAAGAGCATAAGAGTGTGGAGTACTCTTTTTAACAAGTAATAAATTTACATGATTCAAAATTCCAAAGTATACACTGAAAAGTTTCCCTCCAACACATGTCTCCTAGCTGCATAGTTCTCCCACACATGAGGTTTCTAGAAAAAAATTCCAAATATATCTTAAACATAGATAGGATCCTGACACCAAAAAAAAAAATAGTCAAGTAATTTGAGAATTTAGTAATAAGATTATTTACAAAATGAAGCCAGGTACTGAGACCCCCCCAAAGGAACACCGTAATAACCTGGAACCAGGAATAGAGGCTCAGTTAATAGCCCTGGAGGGGCTATTATAATATAATATTATAATAGGTCTAGAGGTGGGAGCTGGAAACATAAACCTGGAGACAGAAAGTCTATGTGGAGAGGGCAGCCATGCAGGGGATTTGACCTTGACTTGAGGAATACTGTGAATTCACCAGGAAGAGTTGGGTGAATAAATCCCCAAAGCTCACAATTCTCTTGCTGACGTGCCACTCTGATAGTGTCTAGCAGAAACCAGAGAGCAAAGAGGCCTGATCCATCATCCCCTTTGGAACTATGGAGCCCATTTCATGGCAACATTTTCAATGTCATAAGAGGACAGCCACATTGAGTTTCTCAAATATAGCGTTGTCCTCTCCAGTGCATTTTTAATTTATACCTTTAATGCAGGAAGTGTCCTATGGATCCTCCCCGAGAAACAAGTCAGATGTAATTTTTATAAAAATTACTAAAAAGGCCAGGACCAACTCCATATGTTTAAGGAGATACATGACTTCATTCAGGCCTTTTCAGTATGCATGGTCTTCCAACCATAGGTAGTAATATGCTATGATTTAAATGAAATTTGTCTCCCATAGGTTTATGTGTTAGAGCCTTGGTCCTCAGTGTGATGTTGGAAGTTTTAACAGGTAACACCTACTGAGAGCTCTTTAGGTCCTTGAGGGTGCTGCTCTCATGAAGAAAAGCTGGACTCCTGAAATGAGTTCTTGGGAGAGCAAATTGTTACAAAAACCTGAATCCTGTTTAGCCACATGATTTCTTGTTCTCACATGCACCCCTCTCATGATACCATCTGTCACCAGAGATTAAACAAATGGAGTTGCCTAATCCTGGACTTTCAGTCTCCAAAGCTAAATAAACCTATTTTCTTTATAAGATTATCTTGCCTCAGGTATTTCATTATAGTAACAGAAAAATGGATTAATATATAATACCTTCTTATATTCTGCCTCCCTGTCTTGTGACTTTTAGCTCTCTATCAGGCAGTTCCAGAATGTCTGCAATTGATTATTATTGCATATGTTCAAGCTTCCAAGAGACATCCCAGCAATGTATTAAGCCAGCCCCAGGTGGTCTGTGCCAGGAGTTAAACTCTGAGTCATGGGAGAGTGACCTCATGCATAAATTCTTGGTGATCTAGCCTTATAACCCACTCCCATTTGTGTTCTCCCACCAGCATAACTACAGTTTCTGTTGGAACACATAGACCAGGTTTTGTGTTGTTTAGATGGACATACCATTTCGTCCTAGAGCAGGGCTCGTATTTTTCTGTTACCTAACTTCTATTATTGGTCAAGCAGCAGCAAGGGAAAATGGGGCAAATCTTGAAAACAAGCACCCCTTGAGAAGTATCTGTCTCAGGTGGTGCTATGGTCTGAATTTGTTTTCCCCAAGTTCATATTTTGAAACCAATGTGATAGTATTAAGAGGTGGGGGCTTTTGAAGTCATTAGTCATGAGAGCACAGCCTTCATGAATAATATTAATTACTATAAAAATGAGGTGAGGGGAAGCACTTTGGCCCTTTTCCCTTTTAAAATCTGCCATTTGAGGACATAATATGTCCCACTTTTTTGCCCTCTTTGCTTTTCTGTCCCTTGCACCATTTGATGGCACTTAGATGATGCCATCTATGATGAACAGGCCTTCCCAGTCACCAAACCTGCTGGTGCTTGAACTTGGACATAACAGTCTCCAGAACTGTGAGCAATACATTTCTGTTTTAGTAACTTGCCCAGTCTGTGGTATTTTGTTATAGCAGCAGCAATGGTTTAAGATTGATGGGGTCTTTGCAGGGAGGGTCTCCAGGTATGGGGAAGCTGCTGTTTTCTCGCATGGGGAAGGAAGCTATTTCTGCAAGCCCAGTGAGTTTGTTGGGGAACAAAGATTTCAAGGCCTACTTACCCAAATGTTCCCATAATAGTTCTCAATTCCTATTCTTTTCTTATGAAGGCACTGACTTTGGCATGGGAGAAATACTGAGGCTGTGTATTCAGTCTCCTTTGCCATTCTGCTACAATTAAGTCCTGGGATGGATTTTCAGCAAAGTGTACCCAGTTGCCAATGATATCAGGGTCTCTCTAAATGTGGCCTATGACCTTTATAGAGTTTCTTAAATAGGCAGTCACCTAAGACTATAATTTATTTGTTGCAAGGCATGCAGTTCTGTCAAAAGCAACCACCCTACATGACAATCTATAATTTTTAGGACTCCCATACTAATCAAAGGTAGCAGCCCTTTATTTCCTAATCCCTTACCCTCAATTTGTACCTCATCACAATTAATCTCCATACCTATGTACTATCTTGAGTAATTCTTATGCTAATGGACCCTAGGGGTTATTACTGTTTCCACTTACCACCAGCAACAGAAAACCTTTTGCTTTCAGACCATTGTTCAACCTAGTTTCAAAATCCCATCCTAAGCATTGACTTTCTATAGCCATTCCCCGTGCCAACTGTCACATGTAGGATTCTTTGGAAATAGGGCCTGACTCAATGTTTACCTGATAATTTTTTATTGAGAGTTGGGTTTGCCTGGGACCTTCCTAGTTTCAGCACTGAATGTTCTGCATCATAGGAATCCCTTTAGTCCTAGGCAAGCTGGGACAATTTGTCACCCTAATTGACAGGTACAATTCCAAGGCAGCAAGAATGAGGAGAAAGGGGATACAAGGTGATGAAGCAGAGAAAACAAATACAAGGTGATGTATTAACAGGCTGGCCTGAACTACAAGAGAATATAGTTGATTGCTCACTTATGCAACTTAGTTCCAGACAGCCTGCACCAAACTGCTGTTCCTGGGAACATCCCTGGGAAGGAAGGAAAAAGAGAAATTTTTCTGCCAATTTCTTCGTGTCTCATATCTCTCACTGATCACTGATCACTATACCGAGTGTTAAATCCTCTGTAACTCCAGACTCTGTCACCTAGCCCTTTTGAATGGCTGCTGGGAAAGCTAGGTCACATACTTCCTGCTGTAGTGCTTCTGAGACAGAGGAAGAGGGAAGCCATAGCCTCTAGGGATCTGATGAGATCAGGCCTCTAGGCACTGGAGCCCCAGGTCTCCCACTGCAATGGGTAGAGTCCAGACCCTGCTGTAGCCTGGCCCTCACTCTAGTGTCATTTAAAGAGCTAGCAGCAGCAGAAGGTGAAGCAGGTAAAGACCTGAAAGACAGGTGTTGGTAGAATTTAAATCTGGGGAAGCTTATAAATGGAGTATAATATAGTAGATACATATTCATCAGTGATATGTTGCATGATAATATTTGAGGAGATGTAAAATGATGTAAAGGCAGCACAAAATTGTAGGTAATGCTTTGTATTCTAGAGTAGGAAAGACTTGGATTTAAATCCCAGCTCTGCTATTTACAAGCAATATCATTTTGGACAGGTTACTTAACCTCATATGTTAAATGAGGATCACAACAGTGCCTTCCTCATATATTTGTTAAGAACAGTAAATGAGACAGGACCTATAAGATTACCACAAGAGCACTTGACATGCAGAAAGTATTTAGCAAGTACTGGCAATTATTACTATTAATTGATGGTGGTACATCACATTTCCACTTACCCTGGCAGAATCCATTTAGATTTCCTTTAGTTTCATTAGTAAGACTAATAATGATCACTATGACTTTCTGAATATTAGCCATGTCAGGAATTATGTATTTAACATTCAAGTCTGCATAATACTCTGAAGAAGGTGTCTTAATTTTCCAAAGAGCAATCCAAGGTTTAGAGATCTAGTGAAATTTACCCACATCTCCAAGACTGGAAGTAGCTGAAAGGATTTTTAAAAGTTCACTTGCAATTTTTTTTATCAGTTAAGGCCCTTATGAGAAATAACTGGTGCATTTAAATTGGATAAGGAATGTTTAAAAAATTATGGGCAGGATAACCAGTATCTTGCCCACCTATATATTTTGGTTAGATCAGGACTTATGGAAATCATCATGGTTGGTGCAGAACCCTAGGGCTAGTAACATTTGAAAGTTGAAACTACTCCTATTCTTTAAGGAGAAGGTAGCTGAAGAAAGAGGCTGACAAAAATCCAGGACAGGTCACTTGGTGTGCTGAATTACTGGGCCTACCTCTGAAGTAGATGACTTCTGTTAGGCATTATTGAGATATAAATATCCTCAAACTTTCTTTCCATTCTAAGAAATTCATCCATCCATATCCCTATCCTTGATCTTCTTTGTCATCAATTTTGCAATCTTATTCTACATCTCCAAATGGCTGACCAACTTATTAGTCAATCACTTTGAATTTCTATAGGTCTTTATCATAAGCTGCCTCTTCTGCTAAAGAAAGTGGACAGCCAGATTTATAACCTAAAGTTGAGCTCTCTAGGCAGATTACCCTCTACCACCTCTGTATAGGGCTACATGTTGTAATGGCTGTTAACTTTTAGCTGGTGCTAACGTTCTATGCAGATCCACCTATAAACCAAGTCTGAGCTTTTACCTCCTCCATTATCTGGCCAAAGGTACTACCTATGAAACCATCAATGTAGATTAAAGGCAATATGGCAAAGCAGTAGGAATAGGTAGCATGGGAGTAGAAGCCATCAACTTGAACATTTTATTTTTATTAAATATTTATATTTTAGTTGTAGCTTGACACAATATCTTTAATTAATTAATTAATTTATTTTTATGTGGTGCTGAGGCTCGAACCTAGGGCATCTCCTGTACTAGGGGAGCACTCTACCACTGAGCCACAACCCAGCCCCAACTTGAACACTTTATTTATGCCTTTTCTTTACTTGCATGAGCTCTTATATAGAGCATTTCAATTTTACAATGGTATGGTGTGAGGCAATTTAATTTTATAGTAATGTAGGAAGATAATACCCAGTTCATGACTGGCAGTTAACTTGCTCAGTCTTTCAGTTTTCCACCAGTGCTGAGTAGAAAGCCAGGTGTTACTTTTCAAATGGAGAATTGTTGGGAGAAGATACTGTAATTGAGGTATGTTGGAGACTCCATGCAGTTCCACTCTCTGCTCTCAGACACTCCTGATACTGGTCTGTTGAGAGATAAAGCCCAAGTGCCAGGATAACTGGCATTACAGCCTGGATTGATCAGAGGAAACTATCCTGTTCCAGGTCTTACCTAATGGTTATAAGAAGCATGATCAAACGCAGTCTGTGCTGTCTCCATTTGGTCATTGATAGGCTGTATAAGGAAAAGGAGCTTATTCCATGTACAGGTGATATCAACAGACTCCAGGCCACTATACCTCTAGAAACTTAAATGATGCAGCAACTTAAATGATGCAGCAGGCTCCTGAGTCTTCTTGGTGATTATCTCTCACCCTCTGGCATACATATATCTTGATTGTTTTCCTACTTACTTACTTACTATGTCCTGTTCATTGGGTCCAATTACCATAATGTCATACTTACACTGTATCAGAATGATGTTCTGTGGGAAATCAAGATGATCAAGGATTCTCCAGACTCCATTATGGAACAGAGCAAGTGAGCTGACATAGACCTGAGTATACTCAGGTGAACTGCTGCACCTAATATAAGGCAATGACTTCTCATCATCTTTGCTGGTCAGAATAAGTTAAATAATTTTGTTAGGTCAGTAGCTACAAGGCAGATGTCAGAGGTTCTATTTATTTGCTTCTATAAAATTAGCATATCTAGACCAACAGCTGTGATTGAAATCATTATCTTATTAAGTCTGTGATTATCAACAGTCATTTTCCAACATCTATCTAGCCCTTGCACTGGCAAAACTGACAAGTCAAATGGGGATGTGAGAGGAATCATCATCCTTATATCTCTCAAGTCTTTGACAGTGACCATTCTTTCTCTGTGATTCCCCAATAGATGCAGCATTGCTTCCCGTTTACTATCTTAATGAGGTTTGGGAGTAATTTCCAGGACTTGCATTTGGTCTTGCCCTCTATATTAGCCCTAACTTTCAAGAAGCTAGAGTGGGAAAACTTCTAGCTAAGAAAGATGGAGGTATGTCCACTGTATATTCTGAGACTGCACAGGATGTGTCCATAGTTCCGCAGGACCCATTGTACATTTGGGGCCAAGATGCTATCTATCATGTGCCTTCCCCCTTAAAATCCCCTCTCACACATGCTTCTTAGACTCCTGACAATACAATTTTGTGAAGTTCTTCTACTCTTTCAATTAAAGTTTCTTTTCTTGGTCTAAACCTTTTCCTTCTCCAAAATGGGGGTATGATGGACCTCATCTTGTGAGGCTAGTATTTCAGCTGTGATCATTGAAAAACTTGTATGCAGGTAAACATTAGTTACAATCTAGATATCAGAAGTTCTATTTACTTGGTCTTATAAAAGAGTCAGAACCAAGGTTTGGATGTAGCTCTGTGGTAAAGTGTTTATCTTGTGTGCATGAAACCCTGGGTTTGAACCCCAGTTCCAAAAAAGAAAAGACAAAAAATGCCCCAGAACTAGAACCACAGCTGTGGTTGGAATCATTCTACTTTTGGAGAAAAACTTATAGGGTCTGCCTCCTCCAACAAGAGAGGTTCAGGAGGGTTCAAAGTTATCATTTTTGTCTGTATCTGTCCAAATGTACCTATTCTATTTCTTAGGATGCACTTAGTAGCTTATGAGTCTGTTCCTCAACCTTATATGCTCCATAACTTCTGGAGATTGGCCTTTGATAGAGGGATATGGGCAGCCCATAGCCCAGCAAGGGAGGAGTAAGTAACCTGTCCTCACTCTCTTTTGACCTTCCAATCTCCTGGTAATGCTTCTATTGATTGAACCAAACCTTAAACCAGAAGATGAGAGAGACAGAGAGTTTGGTCTCTGAGGGCACAGAACAGAACATACATAGGTGGAGAGTAGACTGGAGGGTGAAATGAAAATATCCAGCACAACTTTAAATCCTGTGCTTCTCATACCTATTTACTAATATGCTAACCTAAATCTATTATTTGTAAAAGTCATAGAAATAGTAAGTGTAGGATAATTTCACCAGTGCTTTAATCACTCCAGGATTTTATTATTCTTTTGAGATTAAATAACCTAATTCCATGGTGGCATCCACTTACCAGTCCACAGATGACAGTTTCAAGGATGGTGGTGTTTACAAATACCAGTTTCTTAAGGTATATGTATATCATATACTTTTGTTGTATTAAAAATATTTAAATAAGAAAATAATGATAGCCAGGAGTGGTGGCACATGCCTGTATTCTTAGTGACTTGGGAGGTTGAAGCAGGAGGATCACAAGTTTAAGGCCAAGCTCAGCAACTTAGTGAGACCCTGTCTTAAATTTAAAAAAAAAAAGTAGGGGGCTGGAGATGTGACTTAGTAGTAAAACACCTCTGGGTTCAATTCCCAGCATGAAAAAGAAAAAAGAGAAAAGAATAATAAGAAGAAAAGGATCCACACAGCCCTATATTTATTTTATGATTATCCTCTCATTTATTCAATAAATAATTATCAAAATTGACTATTGTCAAAAAACAAACAGATAAACAAGAAAAACAAAACTATCTCCTAAATTTTGTCATTTATTAGGAATGTCAGACAAGGTCAAAGAGGAAGGCAAAGGCTCAATTATATAGTAAGGAGTCTGTACTTTATCTGTGGTACGGTATAAAGCCATTGAAGCATTTAAGCAAGGTGGTTATCATCTGGAATGTGTTGAATATTTTTGAATGAATCATTTTGGCTGTCTCCTGGAGAACAGACTATGATAGAGAAATGGTAGAATTGGGGTTATATTTAGGAACCTATGGTAGTAACTTAAAATAAAAATGATGGTGTTTTGAGTTAATATGTTGTGAGAGGACACACAGTGATATATTTTGCACATACAAATAACACAACCTGCTGTTAGATTGCAACTACAGGAGAGATAAAAGAATTTAAGATGACTTCTAGCTCACTGATGATCAGAGGTTCTAGTAACCTATACAAGGAAAGCTGTGGGAAGGATTCCTGGGGGGTTGGGGTAAGATATCAAGAGTCCTATTTTGGATGTGTGAAGTTGGAATGGCTTATTAGATATCTACCCCCAAACTTATATATCTAGTAGGCAGTTGGCTACAAAAAACTGGCATTCAGAAGAGAGGGCAGGGCTGGAAATACAAACATGGCAGTCATAAGTGTAAAGACAGCATTTAAAGCTATGGAACATGATGAGTTATACAAAGAAATGGTGTAAAGTAGAGAATACAACCCAGAAGCTCAACCTTGAGAAACTGAGAATAAGAGTGTTATGATTTGGAAATGTTACATTTGTCCCCCAAAAGCTCATATGTGAGATAATTTAAGAAACTTCAAAGGCAAAATGATTAGGTTATGAGAGGTAAATCCTAATGTTTTAGTTAGCTTTTTTTCTGCTGCTATGGCAAAAAGACCTGATAAAAACAATTAGAGGAGGGAAAGTTTATTTGGGGTGGGGGCTCACAGTTTCAGAAGTCTCAGTCCATAGACAGTCAGCTCTATTCCTTGGGGGCACTAGGTGAGGCAGAACACCATGGCAGAAGAGTGTGGTGGAAGAAAGCAACTTGGAACATGTCACTCAGGAAGCATAAGAACTCTGCTCAACAAGGACAAAATATATAACCCAAAGGCATGCTCCAGAGACCCACTTCCTCCAACCACACCCTATCTACCTGCAGTTACCACTCCATTAAACCCTATCATGGGGATTAACACATTGATTAGGTTAAGACTCTCATAGTTCAATCATTTCACCTCTAAACCTTCTTGCATTGTTTCACACATGAGCTTTTAGGGGGCACATAATATCTAAACCATAACACCTAATCAATGGCTTAATCTATTTATATGGATTAACTGGGTGGTAACAGGTAGGGTTGCTGGAGGAGTCCTTGGGAAATAGAAGTCTCTCTCTACCTAATGATTGCCATGTTCTGAGCAGCTTTTCTCCTCTACCCACTTTTGCCATGATGTTCTGACTCACCTCCAGCCCAGAGCAATGGAGTCAGCTGTTATGGACTGAGACCTCTGAACCCATGAGCCCCAAATAAACTTTTCCTCCTCTAAGATGTTCTTGTCAGGTCTTTGGTTACAGCAGCAGCAGCAGCAACAACAACAACAATAACAACAAAAAAAAATCTGACTAAAATAGACATAATTATAGGATTCTGAAGAACTAGAGAGAGTAATCCACAATGCACAAGTATTCATTAAGTCTTTGGTTATGTCATATTTGCTTTTGTCCCATTAACCAAAGAAAGTCACATGGGCAAGGTCAGAGTCACTGTGGGAGGCAAATACTCAAGGGCAGGGAGAGAGAAAGTAGAAATTGTTGCATTCCTATTTGCAAATAATCGCCCAAAACTATTATGGTATTTCTAATTATATGAATTTATCCTCTAAGTTGCTCATGTTACAAACCTCAAAATGATTTTCTACTTCTCTTTTTCTGTCCCCGTGTAAAATGTAAATTTATTTAATTAGCTAAATAAAAGTATATTTTGTGGGAAATAATGTTCCCTTAGTACTTTAATAATCTAACCGTTAATATAAATTTTGATCAAAGAACCATCACTCTTTTAATTAATTATATTCAGAAACTGGAGAGGAATAACATAATTGGCAGAATAAAATATAAAAAATTATTTTAAATACCTTATAACAAAATGTGACTTAATATCCTAGTAATGCATTTTTATTTGATTTTTTTTACAATTATACAAAGAGGTAATCACCAATAAGTGGCAATATTTAAACACTTTGAAAAAATATTAAGTGGTACTCCTGTCTTAGTTGATTGTGTGTGTACTTCTTATCTGAGAGTTGGCAGCAGGTGAAATTAAATGGTTTTCCAAGTGACTGCATTGTCAATCCACCTTCTTCCAGCTAATTGACTGATCTATGTCATTGCTACCTCCCAAGGGGGTCACCTGCATTGACAATTCTAAAATGGCACTAAAACTTCCTACAACCACCAGTTGGCACAACCATATAAGGAACCTTATAGAAAATATTGAATAGAAATGTTTTCCTTCCTGGAGAGGTGGAATGGAATAGAGGCATTATATTGCAGAAAAACAAATTGGTAGTCCTCACTCATTGTTATTAGCTTCATAATAATTCTGGGCTTGGATTTAATCATCTGGAAAGCAGATTGGCTATCAGGTCTTTTCTCAGTCAAGTCCACATGATTCCTGTCTGTGCAATAAGATCATCACTCTATTAACTGGAGAAATGGAGGAGGGGACCCTCAACACCCCCAGCACTGGTTTAAATAAGAAACAGGGACAATTACAACCAATATCTAGTAACATTTACCACCCGCCGACATAAATGTAAAGTTCAAGAGATACAAGTATGGTAGTAGGGTAGGGATTCAAAACTTCATGCACACTGAAAGGTTACCATTGTCTATAAGTGGCACTAGTTCCATAGTGAACCTTGAGTTTTTTCAAATGTTAAAAAATGTCTGTGATAATTTATAATAGCTGAACTATGCAATCAATTTACGTGTCCATCAGTGGATGAATGGATTAAAAAATGAGGTATATATATACACAATGGAGTTTTTATTCAACTGTAAAGAAGAATGAAATTATGTCATTTGCAGGAAAATGGATGGAACTAGAGCATTATGTTAAGTGAAATAAGCTAAACTCAGAAATTTAAGGGTTGTTTGTTTTATCTCATGTGTGGAAGCTAGAGAGGAAAAAGGAAAAGTGGGATGAATCTCATGAAATCAAAGGGAGATCAGTAGAGGAAAGGGACCAGGGGGAGGAAAGAGAGGAGGGAAAGGGAAAATACAGGGGAACAATATTGGACAAATTATACTGTCATATAGCATGCATTTATGAATATGTAACAATAAATCCCACCATTTTGTATAATTATAATGCACCAATTTAAAAATATGAAAGAAAACGTTCGGGCTGCCTCCCCTTATGGCTAAAATGACTGCTCACTTGCTTTCCAAAGACTCTCAGACTGAATAGATCAGAAGAGAGTTTCTACTACTTTGGGGAGCCAGATTCCTTTGAGAATCTATAACAGTTCTGAATGGTCAGTCTTCAATGTACTGTGCATGTGCACATAGATACACCTCACACATACAAATGATTAAGAAGCCTTCATGGGTCTTAGGTACCATGGGAAATCTGCTTGATCTGGATACTGCCCCCACCCCATACTGTTGCTGAGCTGTGTCACAACATTGTTTCTCATAGGCTCAAGCCTAAACAACACCCACATCAGTCTAGCCACTTAATGTGAAAGTCAATTCCTTATCCCCAGGTAAATGCTACATCCCCTCAAGCTTACCTCCCTTGCATCTCTTTTCTTTCTACTTCTTGAGGATTTTTTTTTTTTTATTGATTAAGTGCATTGTGAATCTACTGCCACTTTGAAATATTTTAGAATAGATTGAGGAGATCCAAGTTCCAAAGTCTTGAGCTGAATCCTAAACTTTATTCTAAAATCTCCCTATCCCCTCCTTCCTTTCTCTTTGCTTCCAGATCTCAGAGGTAAATAGATTCCTTACGTTCCCAGGTGTCATTTATTCCCCCTGACCACACAGGATATCTCACACACACAACTCCAAGGTCTTTATCTGTGCAGTGAGATAATACCCTATTCTATTTCAAGAATTAAATGAAATAATGCATGGAAATCACTTTGCATAGCATCTAGTATTCAGTAAGTGCTCTCAACAACATGAGTGATTTTGATATTATATTTTTGCCACATAATTCCAAACTATAAATGTCTTATATTAAACTATTGCTGATTTATAATGATGGTTTCTTCTCAGGAATTTATAGTCCATTATTTTTTACTAGCCAATTCGCTAACTTGTTATTCTATCTTTCCATAAAGAAAAATTAACTGTATTTGGATTCTATATCCTGATATATGTACATGTTTTTTTCTTATGTACACAAGTCACAGAGCTCTATTAACTACATTGCTGTCAGACAGCTATACCAAATTATGTGAAGTTATTTATTTTCTGCCCAAATACTAAGAATTCATATTATTTATATAATCAGAATATCAGGTGGACATTAAATCATCCTTACCAGTTTTGCTATCAATTATTAACTTATGTCCCCTTTAGTTTTTCTAGTAGTCCTACAAAGTCTTACTATTTTGAATCACTTCAGTTTGATGCCAATTTTTTCTTCACTCAGAAAGCATTCTCTGCATGTGCACATTTTTCTCAAAGATAACTCTGGCAGTGAGGATGATACTGGGAGGGAGTCTACAGTTGGAGAGTCTGTGTCATCCTGAGAGCATCGCTGTGTGATTGGGAGGGGCCAGAATGCCTCTCTGTGGGGAGAAAGGATGAAGTTCCCTCTTGTGTGGGACACAGGGTTAAACATGGCTTTGTACTATGATGTGTCTCTGGTGTCTTCACCAATTTACCTCTGCTTATGAACTTTCAGGCAATAAAGAGGCTCAGAGAGCCACATGGTACAGCATTTCAAGCCTGCAAGGGCTTTAAAGGCCTTCTGGTCAACTCTCAAACACCACTCATTCCTCCCCCTAGTATCTTCATATCAAATGAATGCATCTTTCACCTTGGAAAAGCTGTGTTTCCATGTACTTGAGCAGAATTTTATAAGGAATTTTGGATATTAATTAAATGGGATCAACATGTGTTAAAAGACCTTTTATAAAATGCAAAGTAGAATTCTAGCAGGCAGAGATTATCCTGATCTGCCATAAAACTCAACATGGGACTATATCTCCCAGAGAATAATAGTAGCAAAAATTTTTAAATCTTTAACATGTCAGTCCTGCACAGTAAAAGATAAAGTAAGCATTTTACCTACTGACTCTTTTAATTTTGATAATCCATGCATGCAGAGGTACCATTACTTCAATATATAGAGGAGGAAACTGAAGCTTAGAGAAGTCACAAAGACCTATCAGAGGCCACATGATTGCTGATATTTTTTTCAAAAAATAACGTGTGTGTACACATACACCTCTTTAGTGTTTACATACTTCTTTCACATGTTATTTTCATTTTGAGATGGTTGTGAGACTCTGCTCCAAATTTATTGTGCGTGTCATTTTTTTGGGGGGGGGTACTGGGTATTGAACTCAGGGATGCTTTACCCCTGAGCAACATTCCCAGTCCTTTTTATTTATTTATTTTTTATTTTTGAGACAGTGTCTCGATAAGTTGATTAGGGCCTTGCTAATTTGTTGAGGCTGGCCTTGATCTTGTGATCCCGCTGCCTTTGACTCCCGAGTCTCTGGGATTATATACATGCATCACTGTGCCTGGCATGTCTTCTGTCTTTGTATCTTTTGCTAGCAAAGCTGAAAAGCATTATCTTCAGAACATCATCCACATCTTAGAAATAAGGCTATCTAGTTTCGGCCTAAACGTTGCTTACATAATTTGTTCTGGACCAAAAAAAAAAAAAAAAAACCACATTTTTCTTGTCTAGGTAAAGAAGAAGAGCATCTATCCAACATTCTCAAAGGGCCCTTAAATGTTTAATAAGACACCCAGTATTAACTGCTCTCCCCCATCCCCACACCCTTCTCACTGAAGTCACAATGAAGCCAGGCAGAGCCAGAAACCAGGAGGTTCCTTCTTGGCCACTAGAGGCCAGCAAGCCACAGTCAAGACCCCTCTGAGCTGGAACATGCTTTTCCTCATACCATGTGTCTAACTGATTCAATCTGAGGAAAGTGATACTAGGTTTGTTAATTTTGTCTTAGTTTTGCCCTGGGGATTGAACCCAGGGGCACTTTACTACTGAGCTGCATCTCCAGCCCTTTTTTATTTTTTAAATTTTGGAACAGGGTCTCACTAAGTTGCTGAGGCTAGCCTCAAACTTGCTATCCTCCTGCCTCAGCCTCTCAATTCACTAGGATTAAAGGTGTGCGACACCATACCTGGGAGGTCCTAGGGTATTTTAGAAGAGATATGTAGCTTCAGTGTGCTACTGAGATGCCTCTGATTTTTAAGGCTTTGTAACACTTTCTTAAAGTCAGTCTAAGCAATTTAAACAAACAGAGAATGTATATATTTGGGGGTGTCTCTCCACATCTTCCAAAAGTCCCATGTGTTCCTTTTCATTATAACGCTTTCCTTTTTCCCTACTAGTTTAAAATTTAAAAAATAACTTTATCTGCCCCCACCCCACCCATTGTTTAATTTCCTTGAAGCAATAATGCCTCCCCACTTCCTCATTTCTCTTAAGACTAAAAAGTCCTGTCTCTCCCTGTCTTTCTTTCTATTGCTTGCTTTTTTCTTCCTCACTGTGAGAGAGGGGGGCGGGGAAGCAAGAGAGAAACAGAATAAAAGTACAAGTGATAAACAAATGAGACAAAATGTTAATAACTATAAGTGATTCTGGATAAAGGGTCATCTGTTCTGTGTATTATTTATCTTCTTGAAAGTCTTTTGTTGGCTGGAAACTCCCTCCAAATAAAAGTTAAAGCTACTTCTTTTGGGGGGGTTGGGGTTTATTGTTTTTGTTTTAGTACTGGGGTTTGAACCCAAGATCACTCAACCATGGAGCCACAGCACTATTTATTTTTTATTTTGAAAAAGGGCCTCTCTACATTGTAAAGCTATTCTTTTTAAAGGAAGCTTTTGTGTGCTATAACATTAAGCATTCTACCATTTTCTACAAAATGGGACTTTAAAGTGATCTTGACACACCTGAACAGATGAACCTTGAACAGAGGGAGGAGTAAAAGGAAGCCCTTTCCAGGCCTGCCCTCTCCAGCCTGGACCATTCATACTTCATTTCTCACCTACCTAGCTGTCCATGCCTCAGAAAATGTACTTCTCCCCAGATTCCATTTCCAGACAAGTATGACCCAGGTGAAGCTTTCCCTCTCTCAGCATACTCTTTATCTCTTCTTTTCAGGTGTTTGCTTTGACTGTGTTCCAAAGGTGCACATAGGGAATACAACTAGAAGGGACAATGGGGAAGGACTCCATAAGAGACAGTCAGTACCACTTTCTTTTTTTGGTCACTGTTTCTCTGCTGTTGTCTTCTGGTACAATGACTAAGAACAGATGATTCTGGTTGGAAGAAAATAGTGGAAGGCAGGGCCTATGGTATATTGCAAAAACAGCTAAAATTCTTCTCATTAGTGTATGGCTGCTCTTGGTCAATGTGCATTGCAAGTTGTCCCATTGAGAAATGTTCTTTATTTGTCCATTTCCTGAGTCTAGGCTGGCCTTTTAATCTAGTCAACATGACTCAAGTAGAGGTTTGAAAGCCCATGCACCAGGACTTACTGCACTTGAACCATAATGTGAATGAACCTGATATACTAGCCTGGTGACTGATAAGAGACACATAAGGGGCAAAGTTACCCTTGTCTCCCCAACAGGCATTTAGCCAATTGATAGCCATGTAAGTAAGGTCATCCTAGCCCATCCATGGGTAGCCAAACCACCAGCTGATCAAATAGAACATTATGACTCGCAGGCATGGTGGCACATGCCTGTAATCCCAGCAGCTGGGGAGGTTGAGGCAAGAGGATCATGAGTTCAAAGCCAGCCTCAGCAACAGCCAGGCACTAAGTAACTCAGTGAGATCCTGTCTCTAAACAAAATATAAAAAGGGCTGGGGATGTGACTCAGTGGTTGAATGCCCCCAAGTTCAATCCCTGGTATCCAAAAATCAAATAAACAAAAAAATCTATTATGACTAATATATTTCTGAAATATCTACTTGGTCTGATCTAGTGTGCTTCCTCTATAATGCTATAAAATCATTGCCTGAGAGGAGCAGTCAATTTTTCATGATAAGTTGTTGTTCTCTTTAAGAAGCAAAACAGTTAAATGTATATGTGGTCTTCTTGTCTTGATGACAGTTTCTATCTAGAGGGTGATGTTTTTATCAAGAAGTAGTCAAGATGTAGATGAGTACCACAGGGATTACTGGAAAACACCCCTCTACTGTATATTTCATAATAGCAATGGCCCTATCTATCTCCAGAGAGGGAAGGAGGCAGCAGCCCGAGAGGGTTTTGTGGTTCTGTGAATAAAGGTTTATTACTTCCCTCTACCTTCCATCAATCAGCTGATTTGTTAGGAGAACTAAAAAGGAAAAAAGCAAACCTAATCTTTGTGTCTGCTCATAAAATAAAATAAAACAAGCAGAATATTCCCTCATTCCTGACCTTGAAAGTAACTTTTTCAAAGTTGTATAAAACCAGAGAACAAGATTTGATTACAACTGGAAACAAGGAGAGAGGATCCATGCTTTGAAACTGTGTCAACATTTGTCCAGCGATCAAGTTCAAGTCTTCAAACATTTATGGGCACCCACTTTGTTCAGGGATTGAGGGAGGTGATGCAGAGAATATAGAAATGTGTAATATGAGGTATCTGCGCTCTCCATACCCACAAAACAGTAGGCAACACACAACCATCATATACAACAGAAGGTAATAAATGTTAGAATCAAAGGACAAATGAATAGAGAAATGGGGAAGGAAAGATTAATTCTGACTTTGGGGAAAGGACAACTTAATAAAGGAGGTGGGCTTTGAGAGGAAATTTCATTTCTGCAGGCAGCAATGGTAATTAAGATGGTTGCCGGAGCTGAGGATGTGGCTCAAGCGGTAGCGCGCTCGCCTGGCATGCGTGCGGCCCGGGTTCGATCCTCAGCACCACATACAAACGAAGATGTTGTGTCTGCCGAAAACTAAAAAATAAATATTAAAATTCTCTCTCTCTCTCTCTCTCTCTCTCTCTCTCTCTCTTTAAAAAGAATCAGAGCAGCTGCCCAGGATAGAAGGACAGAAGTCAGATCTTGTAGAAACCCTGGACTTCCTGTCCTTGGACTATCATCACAGAATAATCATTTTACATCTTGTTTAAGCCACTGTTTTTCAAAAAGTTGTGGGAAGGAAATTCTAATCAAAGAGGAGAACATGAGCAACACTCAGAAAGGCAGATAAATGGAAAATGTGATAAACAGAGCAAAAACAAGAATCCAATGGAGGCTAGATGTGTGATGGAGCTGAGGCATGGAAAGAGAGTGAAAAGAGATTCTTGGAAAGGTAGGTTAGGGTAAGATAATAGAGGACCTGAATATGCTTAATATTGTATTTGAAAACATCCTTTGCTGTTCTCAGGAGCCTGAGAGCACAAGCAATTCAAGGATCTCTCAGATAACTTGAGACTAGGCTGCAAGCTCATGATAGGTATTGAAGATGTTTCATATTAACAATGACAACTATGATTCTTTCTCTTAACCATATATTTCCATTCACTTAAGCAAAACTCCTGAAAGGAGTTGTAACTCACTTGTTGTTGCTTTCCTGATCTCTCATTCTCTTGTCAATATATTTCATCACTGGAGACATGGTTGCTCATGACCTCCATCTTGTTCAATCCAAGGGTCTGTTCTAAACAGTTATAATGGAGTTGGTTTTTCTTTTCTTTTAGCTTTATCTTTAAAAATAGTTTTAAATCTACAAAAAGTTGAAAGAGTAAAACAAAAAACTCCCATAAATGGTACACGCTATTTATCAATTCCTAACATTGCTAACTGTTTGCCACATTAGCTTCATGGTTCTCATTCTATATGTGTGTCCTATCCCTCTTTTTCTTACAATCTATATCTTGTGTCAATCGAAAATAAATTGCAGACACCAGATTCCTTTACCCCCAAATACTTCAGCAGCAGGTATGCTTTAGTCAGCTTTTTCGCTGCTGTGACTAAAAGACCAGACAAGAACAATTTTAGAGGAGGAAAAGTTTATTTGGAGGCTCCCAATTTCAGAGATATCAGCTGACTATTATCACAGCCAGCTCCATTCCTCAGGTCTTGAGGTGAGGCAGAACATCATGGCAGAAGAGTGTAGCATAGGGAACAAGAAGCAGGGAGAGATCTCACTCACCTGATACAAAATGTATACCCCAAATCCATGCTCCCAGTGACCCACCTCCTCCAGCTATACCTCACCTGCCTTCAGATACCACCTGGTTAATCCCATCAGGGGATTAATTCACTGATTTTGTTAAGCCTTTCATAACCCAATCATTTCTACTCTGAACCTTCTTTTTTAATATTTATTTTTTAGTTGTAGTTGTATACAATACCTTTATTTCATTTATTTATTTTTATATGGTGCTGAGAATCAAACCCAGGGCCTCACACATGGTAGGTGAGCACTGTACCACTGAGCCACCATCACAACTCCATACTCTGAACCTTCTTACATTGTCTCACATATAAGCTTTTGGGGAACACCTCACATCCAAACCATAATAGTCCTTTTTCTAAGGATAAGGACATTCACTTACATAGCCCTGTCATAATGATCAAAAGTCACATTAATATATTCTTATTATCTAATCATCACATAGTATCACCAATTGTCCCAATAATGACTTTTATAGTGACTTTTATAATGACATTTTATAATACTTTAAAATGACTGTTTTGTGTATCTGGATCTAATATAGAATCATATCTAGCATTTCATTTGCAGGGGGGTGGGGCTGGGAATTGAACCCAGGGGCTCACATATGTTAGGAGAGTGCTGTACCACTGAGTTAGATTCCTCACCTACATTTCATTTTTATGTCTCTTTATTATATTCTGGAATGGTTCCTCAGCCTTTGACTATTATCACATTAAAAGCAGAGGCCTGGGCTCAGTGGTAAAGTGTTGCATATCATTTGTGAGGACCTGGGTTAGATCCCCAGCACCAAAAAGAAGAAAGGAAAGAAAGTAGAGACAAGACATTTTGTAGAATATTCTGTGATTTGGTTTTATCTGATGCTTTTTTATGTTTTTAGTCAACTAATGCATTTTTTACACCTACTTCATAGGTGATGTTGTATCCTTCTTGGCCATTTGTAATTACAAGTAATCTGTGGGGAGAATACTTTGAGACTCTGTAAATATTCTGTTCCTCATGTTTTTGACTCCTAGTTTTACTATCCATTGATGATTCTTACCTGAATTAACTAGATATCACCATATTTGCAGAACTATGCTTTTCTAAATCATCATTTCATCTAGATTAGTTGTTATTAGTTAGTATGCAAAAAAGAACTGTATCCCTCCATCCATCTATCCATTCATCTATCAGTATGGATTCATAAATTTTTATTTTATTTAATAAGTTATAATTCATTGCTAACTTTATAAATTTTGATGTTAAATTGTCCCAGCTTTGGCCAGTGAAATCCCTTTCAGGTTAATTTCTGTATACTTTTAATGTATTCCATAATTTTCTGAATATTTTCTTACTTTCTGGCATACCCTCAAAGTAATGTTTCAGGCTCATTCTGTACTATCTGTGTCCTAATCTTAGAATCAGCCAAGGGTCATCCTAGAATCAGATCAAGGGTCCTTGGATCCTTTTAATCGGAAATTGTGTCTAGAAACAAAAATCTGGCACTAAGAAAGAACTGGAGTTTATTCCAAATCACCATCAAAATATTCTTCCTAGTCTTCACTCAATTCATATTTTTATCTGCCTTCTTCAACAGTGACATATCTGGTTCCTAATATTATCATTATATGTATTCACTTTCTTAATCCTACAACACACAGTAAAGAGTTGCAGAACTACAAGTTCACACTACTCAAAACAAAATAAAATCCACCAACTAGAGTTCAAGACTTATTTGCTGTTTTTGTCTTTAGACTTAAATTACATTGTTGAAGTACCAAGTTCAAAACTCAGCATCTCTTCTATAGTCTGTGTATGGTAAAATCGCCATGCACGGTTTGAAATCAGACATGAAAGTAGCATAGACCCATGGAGACTGGCAAATGCTACAAATCAGGGGCTTTTTGTTGTTGTTTGTTTTTCCCACTGAGTGCTATTTGTTAGACATTTCTTAGTATCTCACTTACACAATTCCCTCAGTTGCTCAAGCCAAAATCCTTGATAGCTCTTTTTCTTACATATCACATCTAATCTATCAAATGATGTTCATAATCTGACCACTTCTTACAACTCAGATGCTCTTCTAAGATACCATATCTCTCATGTAAACTTCTGCAATGCCTTCTGATCTAGTCTCTCTGCTTCTACCATACACCATAACCATAACCATAACCATAACCAGCAGTCAATGAGACCAAATTATATCACTCTCCTGCTCAAAATTCCCCAAGAGATTTCCTCACTCTTACAATAAAATGGAATCTTTTTTTCAGAGCTTATAAGATCATACATTATCTAGGCTCACCCTTCTGATGATCTCATCTCCTACCATTTCCCCTTTCCTTCCAGAAAGCAATGGCTGTGGTCACAATGGCCATTTTTGTGTTTTTCAAACATATTAAGCTCATTTCTCCCTCACAGACTTTTCACTTGCTGCTACCTCTGACTGAAACATCTCTTTTTTGGGGAAGGGGTTTTATATAGTTTTCTCCCTTGCTATATTCAGGGCTCTGTTTAAATGTCACCTCCTTTGAGAAGCATTCCCTAAAAAATCCCATCTAAATTTGCATCACTTATTTCCATCACTCTCAAATCCCTTAGCCTGCTATATTTTTTCAAAACATTTATCATCACCTTATCACCGTCTCCAGAATGCCTACGTTAATTATTTTCATGTTCACCACATATTCCCAGTGGTTTGAAAAGTACCTGACACATGACATTTAATAAATATTTGTTGAATAATTGAATAAGTGAACAAATGAATTATAAATTTTTTGAGTTCCAATCTTCTGTGGATCCCTGCACTGCTGAGAAATCATTTTAGTTAATTCCCATTTATCTTCCTAATGGCTACTTCAGACATTTACTCTTCTTTTCAAATTTTCCCGTCTTTTAGCTCTATAGTCACAGTATTTGTTTTGCTTTCTTAGCTTCCCAGAAACTTTAGAATATTCTTTTACACTCCCATTTCCCTAATGTATAAGCCAGAAATATGCTCTCCAGCTAGCTACCTTTACAACTATGGTGATGGCAGCATCAGTGCTGGCCTGTATAACATGTTTGTGAAAATCAGAGAAAGGTGACCTCACCGGGTAGAAGCAGTCTTACAACAAAGTGGAGAACCCTGTGTTTATGTATTTAGAAAAAAATCTTTAACAGATAAAGTAAAATGAGTGCCTAGAATATGAACAAAGCAATGCTCTTCAAGTAAATTCCACATACTCTACGTTCTCCTTCTCTTCTTCCTTCCTTGGAAGAAACACTGTCCCACATGGCTTTGATCAACGTTGACTTTTCTACAGAGACACATATTCCTATCATGGATCACAGCATATCCATTATCCTCACTCTCTGGAATCTTCATCTTCAACTTGCTTCCACCCTTCTGAATTCAAATGACCATGATCCTAAGGAAATCTTGTCTTGACATTGTCACCAGTCCTCTCAACCCTGAAGAACAGATTGCTTATATATTCCTTGACTTCTCACCAAGTACCTTACCACTGAGTGGCACCATCAGTGCCTTTTATTTTTTATTTTGGGACAGGATCTGTCTGATGCTGAGGCTGGCCTTGAATTTGCAATCCTCCTGCCTCAGCCTCTTAAATATAGGCATATATATTTATATAGGATCACACCATGCATGACACACCAAGCTTTTTAGAGTCATTTTCACCTGCTCTTGGCCTTCTAATTTGAGAAGTTTGTGGTCTTTATCTTTTTTTTTTTTTTTTGGTACTAAGGATTGAACCCAGAAGTGATTAATCACTGAACCACATCCCCAACCCTTTTTATTTTTTATTTTGAGACAGGGTCTAAGTTGCTTAGGGTCTTGCTAGGTTACTGAGGTTGGCCTCAAACTTGTGATCCTCCTGTCTCCAGTCTCCTGAGTCACTGGGATTATAGATGTGTGCCACTGCACCGATCTCTCTTCTACTTCTCATTTCCTTCAACCTTTGTGCAAGGTTTGGATTCTTAATGGATACTCTATTCTTATATACTCCATCCTTTGGCTTCCAGAACATTCTTTGCTCCTGATCTTCTCCTTACCTCTTTGATTGTTGCTTGCCTGATCATATTCTTCTCCCCCTTCTAGAGCCTCAAATATTGAAATTTCCCATGATTCTGACTTTGGGTTTACTTCAGTTTTGCTTTAAGCTAATGAAAGACATCTATTCTTCTGCTATCACCCCCGCCCCGATTCCTAGTCAATATTATCAAATCCACATTTCCACTCACCCTTCTAAATATAGGCCATGTTTCCTATTTCTACACAGACTTACTACAGGCATGTCAGACTTGACCTGTGTGTATCAATCAGGGTTTGATCAGAGAGGCAAGACCATTAGGAAATCACATACATAGAATTTCTTAGCAAGACAACCTTGTGCACTTATAAAAGTGGGTGAATAGGCTGGGCACAGTGGCACACACCTGTAATCCCAGAGGCTCAGGAGGCTGAGGCAGGAGGATCACAAGTTCAAATCCAGTCTCAGCAGCCTGTCTAAAAAAAATAAAAAAGGGCTAGGGAAGTGGTTTGGTGGTTGAGAGCCCCTGGATTCACTCCCTTGTATATATATATATAAAGCTAGTAAATGGTTTCTGTAAGTTTAGGATCTTTATATCAGATTCTGGAACTTGAACTCAGCACTGTAAACAGTTGGGAAGGAATGTAAAATGGGATGAAGCCAAGACACATAGGAACCTGTGAAAATGGACTAGAACCAGCCTCAGTTTCTCACAGCCTATGCCTACAGCTTTGATTACATAGATGTCCTATAGAAGAAGCTGGCATCTTTCTTTTGGAACTAATTATGTACCTATTCCAGGAGTTAGAGAAGCAGAAGGAAGATCAGAGAGTTGGTGGGACAGCAATAGGCCCAGATGGTACCTCATACCAACCAGGCAAGTCAACATATTAGTGACAGTGTGCATCAATTGCAACATCACCTACAACACTTGCACAGACTTTCAGAGGATGAGAAAGCAATATAAATCCTACTTTACCTTCTGAACTTAAAGTTTCCTGTGATCAAACTTGACCAGAAACATTCAAAGAAAGGAATTCTGTGAAATAGAGATTAGCCTAAGCAAACGACACATTACAAAGCCACCATACTATTCAAAATCAGATTCATTATCTTCCTATATCATCCTCTTCTTCAGAAATGCACTCTTCCTACACTCTTCTCCATCACTATCCATCTACTTGTTTAGCTTAAAAACTTCTGGATCATCCCTACTTTGTCCCATCAATCCTGCCCCTCCCACATCTTCCATATCTAATCAGCCACCAAGTCTTTCTAATCTTACCTCATCAATTTTTTTCCTACATTTATCTTCTTCAAATAATCTCATGTCCCAAACATGTATTGCCTGATGCACCAGAAGTACTGCTCCCAATGCTTCTAGTCCCTCCCTACTCCGTTTTCCTACTTGGAACTTTCCAAAATTTAGATCTAATCATGTTATTCATGTCCTTACTATAATGTCTTTGATGGATTTTTGGTGTTATTGAGATTAAACCCAGGGGCGCTCTACCATCAAACTACATCTCTGACCCTTATTATTGGTTATTTTGAGATGGGATCTCATTAAATTGCTCAGGTGGTTCTCAAACTTGTAATCCTCCTGCCTTAGTCTTCAGAGTTGCTGGGATCACAAGCATGTGCCACCATGCCCTGCCCATGTATCTTTTTATATGCGGAATGATTTAAAACTACCAAACACATAGATTGGCTTATTATTCCTGATTCTCCCATGCTCATTGCAGTGTGACTTTGCAACTCTTACTATAATGGGAATATAGGATACTTTCTCATCCTGTGTGATTTCCATTGATAAACAGAATGTTGGCTGATGTGATGCAAGCACATTTTAAATATTTTACATGATTTGAATCCTCCTCTTTGGCTTCAGCTATCGTCACGAGAAACTCGTGTCCAGAAATGTATGCCACCTATTGGTAGCTACAGGTCCTAGAATGAGACATATGGAGCAAAACTGGCCTGCACTTGAACCCAAGCCCAGTAGAACCCAAACAGACCAAGCAAAATCAACTGAAATAAGCCAAACTTCAGGTGACTCACCTGTAAGTTACACATGCTTGTTGTAAGCTATTAAAATTTTGGAGGATGTTAAACAGCGTTATTGCAGCAATATTTGAGAAATACACACAACATACAGACCCTTCCCAATCTAAACCCAACCAGACTTTTAGTGCCAGCCTCAGGCCAATTTCTCTCATGCACCCATAGCAATTAATTCTTATTCTCATGTATCAAATACCTGCTCCTTTCATGCCAAGTAAAGCTGCACAGGCATACGGCTGGAGTAGCAGAGCTACACCATGAAGGCCATGGTCCAGAGCAGCAGTGTTATTTGCATATTTCCACTCTGTTCATCTATTTTCCAGCCACAGAGTTGCTTGGGATGCCCTGAACATGACTGCAATAAGTCTCAGGCTCCCTTCTATGTGTGATCTGATAATAATTATTAATATTTATTGAGTACCATGTTCCAGACACTATTCTGTTTCTCCTTTAATCTTGAAAATGGGATGGGGATGTGGCTGAGTGGTGGAGCACTTGTCTAGCATGTGCAAGGCTCCGGGTTCAATCCCAGGCACTGAAAAAAAAAGTCTTCACATTGACCTTGAGATAAGTCCTATGATTATCACCATTTTACAGAGGAAGAAGCTGAGGCACAGAGAGACAAAGTAGCTTGAAAAGACATGCAGTAGATCACAGATCTGGGATTCAAATCCGGGCAGTTTGATTCTACAGCTTCTGCTATTGACCATTCTGCTCAATCCCTATCCATTGAGGTTGAACCTGTATGCCCCTGTTCCACTCTGCACATACCTTTATTAAAATTCTGTACATTTCATGGTGGTTATTTATTTGTACTACTATTTCCCCCACTTCACTGTGAGCTTTGAGAAGTCAAGGACTCAATCTCAGGTGTCCTTTTATGTCTAATATCTAGTAAGGTGGCTGTCTTGTAGCTAGTTCTCACTAAATGTTTGTGAATGCTATTTTCTGTTGAACTGCTTTGTCATCAGTCAAATTTTCATCACAAATTGCTAGAGAACTGATCCAAATTGCCTTCCTCTGAAACATGAAAATGACACAATTTATTTTGAGAGTGATTTATAGAAAATCATGTATTTCATACAATTGGAAAGGATACAATGATAAGAAATTTTTCAAATTTCCCCTCAGGCACTTGCCTTTTAAACATCAATCAAACAATCAAGAAATCATGACTTAGTGCCTCGTATGCATCAAAAACAGGCCAACCACTTGAACTAGAGGTGGCTAACTAATTACTTTGTGCTCTGGTGGCTATATTTCATTTTTTTCTGATCCTGTCTTGTTTTTGTATCTTTGAGCTGGTGAGATCAATGAATATAGAAAGAAGTTAAGATAAAATAAAAATTTTACCTGACAGCCTTTTTCTGGAAGCTTCAATGACTTTGGGAGCGTTTATTGATTCCTGAAGAAAAATTACCATTCTCTTTTAAGGAAGAGTGAAATAAAGAAGGATTTAGTGAATAAAAGGAATCAGGGCAATTAGCATAGCCTTTTAAAATCTGGAATTATCTTTATTGATTAGATTGCCTTAGAATTGTTGAAGGTAATGGAAATTACATATGTGAGCTAGACAGGAGTTTGGTCTGTGAACCAAGACCCACCTTTTTTGAAGAACAAAGCCCAGATAGAGTGTATTCAGTCACCAAAGTGAAATGAGAATTTCTGAAGGTTTCAAAGTATAGAAAGAAAAAGGGGCTTTTATTTTTTCTTTATAGAGGTTATGTACTACACAGAGGCAGGGATTGAAATTTTGCAGACTTAAGTACAAGGTGCCTGGCTAAAGCACAATAATCAAAATAAAAAGAGAAACTAGAGGCAATGTTTATTCAACCTATTGGATTCATGGAAATGAACAGAGAGGGTGGCAACCAATGGCATGTCAAGTTTCATTCTTTTCTAAGTATGTTAATGGGCTATTTTCTTTCAGTTAGTCGGTGTGTATGTGTGTGGTTTTGGTGCTGGAACATTTTAGGAATATTCAATGTCCTAACTGAGTTGAGAAAAATGCATATAATGGAATTCAAGTATTTCAGCACAGATCATCAAAGCAAAAAAAATAGGTGAGCCACATTTTCTTCCTTCATGTTGACATCTTAACAGTTTTACATGAATGTAGTCAATGAAAAAAGTAGATTTTTGAATGGCCCAGTGATTTGTTTGGTCAAATCTTGCCTGGGATTTAGAGAATTAAAACAGATGCACATTTCCCTTATCATATGCATTTGCTGTATCAACAGAATGGTTTTTATCCCAGATGTGGGGAATGCAATTGAAGAAAAGTAAATCTCAAGGTTGAAGAAGGAATATAATGATGAAAAACATGATAGAGGCAAGAAAGCACAGAGCTCAGTATTTTGTCAGTACGGGTAATTTTAAAAATCACTTATATATAAAGAGGAAGATGGAATATAGTTCTTTGGTGGTTATTTTTTTAGTACATTATAGTTATACATAATAGTGGGGTTCATTTTGACATATTCATGAGTGCATATAACATATTTTTCAATCCCCAGTACTTTTTCCCTCCTGCTTTGGGTTTTTTTTTTTTTGTATAGAATGAATAGTACACAATTAGGCACATCATAAAATCACATTTTAATGAACAAGAAGGAAGGGAAGAGTTGGCTTGGAATACAGGCCTGCATTCCCTATGTAAGTCAGTTATCATTTCATTAAAACACATGTTCTCATTGCACATTGTGTATGTGTACTCATGTATTCATGAATATGTATTGAGTCTGTGTGTCATGCTTCACTGAGGGCACAATCAATCTTATCCCCAAATCTGTTCTCTCACTATCTTTCTTTTTTGAGTAGAAGGCACCATCTGCCATGCCTTTAGACTGCAGCACAAGGGGCCACTGCCTTAGGACCTGGCCTATAGAAAATCTCACTTGAATATTCTTTTGGACAAGGGATAAGGAGTCTATGGGACTAGGAAGATAGGCCCACTGAGAATCTTGGTCCACTTAGAGCCTATTCCCCCAACCTTCTAGAAGGTTTTGTGACTGTGCTGCTTGCACAATCACACAGGGCCCTGTGCTCAGAAAAGCCCATTCTTGACTGAGTGCTCTGTTGTCACCATCTTGAAATTTTTAATATTTATCTTTCAACTTTTGTTAAGTGAAATCTAAATGGATAATGGACATGGATGTGAACAGAAGTGAGACACTGTAATTCCTATACACTATATTTCTGCTACTCATTGCTTCCTCTTTAGCACATAGGGCCTACAATGCTCCCATGAGCACCAGAGTTCAGGTACACCCACATGCAAGGGAGTGGAGCAAGACTCAGAGCAAGTACAAGGTAGTTATGTTCACCTTATGAACATATCTATGAACCAGGAAGGAGAGCACTAACAGCTCTGAGAAGAGACCACACTTTCCATTCAAACTAGAACTTGCTTCAAATGCAGAAACAAGATAATTCTAAGAAAGTCCAGACGATCAAGGAACCCAATCATATCCTTTTTTTACTCATTTATTTCCCTCTACCAAACATGATGATTTTCCTCACTCATAGGTATGTTAAAGGTAAAGAATATTGATTGAATGTGTGCTTTTCAAAAAATGAAACAAAACCAGTTAATTTTGTGTAGGCTATCCACTGAGTCAAAAATCTCTTATATTTTAAAAAATTATTTTTGTAGTCGTAGATGGACAGCATGCTTTTATTTTCTATGTTTATTTTTTATGCAGTGCTAAGGATTGAACCCAGTGCCTCACATGTGCTAGGCAAGTACTCTGCCACTGAGCTACAGCTCCAGCTGAAAGCTCTTATATTTGCATCTAAAACTAGCATTTCACAATATAAAGAAATATGGTAAAATCATGCTAATAAATAATTTTTTTACTGAGAATGACATCAAGCAGCAAATAAATACCACCATCAAATAATTGATAGACCCTGAAATAAAGGGGCAAGCGTTATATTTTAGTACCTTACCTGCTTTTTGAACAAGCATTTTTATTTTGCACTGACTGTACAAATAATGTAATCAGTAATGTTCAAGATATCTGAGATTCAAGAATTCATTAGCCAATAAGTTTTTTATCCCTCTTCTAGGCCTTTCCCCCAGGGGCATTCTACACTTTGTCACTACTCTGTGTGCTCCTAAATGAGGGGTACCCAAGAGGTTGCTATTGGTGGCACATGTCTATAATCCCAGCAACTCGGGAGGCTGAGGCAGGAGAATCGCTACTTCAAAGCCAACCTCAGCAACTGAGGCAGGCCCTAAGCAAACTGGCAAGACCCTGTCTCAAAAAAAATAAAATAAAAGAAGGCTGAGGATATGACTTAGTGGTTAGGCACCCCTGAGTTCAATCACCAGTACTAAAAAAATAAAAAGAAGGAATTACAAAAATCATACACACTGTTTATGAATATAGATGATCAATATAATTATTAGTACATTCATAACTTTTTTGTTATTCCACAATAATAACCAAAAGCTGAGCAAAGGAGCAATTCCCTTATACCAATATACATTTTCAAACCAACATTGTATGTTTCAATATTTCAAGTTTTTTATGTTACAAATGATCTTGTTTATTGCTTATTAACTAATCTAGATACCACTGCTCAGGGTAAAATGAATATATAAAATGTTTCTATGTTTTCTTTTAATAATAGTTACAGTAGAGAGGTCAATCTTTTATAAGTGTGCTGATAGAAATGGACAAAGATATTTTAAGACAATTTTAGCCAACCAGGATATTTGTTTCTAACTTTTATCTAAAAATGACTAGGAAATGGTATATTTTCAAAATTAATCTTCAATCTTTCATCAGCATACAGTTCTAACAATTAATCTTATAAAGTTTAATTGAATCTAAATTATCTTTTGATGAAAAAGATGGATTAAAGATCCATGTATGTCTTATGTTTGAATTTTCTTTTGAAGAGAAAATTCAAAATGTCTTATCCCAAATTGTTAGGTATTCAGAGAAAACTTTTTGCAGATGTGCAATATTAAGATTATTACCAAAAAAAATGTGGCATTTATACACAATGGAATATTACTCAGCACTAAAAAATAACAAGATCATGGCATTTGCAGGGAAATGGATGGCATTAGAGCAGATTATGCTAAGTGAAGTTAGCCAACCCCCGCCCCCCCCCCAAAAAAAAACAAAAACAAATGCCGAATGTCTTCTCTGATATAAGGGAGGTGACTCAAAATGGGGTAGGGAGGAAAAGCATGAGAAGAAAATTACCTCTAGATAGGGAAGAGAGGTGGGAGGGAAAGAGAGGGAGAAGGGAAATTGCATGGAAGAGGGAAGGAGACCCTTTTTGTTATACAGAATTCAGGTATGACGATGTGAGGGGAAAAAAGAAGAAGGTTACATTAGATTGGGTAGAGAGAAGTGATGGGAGAGGAGGGGAGGGGAAGGGGGAAAGGAAGGACAGAAGAATAAAATAGACATTATTATTGCTGTGGGTATATACATGACTGTACGATCAATGTGATTCTGCAACCTGTACACTCAGAAAAATGAGAAATTATATCCCATCTGATTCAAATTTATGATATGTCAAGATCATTGCACTGTCACGGGTAACTAATTAAAACAAAACAAAACAAAAAAAGATTATCACCTAAACCAAAGATACTTTTTAAATTATGAAATGTGTCATTACAGTCTGTAAAAACTGAACTTCTGAAGTTCTAACTTTTGTTTTGGTCCTTAGATCTTATCTGCCATTGAAAAACATGTTGTATTACATCCTTGAATGGGATAAGTACTGAACTCAGATCATAAATACACTGAAAATACAAGGCAAAAAGTCAAAGTGGCTGTCCAACTCATATCTTTCAAAAAAAGTTAGGTTAAACTAGTTTCTTATCTTTCAGGAACACTGAAAGTTTATACCATACTTCAAATGTTCTCGGCGGAACTTTCCTTTTGATAATTATCATCCCCAGCATACAAGATTACCTGATTATGTTCAGTTTCTATAGTATCACAAAACAGAGAAAACAATCTGAAATGTAATGCATTAGCTTTTATGTAATTCTCAGATTTTTACCACGTCAATGAGCACACTGGTTAGTTCAGCTGATGCTATTTTTGTAGCACAATGTTCTTTCCCTCCCCACGGCTCATGCTAGAGATCAAACTCAGGACTACCCATCCAGTTCGGCAAGATTTTCTTGATGAAGAAAAGTGCATTGATTGACGTTCTGGGGGCATCTTAA
Source organism: Callospermophilus lateralis (assembly GCF_048772815.1). Lineage (NCBI taxonomy): Eukaryota > Metazoa > Chordata > Mammalia > Rodentia > Sciuridae > Callospermophilus > Callospermophilus lateralis. Next base: position 18,500,227 of record NC_135325.1, read on the forward strand.
TCTAAGTAAGAACTGAGAATGTTTTCTGGTAATTGCAACTGAGCCCGCAGAACATTACTTCTATACCAAACCAACTTCAAACCATATTTGTTGACAATGTTTTGTCGTATGAAATATTTGCTTTCACAGTTTCACACCATTAAGTGCTAGTTATGTTTGTCAGTGATGAGGTTGAAAAAATATATTCTACCTTAATATTTCTATCATACTGAAATTGTACGTATACAAAAAATTACCATATTAACTCTGATTATGATATCAAGTTGCAGTGGAAACCATTTGGAAAGCTTGGTGTTTTCTGAGTTGATCTTCCATTTTTGTAGCCCACCTTCATTTGAAAAGTGATAACTTGGGCTAGCTTGTTTGCCACCAAATGCACCCAACATTTCTAGGCAAACATCTTTCTTGTTTTTTTAATTAATATCTTGGCAATTGTGCATGGATTTTTAGTCTTAGCAAACTGAAGGGCTATTTATAAGAAGCCTGCACAGCAATAATGTTTTGTTTTAATATTTATTTTTAGTTGTAGTTGGACACAATACCTTTATTTTATTTATTTATATGTGGTGCTGAGAATGGAAAACAGGGTCCCGCACATGCTGGACAAGGGCTCTACCGCTGAGCCACAACCCCAGCCCCCAGCAATAATATTTCTTTTTTTGTTTTCCACATGAGAATATGTTTATTTTGCAAGTGGTTTTAAATCTTTTGCCACAATTTCCCCTTGTTTTTACACTACCACATCTTTTTTCTAGACTTAAAATATTCAATAGAATTTGTCATAAGTTAAAAAAGAAAAAAAACATTCTTTCTTCTGAAAATATCACATTTAACTTAAAAATCATGAACCTTTTGAATATCAATAATTGAAGCTACTGGGGAGCTTCAATTTATCTGAAGGTCCCAAGATAGCCCTGAGATCTAAATAGGAAAATATCTCTTATAAACTGTAACAAAACTCTCACCTTAAAATAAAACACTCTGAAATATATACAATTATTTCCATATTCAATAGCTTTACAGTATCAAGTCTGGGTTTATAGAAATTATAATCTGAACATCTGTTTCTGTCAGCTTTTTATTTCACTACTCCTTTCTTTAAAGATTTTTTTTTTTTTTTGTTATCATGTTTTAAACTTATTTCTTTATTTTTTTTAAAACTTCTTTGGTACTTGCAATTGAACTCAGGGTTGCTAAGCCACATCCCCAGCCCTCTTTTTATGTATTTTTTTTAAAAAATTTGAAACAGTGTTCTTGCTGAGTTGCTTAGGGCCTTTCTATTAGCTGAGGCTGGCTTTGAACTTGCAATCCTCCTGCCTCAGCCTCCTGAATTGCAATCCTCTTGCAATCCTCCTGCCTCAGCCTCCTGAAATGCACCACCATACCTGGCTATTTCTTTATCTTTAATTCATAATTGCTTCTTACATTTTTATTTTCTGTTGCTCCTTTAAGCTAGAAAGCCTCCATAGTCACACATTCTGTTTTAAACACTTTACTGCCGGGTATAGCCTCCAAGGGCCCAATTCCTGCTCAACAAAGTTGTCTCACCCTTTCAAGGAAAATAGTTCTGGGAAAAAAAAAAAAAAACAGTACAAACTCTTTGGTCTTGACTTTTCAGGACTCACTTTAGTTAATGTCATCTTGTTTACCACTGCTGCTACAATTAGAAAGAGTAGGTTTTCTTGATGAAACGTCCATCTAGAGAAGTGCTGGGCAAGATGGTGCACACCTATAATCCCAGAAGCTCTGGAGGCTGAGACAGAATGATAGTGAATTCAAAGCCAGCCTTAGCAACTCAGGGAGACCCTTTCTCTACATAAAATATAAAAAAGGGCTGGGTATGTGGCTCAATGGTTAAATGCCTCTGGATACAAAAAAAAAAAAAAAAAAAAAAAACGTCTAGAGAAGCTTATCTTGCCAAAGGTAAATCAGGGTTAAAATAAATATTACAACAGTTGCTTCTTTCATTTAATTAATAATGTTAATATATAAAAATTAAAGTGATCATAAATATTTAAAAATTATCAAAAGAAATAAAAGTCCAAATTTCTTCTGATTTGTGGACTTTTGAGGTTCACTGATAAAGTCATTCAAAACCATAATGTATAGTATTGGAATGTGGTCTTACTCTGCATGGCTGTAGTGCAACTGGCACTACATGTAACTCACCAGGCACGTTCAACAACATCCAAACTGGTACACACTCTATTCAATGACACAAGCCCACTGATTTACTGTTTCTAGAATGTTAGAGCAATGTCTACAAATGCTTACTATCAATTTCCCTTACTTGGACAAATAAGTAAAATTTGTGGAACAGCAATGTTCTGGGGAATCCTTTTTAAATTGATAAGATTTGGAATTCAGAGAGATTTGATTTGCAAATCAAATTCTATTACTTACCAGCTACATGACCACTGGCAAATTTTGTGACTTCCTCTTCTCCAAAATGAAGATAAAGCTACCTCAAAGAGTTGCTATAAAGATGAAATAATGCATTCATTCACACATTTGCCCATTACACAAATATTTATTGAACCCAGACTATATACCAGAAACCATTCTAGGATCTTGATGTACATCAATTAACAAAACAGACAATGGCAGGTGAGACAAAATAACAATGGTGACAAAAGAAATAAATGAATTATAAAATATGTTAAAAGTTAATAAGTGTTATGGGAAAAAGTGCATAGGAAAGTATAGTAAGGGGATCAAGAGCTCTGGCCCAAGGGTGTATAGTTTATATAGAGTGATCAGAAAAAAATCATTTTGATAATGCAACAGAACCATCAGTACAGAGTTTAGTACTTAATAAATGGTAGCTTTATCATAATTAGCTCACAATTACCTAGTTATTGGCATTCAAGAAGTTAAAATGGCTTTATTTGGGAGTACTCATACAAATGAAGGCATGCACACACGAAGCTTGCCCACGTACACTCTTGCATGCACAGACACATACTCGAATGCCAGAAATTGTATTTGAATTCAGCCAGCTCCCTCTAGTGCACACCTTCTATTTGCATTCATGATCATTTAGAGGCCCATCCAATAGTGGGATTCAGACAGGTTGTGGACTAGAAGAGGGTGAAACGTAAAGCCCACAGATTTGTTTTTTTTTTCAATTAACACTAAGGAACTATCAATAGACTGAGCCAACATTTGATTCCACCCCATATCTATGTGTCAACTTGACTACTTTTTCTCCTACTTTGTTAAAATATTATTGTCTCTTTTGATCCTGCATAATGTATTTTATTTGTCATTGGTTTGTTTGCTAAAGATACAAATGACCTTCATATCTTTTCAAGAGTAACTTATTTCTATGAAAAGGTACACAAAGCATGATAAAGCTTTCATTTCAAACAAACACATACAAGAACAACAACAACAAAAATAAAACAAACAAAAAAAACAGTACAGCCAACTATAGAGAAGCAAAAGGAAAAAGGGTGGAGAGATCATACATATTTTCCAATTTTCTACAATTAGTCTGTACTTTCTAAAAAAAATCAGATACAGCCAATAAAAGTATTGTAATGAAATAATAATAAAGGGTGACACTTTTTTCCTTTTGTCTTAACTGGTTTTTCATAAGTCTAGTGAATCTTGTAGGTCCTGTAATTTACATTTTAAATACAAGACCAGGAAAGTTAGAGATCCAGCAGAAGTTAAAAGGTAAGTAAAACTGTTGTAACAATTTTTTCTTTTTTTAAAATAAGATAATTTTCTTAAAGCATGGTGTTGCAGTTTACATTTTTGTGGAGAGTTATTTTTTTCTTTTTTCTTTTTGTTTTAAATCTTGTAAATCTAGGCTTATGAAAAAACAGTGAAGACAAAAGAAAAAAGTTTCACCCTTTATTATTATTTCTTTACAAAGTATCTTTTAAAAAGAAAAAAATTAACCTATTTTCACTAATATAAGGACTAAAGGGCTCTTTTATTTTCATCATGAGGGAAGTGGAATTTATTGGTTTGAGGATTGTTTTGAGAATCTCTCTTTTGGATTTTTATCTCCATATTCTTTGAAAATCTCATGTGAATTTACTACTCAAACTGCTTTGCTGTTTTATTATTAGACCACACTCCTCTAAACTTGGCCGGAAATCAAAGGCCGATCCAGATAAAAATCTCCACAATGTGCATTTTCAGAGCAAGTCAGAAGCTGCTTTGTTTTAATGCTCAAAGAAAGCTTTTGTATTTTCAATTTCAAGTGCTCTGCAGTAAACCAACAGTCTATATAGATTATACAAAAGGGTCATGTGTTGGTTTGAGCATTTCTGGGGGAAAAATCACTACTGAGCTAGAACAAGTGTTTAAACAATGAACTGACAGCTGCTGGTCCATTAGACCCCTCCAAGGGCCCAATTCCTGCTCTTTTCAATTTCACTGTGATCTGTAGATACAACTCTTGATGGCTGGGCTGGTGGTGATGGGCTATATTCCAATAGCACCTGCACTTATCAGAGCAATACCTTTTATCTGAAGACTCTCACAAAAAGTCCTTTAGAAGGAAGGGAAACAGTGCTGCCTTGGAAAGGGAGAAAAAGAAAATATATAACTACTTCAAGTTCCATATTGCCCACTTAAGTACTTATACAGTTGGAACTAAAAGCCTGAACTACTTGATTTATACCATATTCTTGTGGTCATTCTCAAGAGTTGAAGGATCCATTTTTAGCTGAAGTTTCATCCAAATAGTTAAACCTCGTAGTTTGCTAAATTAAGTATTACTTTAATGATGGACATATGTCTTTTGAAAAAAAAAAAATCTTTCTGGTGATAGGCTTAAAGAAGTGAGATGAAAGACTGTTTTTTTTTTTTCTGCTTCTGCTTCAGGCAACTGTAATCCTTTTAATATTCTCTTTACTGAAGTCAAATGCTTATAATCATCAGCCCTTGTAAACAGCCTGGGGGTTTGGTCCAGGGTTTAACTGGAGTAGAGTAAAAAGTCTTAGGTGAAGACAGGCCTTTGATTCTTTTGATCAAGGTCTTTCTTCACCTTTGATTTGATTCTCTGAGGAATCTCTCCTTTTCTCCAGTCCCTTAAGATGTCTTCATTTGGGATCTTTAGTTTAGATTTTTGGTCAATATTTATACCTTTGAGCTCTGCCCATCTACCTGAGTTTGGGCCCACTGCTTACCCTGACCATGTCTTCTCAGATCTGACAAATATTGGTTGTTTACTCAGTTCTTGATCCCACTCCCTCCCCTCTCCCTTGATCCTTACCAACTTCACCTCTGCTTTTCTAAACACAGCCTTACCCTGCAGCTGTGTACCCCTAGGCTGAACCTTACTAGGTTATACATGCACCAATCTGACTGAACTGAACTGTCAGTTCCACCATGCAATCAATTCAATTTACTTTTCAAAAATCAATTGCACTAGTTCTTCAATTCAATGAATTGATTTTTTTAAATTACCAAGAACATTTTTTGACTGCACTAAAAGAAAAAGTCAAAAGAGAAAACTGGCCATGCCTCAAACAGGAGCTTTTTAAAACAGCTTTTTTGGCCCAGCAAGAATACTGAAACTGACAGGCTTTGTGATGCACACCTGTAATCCCAGTGGCTGGGAAGGCTGAGGCAGGAGGATTGCAAATGCAAAGCCAGCCTCAGCAAAAGCGAGGCAGAGAAGCCAATTCAGTGAGGCCTTGTCTCTAAATAAAATACTAAATAGGGCTGGGGATGTGGCTCAGTGCCCCTGAGTTCAATGCTCAGTATACTCCCCACCCCCCAAAAAAAGAATACTGAAAATGACTGAATCCCATCACCACCACCACTAAGAGCAACTTCCTCCTGCTGAGAGTGAGGCTGAAGGGCTGCAAGCCCTCCACCCCAAAAGTGGAGATCCCCACTCCCTGCCCCCCACATAGAACCACACTAATACAGGGTAACTAAATCCGCATTGGTATACTTCCTACATTTTGTCCCATTCTGTCCCATTCAGGCCAACTAAATCTGCATATGCTTATCACCTGGCTTTTGTTTCTATAAATTATAATTGTAACTGCTTCTGGGGGAGGGGGAATCTAGCCACTTCTCCCCAGTTTGATTAAACTGCATAAAGTTCCTGTTTTCCATCATTGGCCTATATCTTATGTGGGTGAGCAGCCTAGCCCAGACAGCTAGGATCCGGGCAGGATTCCTGATTTGGGCTGCCTATAACTCTACTGAACAAATTTGATAAGTGTAAGGAATAATTATTTTTTCTTTGGTGGTGCTGAGGATGAAACTCAGGGACTTATGCATGCCAGGCAAATGCTCTACCACTAAGCCACATCCCCAGGCCCAGGAATAAACATTTTAAAATTTCATGGTTTAAAGTTTCATAGTTTGACCCCAAAGTCAAAGCCTGCCTTGATTGATTAGATCAAAATGGACAAGAGCAGGCAGTGTTTTTTGTTTTTTGTGTTTTTTTTTTTTTCACTTTTGGTGGTGCTGGGGATAGAACCCAGTGTCTTGGGCATGACAGGCAAGGGCTCTAGCACTGAGCTACATCCCCTACTGGAGGACAATACTTCAACATGATCACCAGAGGAGTCTTGCAGTTGATAACATGAGGCCTGTGGTATGTACTCTATTACCTAAAACCCTGCATCTAAAACTCAGCCTGCATATTCTATTCCATTTAGTAGTTGGTTTCAAGACAAGTATAAGACCCTTGAGATTGGATATGTCTCACTCTTCTTTGATCCTTTCACTATTCCTGACACAAAATTGTGTCCAGTAAGTTCCCAATAATCACTGAATTAAGTTGAATTTATGACTAACCTGAAGAAAGAAAAGGCTTTATTGAAACATACAGATTCATGGTTTTTCAAAAAAAAATATTTTTTATTTGTAGATGGACACAATATCTTTATTTTATTTATTTGTTTTTTAAAATGTGGTGCTAAGGATCCAATGCAGTGCCTCATGCATGCAAGGCAAATGCTCAACAACTGAGTTACAACCCCAGCCCCAGATTCATGCATTTTTTTAAGGTGGCAAATATTTATATACCAGCCATTATCAGAATGAGCTTTGTTCTATAGCTTAGAACATGGACAAAGAGGATGTGAATAATACCTTAGAGGAAGTGCCTCAATTAAAAACAAACAAACAAACAAGCAAACAAAAAAACCTCAGGGGAGCCTTTAACCACTAAGAATAGATTAATAGCACATTCTTTGAATACAGGGTAAGAAAATAGATTTATCATTTTAAAAATCACTTAAAATAGAGTCTACTACTAAATAAATTCAACATAATATTTTTACCAAAAAAAAAAAAGGTCACAATGCACTAGATGGCAAAATAACATTAAACGATTCATTAGGGAAAAAAAAATATTCATTAGATCTGCCTAATCCATCCAGAATGAGATGAACTATGGAGCAATTTTATCTGGACATGAAGGCATCCAGATTCTTCTGTATCAGACAGAAACATTCAAGTCAATGAGATAAATGCAAACACTGCGAAACATTCTCTATGTATCATCAGAATATAGAGCAACACAAGTTATAAAAAAATGCTGAACAAACTCTGAAGTACTACCGCTGTCAAAATGCTGACATTGATTTTATTCACTTCTTGAGATCTAAATTGGAAAATCAAAAAAGATCAGATTGAACAAAGGTCTTTATGACATACTATAATCAAAGACAATATAGGGCTAGGACTAAAATGCCTAATGGAAGGTCTTGAAGGATGAAATTTGCTGATTCTGGGACGGAGGGATGAGCTACCATTATCAGAATGAGCTTTGTTCTACAACTTTGTGATTTTATTACTCATGTTGCCAATTCACAAGATCATTGTCATGTCACTCCGACAAAGAAATGTGAAACTATGTAAAGAATAAATAAGGAAAAGGAAAGACCTAAACCCACACAATTATGTACAAATAAAGGAAAAAGAGAACTAATTTGCTATCATGTGGCTTTTATCTTCATTTAAAAAACCCAAAAGCACAAAGCAGCATTTCTTCCCTGTGGTTATATATAAAAGCAGAGTGGCTAAAAATTTAAAGAGATTAGATTTCATAGAGAAATATATTTATAGAGAAAACAGAGATGCCAAAATGGAGCTGGAGAGCTCAAGTCTGGAATCTGTTTCCTTTGTCAGACATTCACTCCATTAATTAATGTACTGTATCAGGAGCCTGCAAACTGGCTCATAGGCAAAATCTGACCCACTACCTGCTTTTGTATTCTTTAGCAGCCAAAAATGGTTTTGACATTTGTAGATGGTTGCAAAATCTTTTCAGAAGAATATTTTAGGACATGTGAAAATTACATGAAATTCAAAATTTAGCAACCACAAATAAGATTTTATTTGAACACAGCCATGTCCATGAATTATAGATTGTTTGTGGTTGCTTTCACACTACAATGGCTGAGTTGAATAGTTGTGAGAGATGATGTGGCCTCCAAAGTCCAAAATGCTTATTATCTGGACTTTTATGGGAAAAGTTTGGCAACCCCTGTATTATATCATTAATGACACATTTATACCCGGAAAGAGGACATGACCAAATATGTTAGAAACATACTTGTGGTCTGGGGTTGTGGCTCAGTGGTCGAGCACTTGCCTAGCACACGTGAGGCACTGGGTTCGATCCTCAGCACCACATAAAAATAACAATAAATAAAATAAAGGTATTGTGTCAATCTACAATTAAAAAAATTAAAAAAGAAACAACTTTGTGCAACTCTACATCTGAAGAAAAAGCATTCTCCTGTGCAGGTAGGTACACAGAAACTTCAATGTATATACTTATGGGACATCTGTAGATGAGCTATGAGGGCAGTTAATATATACCATGGAGCCAGGTGCACACACCTGTAATCCAAGTTACTCAGAAGGATCACAAATTCAAGGCCAGGCTGGGCAACTTAGCAAGACACTGTTTCAAAATAAAAAAAATAAAAAGGGCTAAGGATGTAGCTCAATGGTAGAACACTTGACTAGCATATATGAGGCCCTGGGTTAAATTCCCTAGTACCAAAAAACAAATGAACAAAACAAAACAAAACCACGTCATGGATACTTTTGATTAAAAGATGAATTTATATATCATTAGGAGACCTACTTGTAAGAAGATATTAACATTTGAAACAGATCCCTGGTGATTTTCTGTCTTCTTTATGACTCTGGAATAGAACTGGTGCATTTGACTGAGCCATTCAGCAGGAAGGAAGACCAAGGTTAGATCTTTCCAAACTTAGATATCTTGAATGTCACTGATATCAAGGAGAACCTTATTATTCTTAGAAACCTGTAACATTTAAAAACAATCTCAGCCTCCTTGTACCACCTTACTCCCACACCCCAGAATACAGGTAAGATTGTATGTTTTCTGAATAGCTGAGAGAAAATAGAGTCTATTTAGGAAAGCATATTGTTGAATTTCCTGGTTATGACTTTCTTATTTTAGACAACTCAAGTGTAAATGCAATCCTGACCTTTAAACATCCATACAATTATAGGTAAAAAATACATAACCATCTCTTGGTATCCATGGGGGATTGATTCCAACAACCCCTAAGCCCCATGGATACTAAGATATGTGTATGCTGAAGTCCTTTACATAAAATGGCATAGTATTTATATATAATTTATGCATATCCTCTTGTGTACTTTAAATCTTAATCTCTAAATTACTTACAATAACTAATACAACGTAAATGCTCTACAAATAGTTACTATACTATATTCTTCAGAAAATATCAAAAAAGTCTACATATGTTCATTTTAGATGCAGTTGTTTTTTTCTTTGAATATTTTTGATGCACAGTTGGTTGAATCTATGAATGTGAACCCATGGTTATGGAGGGCCAACTGTACAATATAAGGGGCCAGAAATGGGCAGTGACAAGGACATCTCTTGGAACTTCCCTGCCGGTTGAGAGTTCTTTGTTCTCCACAGCCTCTGGGGTCCTGTGACATTTAAATTACACATAATAAGTCATGGCATTATATTTTTCCCCTAAATTTATTTATTTTTAAAATACAATTATATGTATCTATCTCATGGATGCTTTTGATTAAAAGGTGAATTTATGTATCTTCTCCAGATACATAAATGATGGAATGCAGCATAATGTTTTGAAGTATATACCATTGTGGAATGCTTATATCTAGCTAATTAACAAATGTATTAGCTCATTATATTTCAAAGTTAGTTTGCTACTGTCTACTAGCATGTTGATTTGCTAAATATGAATCATAGCATTGCTACTGGGCAGAAAGCCACTGCCTACAAAGAGGCTCTGTGAGTAAAACTTTCTTATAAAATATCTTTAATAGAGAAACAAATATATTTTGAAAAATTTTATTTGTTGTATGCATGAATGACCCAGAGAATAAAAACAACTAATGCATGGATGTAATATGTACATTAGTAGATGATATGGAAAATTATGTTTATTGGAATTTTATGTTGGACTATTACAACATCTCAATGGGAGTCAATAAACTTATGAGACAAAGGAAGTAGATGTGGGAAACAAAGAGAAGTACAGTATTTTATTCTTTGGACAAGGAAAACGCTTGTGCCCATTCAACTTTGGACAAAGTGCTCCAGGAGGGCATTTCTTTTGCAACAAGTCATGTGGTTGGTTGTTAAAAAAATGGCCACAGATTCCTACCATCTCCATATATACGCCCTTTGTAAGGTAATTTTGCTGCCTCCCCCTAATCAACAGGTGGAGTATCTTTCCCTACCCATTGAATCTGAACTTGGCCATGGGACTGAAACAAACATGACATAAGTGAAAATCAAGTATATTTCACTGCCCTTTGAAATTTTCCCTCCTTTGCTGCTTTTTGTAACCCTATGTCAACCATGTGAAGATGCCCAGGACATCCTAGGGAACCCCATCAGGCAGAGACAAGCCATCCTAGCTACAACCCCTTAGACCAACCTCCTTGCCTACCACCAGACATATGAGACCATACTCAGCAGCCCAGATAAGAAATTCCTGGATGGCCCACAGGATTAGGAGGAGCAATAAATGCTTATTATTAAGTTTAGTATGACTTAATCATTAGAGACTTGGGCAGTCAGGAAACTAGTTGTGCAGGTTCAAAGTCTAAATCAGGAAAACAGTTGTAAAAGTTCAAAACTCACTGTCACTGGGATGAATGAAAGTCTAGAGCCCAGAACTCAACTGGCAGGGAAGTTTCAAGAAAGGACCCATCCTTTCTCCCTGGGGGTTGTTATTCCATAACCTACATTTGGGAGTGGTTTATTATACAGTATAAGCTGCATAACATAGATATACAGGTAGTGTGAACAAAGTGGTTCCTTATTTGAGAGTCCAATCACATTGCTCCTGACTGACTATGGGGGCCATTCTCTATAAGTCCAATTAATGCTGCTGGGCTACATGCCTGTTGCTGGGCTTGTTTAGGGGACACAGGGTTAGCCTAGATAACATGAGATAAAAAAAAAAAAACCCTAGAATAACTTCTTGTTACAGAAGCCACCTCTCTGTGAAGGGTTTTATAAATTCTGAGTCCCTTGGGAGTACTGTTGATCTGTTGGAATGCCTCAGGTCCATTAAGATGGGGAAGTTCCTATAACTTCCCTGGCAATTGAGAGTTCTTTTATACTACATAGTCTCTGGGACTTCTGACATTTATATTACATATGTTTCCTGAACTTGTTATGGCTCTAGAGGAGACAAGGACAGATATCTATATTATAGGCTCAGGGGATAGGATGGTGCTAGACTTTCTCACAGCAACCTGTACTCATAAAAGGGAATGACACTGCTCATAAGACAGGGAATTTCTCTGAGGGCCTGGGTTCCAGAAGAGATTTGGCCACAAATTAGCTTACCTCCCTGACCAAAAAAAAAAAAAAAAGAATAAGTAACTTCACCTGTCTGGGTTTCAATTTCCAAATCTGTAAAGTAGGGAGAAATGGTCCAGATGACAGTGTTTGAGAGTCATCTCCCAGACTTGGCACAATATCCTTCTCCATCCCTTGCTTCTTTTGACTTTGCACTGTCATTTTCCCCTTTTGCAGAGTTGTGACTTTGAGGGAGAAGTGACACAAGTACATTTCAGGATGAGGACAAGAACAAGGTACAGAGTCTCTACTTAGATCTTGTCTAATGTTCAAAGACTTCTCTTAAGGAAACATCAATTCTTACAAAAGGTCTTACAAAAGAGGACTAAGTGGAGTAATTGTTGGAGGTGTGGGAAGGATTGGCTAAGAAGCCTGGAAAGGGGATTTGATTTATTATCCTCCCTTTTAAATACTCTTTCATCCATGGAGGGCCTTTCTCTCCCTCCCCGGACATTTTTCTCTCTCTGAAGGTTATGGAACAACAACCCCCAGGGAGAAAGGATGGGTCCTGGGTGGAGAAGGCAAACAATGAGTTCTGGGCTCTGGACTTTCATGACAGTGGGTTTTGAACTTTTACAACTGTTTTCCTGGTTTAGACTTTGAACCTGCACAACTAGTTTCCTGACTGCCCAAGTCTCTAATGATTAAGTCATACTAAACATTCTTCGATGATTAACTCTCATTAAAACCTATAAAAAACCAGACCCCTCTTGTAACCAGTTGCCATTTTTTTTTCACTGAAAATATGCCATTCTGCCACTGCTTAATAAAGTCAGCTTGCTGATCCATTGAGGTCTGCTCCCATCTCGGTTATTTTTGTGTACACTCCCGCTGTCCTTATCCCTCCCCTCCGCCTCTGTGTCAACTGACCCCCTTGCAACAGAAGGCAAGGATTTCAATATATGGATTTACTTGCTTTCCTCTATGATTTGTATCCTAAAACAATTTTGATGTTTATACTACATTAATAGGCCAACTATTTTCAGTTCGTATGTAAGAGTGTTTTTCATTTGTCTTTTGATAGGGTAAGGGAAGAATGGAGTGAAGAAAACAACTATTTAAAAGATTATAATTTAACTCAGGGCTTAGGAATTTTTGTATATTGGATACTTTCAAAATCCACCAATGGTTTTCCATCAAATAAAATCCTCACCTGTTCCAATGGCCTGAACATTTAGTATTAAATCCTTACACTTTAGAACCATAACAAATTTATTCTGGATTAAGAACGATGCTTTTATCTTGGCCACTATGATAAAATGAGCTCTTGTTCTTCAAATTCTTCCCCATAGCTATTATTATCACCTCAGTCTTACTGGGTTTGACATGGAGCGAGGTAGACTTCAGCCAGATAATTTTTCTGAGGGAAAAAAATTGGAAAGTAAAGATGCTGCTCTCCTTTTTGTATCTAATATCCTCCATATGGTCATAAATAGCACTGATTCCTGACATCCATACCACGTAACTAGGTTTCCAAGTCTCAATTCTGTCAACAACATCATCAATTGCCTTTATAGCATTTTTTTCTGAAGTCTTCTTTGTGCCACTTTATATATCTTCCTTGCCCACAGTGTCCTCACCCAAAAGATATTCCTCAGGCACTCCATTTAGTCACCAGCTAAATCCAAAATGAAGTCGCCCCTGGTCTTGCCCCACCTTACACCAGCAGAGAAGATAATCTAATTTCAGGGGCTGCAGCTTCTCTCCTCCCCAGAGTACAAAAGAATGGGATTTCTTCATAACGAAGTTAACAGGGATATTGTTGTTTGAGAGTTTGCTGACAGGCTGAAGATTTATCCTTTCTACTCTTTTTCCTGACTGGTAAGAGAATTGCAGACCTGGAATCTGCAGTGCCTCTGGGTCACTTGGTAATTTAAAATTGATGACTTGGAAAAAGAATGGAGATAAAGACGGTGCCCTGGGATGTGTCTTTTTATAGAAAGGTATTGTAATTTGGGAGGAGGGGGGTGTTTTCATGCAACTCTTTAAAAAAACACACACACACAATGGTTTACGGATGTACTTTGATCGATGGCTTAATCAGCCAGACTCTCATGGCCACCCCTTTCTGAGCATGGAGACAAAGATGTACAATTTACTGATCAGAAAAGGGGGGCATGAGGGTGCTAATTAAAACCATACAAGTACGATATTGTGTGATTCCACTTTCTAATGCTCAAAGCCACACAAAATGAATCTATGATGTTAGAAGTCAAAGTAGAGATAACTTTAGGGTAAGGGTTAGCATCTGGAAGAATGCATAAAGGGTACTTCTGGAGGGCTTAGGAATGTTCTATTTCTTGAATTTTTTTACTTGGGTATATTCAGTTTGTGAAATGTCATTGATATATACACTTAAAATTTATGCACTTATCTATATATTCCATACTTCATTAAAAATGTGCCAAGGAGGACACAGTGGCACACACCTGTAATCCCAGGGACTCAGGAAACTGAGGCAGGAAGACTGCAAGTTCAAGTCCAGCCTGAGCAACTTGAGAGACCCTGTCTCAAAATCAAAATTGAAAATGGCTGGGGATGTGGCTCAGTGGTAGAGTACCCCTGGGTTCAATCTGTGATACTAGAAAGAAAAAAAGCTAACATATATCTAACACATATGAATACTCTTTTTAATCAAGTTTTCTACTTGAGAATAAATCACAAGATCAAGAAATCATTACCTTAAAATGTATTTGGAAATTGGTTGTTCAATTAAAGGATGGATTCCCCCCTTCTGTGAAATTCACATTCTCCCATGAGACTTTAAAGCTATGTATGTATGTGTTAGTCCTCTTCCTGATCTTAATAGCTTTGCTTTGATTGTGCTTAATGCTGGAAAAGCCATTACTTGGAAGAAGCTGTAACCTTAATGGGCTTCTTTATCTTGTTGACAAATTGTATCTTGGATACATGTTTGCATTGAAATATGCAGCCTTCCATCAGTTATTAGTCATGGAAACCACCACACATCTCAGTGGCAGTGCTCACTATCAACACCAGCAAGACAAGATGAGGGGCTTTTGGATCAATCCTAGTACTTCCTGGATACTAATTAGGTGTCCACACAATGGGGATGGCTTTGCTTACCAAGTTCAGGAATCAATCAAAACTTTAAGGCACATTTGCTTATTCCCTAGCAACCCACTACATATAATAGATGAATTCTTGTGTTTTTTAAATCTTTGTTTTAAAATTAATTTCTAGAATGGATATGCCTTCCTATGGTTCATGAAAAGAGTGTAAATAGTGTATAGGAAGATGTCTTTCTCCCTTTTCTATCATCCATTGGACAATATCTACTCTCCACAATCACTGCTGGTAGTGTCTTTGTCTTTCCAGAGAAAATAACAATGGGACAATTGTCAGGCTCCTAGGACACCTAACACATCCCTGTTTTAGAATCTTGCCACTTGGTGTGGCCTGAAGGCAGCCAGCAACAGCAGCATTGAGAGTTCATTAGAAATGCAGAATCTTGCCAGGTATGGTGGTGCATGCCTGTAGTCCCGAGGCTCAGGAGGCAGAGGCAGGAGGATCGTGAGTTCAAAGCCTCAGCAACTTAGTGTCAGCAACTTAGTGAGGCCCTACTTAGTGAGGCCCTATGTAACTCAGTGAGACCCTGTTTCTAAATAAAATACAAAAACAGGATGAGGATGTGGCTCAGTGGTTGAGCGCCCCTGAGTTCAATCCCTGGTACCAAAAAAGAAAAAAAAAAAACAGAAATGCTGAATCTCAGGAAAAGTCCCAACCCAGGAATCTGAAGACATGTTTCAGTACATTTTGTATTGCTCTAATATAATCCTCAAGACTCAGTAATTGACAATGAACTGAAATGTACTAGCTCATATTCTGGAGCCTGGAAAATTCATGACCAAGGTGCTGGCATTTGGTGAGGGCCTTCTTGTTGCATCATCCCATGGTGAGGGGTAAGAGAGAGACAAAAGGGCGCTGAATGGATTTTTTTTATAAATGGCATTAACCACCTATGTGAGAGCAGAGCCTCATGGTATAATCACCTCTTTAAAGATCCCACCTGTTAATCTGTTAAAATGATGATTAAATTTCAACATGACTTTTAGAGAGGACAAACTTCAAACCCTTATAATCTGCATTTCACCAAGTTCCCTAGGATTGGATTCCTAAGGCCTCGAAGTGTGAGAAATGATAATCTAGGAAAAATAGAGACCTTAAGGAATGTCAAAATGTGTGAGTTAGCAAACTATCCAATTATCCCCAAAGAGGTCTGGCGTGGTGGCGCATGCCTGTAATCCCAGCAGCTGCAGAGGCTGAGGCAAGAGGATCATGAGTTCAAAGCCAGCCTTAGCAATTTAGCAAGGCCCTAAGCAATTTAGTGAGACTCTGTCTCAAAATAAAATGTAAAAGGGGCTGGGGATGTGGCTCCATGGTTAAGCATCCCTGCATTCAGTCCCTGCTACCCACCCCGCAAAGAGTTCTTTGTTCTCCAGAGGAAACATTAATTTGGTATGTCATTATCCTTGTCACGGTGATCCCAGAGAATTTTTCCCCTTGTGCATGTATTCAACAATGTGTAAGTGCCCTAGACAGACATTTATGGCTCTTTGAATGTTTTCCCCTATCTCCTCTATTACTAGTATTTGAGGACATTTCCCCTGAATATGTGTGGACCAAAATGTTGTATATCTGGGTAATGAGCAATAGACACAGAGAATCTGTTGAGTTCCAGACTTCTGCATCATCTTTCCCCAAATAACTCCCATCTCACTGGTCACCCCTTTCTTCCTCTGCTGGCCTCTTCTTTCCTTCCTTAATGACTTGGCCCAGTGCCCTCAGTTGGAAGCAACCCCAGATTTCTTCCTCACCACCGTTTTCATCAACCTTTATCAACTGCTCTGGGTGGCTCTTCTTAGATTCAGGAGTCCCACACACAGCCCTTGGACACATTGTCCTGTTCTAGTCTAAGGATCAGAGTCAGTTATCATCATGAGAAATGAGAGAGAGAGAGAGAGAGGGAGAGAGAGAGAGGGAGGTGTTATATTCAAATTCTCAGTCCTTCTTAGAATAGATCTTCATGATACTTTTTATCTTTTAGTAGAGGGAAGATATGCCATGGCTTGGCTACCTCCTAGTTTCACTTATGACCTTCTTTTTGCTAGTTAAGTCACTTGGAGTAAAACACTTTTTTGCTTTGGTGTACCCTGGATCCTCCCAGAAGAGACATACTGAAAACACATCTTCTCATTTGCTTTCCTCTACTTTCCCAAGTTCTTTCCTCAAGACATTTTAGTCACAGAACACACCTTTAAACTACTTTAAAGTAAACCACCTAGATTGACTATACTCTAGATTTCCTTTACTGCCATTTACAGTCTGAGGCATCTGTTAAAGTCTGATGCTGAGGGTTTAAAAAAATTTTTTTTCTGGTGTTGAGGATTTAACCCAGTGGTGCTTACCCACTGAGCCACATCTCCAGCCCTTTTTATGTCTTATTTTGAGACAGGGTCTCCCTAAGCTGCTAAGGGCCTCACTAAGTTGCTGAGGCTGGCTGTAAACTTGTGATCCTCCAGCCTTAGCCTCCCAAGTCACCAAGATTACAGGTTTGTAACATCACACCTGGCTAAAATTTTATTTTTTTAAAAGAGTTATTTTTATTGAGTTATAACATACATACCAAAGTGCATATATCATAAGTTCAGTCAGGTTTCAAAGACTGATCATGCCCATGAAATCAACACCCAGATCAAAAAAAAAATAGCACACCCTGGACATAACAGGCTACCTCAGGTCTCCAGTATAGTAATCACATGCCTTCATCAGTAACCATGATCTTGACTCTTAGTAGCACATTAAACTCCTGTTTGTATGCTTTATGTAAATGGTGTCATACAATATGTACTCTCTTGCATCTGGCTTTCATCACTCACTATTATGCTAGTGAGAACTAACCATATTGTGTATAAAGTCAAAGATCATTAACTCTCATTGCTGTATTATTTATCTGTTCTACTATTGATGATTATTTGTATGGTTTCCAGTTTGAGGCTATTATGAACACCACTGCTATGAAAATTCTTACACATCTTCATAAAAATACTTAAGTATTTCTGTTGGGTATATACTGCAGATGAAAACTGCTGGGTGATGCTGAGTTTTTAATGTGTCAAGGCTGATTAGTTTGTGCATATCATTGCCAAGGAGGCAAGGTATGTGATTAGGCAAGGACACATGCATTCAGATACCCAAGTGTGAGAATCGGAGCCAAGATATTTCTTCCTCCGTGTGAAAAGGAACTCTCTGCCTACCAGCAATTTCTGAGCTCTTGCCTTATTCCAGCTTTCCAAGGATGCAGTGTTGATTGCTTTAGTTTATTTTATGATTTTAATGAGATCACCCCGCTGCTGCAATAGCTTTTCCAAGCATGACATATCCTGGCTCCATAGTGAGAACCAAGTCAATTCTCAGCTGTGTGCCAGCAGCAGCTAAAAAATTGCTGTTCATGATTTTCTGCTTTGGAATCTCCATCCTTGAGGGTAAATAGTGGAGGCAGGACAAGCCATAAGCAGAGGAGGTGGTTGTCTGCATGCTGTCATAAGAAGCTCTGCCTGGCCCTTAAAAAGCTTCACCATAAACACTCTCTTCCTAGAGGGCTTAGAACCCCCACCACTTAAGCTAGCATTTTGGAGTATACCACTGAGGCAAGAGAGATGCTTCTGGAAGGCTTCTACTGAAATGTACTGTTTCTTGCAGGGAGAAAGAGGGCCTTTAACTGTCTCCCAGGGGGTTAAAAATCATTTACTTGGAAAACAAAGAGGAGCCAGTGCTCAGGACACTAGAATTAGAGAGTTCAATGTAAGTGTCAAGGCTAGGACACTCCAACAGGGGAGACTCAGGGGTAAGATTCTTAGGGCAGTGAAAAAAAAAACATCCTAGGAGAGGACTGGACTCGTGATGAGGCCTGATGACTACCTACAAAGCAATTCTGGGGGTTAAGACCACACAGGGAAGCAAAATGGCTGCTAAGAAGTTGCTTGAATCTTTAATGATCTGCACCTCAGATTCTCTGATTTCATCTGATGACTAAAACAAATTATGATCCTTACATTAAAAATCTCTGCTGTTTGTCTTTCCTTATGCTAATCTTATTTGGGCGTGTTTTAGCTATTTCCTGTGGGGGAGAGTAATTTGCCATCATTTGATGCTTTATTCTCAGCCCCAGGTAGATCAAGGCTTTTTTCTGTTAAGTTTATAATATTTTTCTCTGTACTCACACATAAATATTATATATGTACATATCGTATACATATACACCTATGTGTATATATATATATATATATATATATATATATATGAGACTCACCCACATTGAAACACTTCAAAGATTTTAATTGCTTTTTTGCTAATAAAATAGTGAATGCTCATGAGAAATTCAAATTTTATAGAAATGAAGGAAGTGAAACCTGAAAACCCCGTGTGCCTGGAATATATGTTAAAGATATAGTGGGAGTTAAGAATATCTGTTACTCTTTTTTGGGGAGTGGGAACTGAGGATTGAACTCAGGGGCACTTGACCACTGAGCCATATCCCCAGCCCTATTTTGTATCTTATTTAGAGACAGAGTCTCACTGAGTTGCTTAGGGCCTTGCTTTTTCTGAGGCTGCTTTGAACTTGTGATCTCCTGCCTCAGCCTCCCAAACCGCTGGGATTACAGGCATGTACCACTGTGCCTGGCTTATTTTTTTTTAATAATAAAGGAAATATTTTTTAAAAAAGGTATCCCAAGTTCTTCTTATGCAACAACATTAAATGTATGAATTGTATATATTCCCTATAATAAAATTTACTGCTAGGTCATGACATGTGGAAGATCTTTTGGGAAACAGAGAAGATCTAGCCTGACTTCTCTCTTTGCTTTTCTACCTTCAACCAGGATTTATGAAGCAAAGAAAGAGATTCCAGAATGCCACAACTGCACAAATAAAGAAACTTAATATATACAATAAAATTATAAAATAAGGTTCATAAGGCTTCCTCATAATAGCCATAAACTGACAATGACTCAAATTTCTATCAGTAGGAGAATGGATAAACAGATTGTGGTGTCTTCATACAGTAGAAAACTCAGCAATGTAAAAGAATGAGCTACTGATCACGTAACATTTGGGATGAATCTTAAAAGTACATGCTGTAGAAGTTCATTTATATGAAGTTCTAAAATAGTATACTCTCATCTATGATGATCAAAATCAAACTAATGCTTGACTGGAGGAGTACATAGAAAGGGATTGGCTATAGGGAGCACAAGGGATTTTTCTGGGATAGTGGAAATGTTCCATCTGAAACAGGGTGGTGTTTTAATAGGTATAAACCCCAAATTTGTCCTTGTGTCCTCTTGTGATCTGTGCTTTTATTGCATATAAATTATGCTTCAGCAAAAATAATTTTAAAATAATCCCATAATATATGAGAAAGAATGTGTAACAAATGCTTCCAGTGTCCAGTTTATGCTTCCTGTTTGTACTGTGGCTATGAGGAACAATACTGACTAACTTCTAATTTCTGCCCCAGGCACTAACCCCAATGCCAGGAACTGGAGAACATCACACTAAAGCACAACTCAGAATTTGTCATTTCTGGGAATATCCTTAAAGAGCAATGGGGATAAAGAGATAGTAATAAATATCCAAGCCTATAAAGTATAGAATTCTGGAAAGTCATTATTAGTAGTCTTGGTGAAGTGGAATCCCTCTAAGCTAAATATAATACCCTCACATTAGCTAATTCTCATTCCCTATCTTATTTTCCCTTCTCTGTGGCCAAATAAACAACATGTACCCGTATCCAAGATTGTTCTTGGAGGACCCCAAACTGAGAAAGACAGTGGGCAGGAGAGGAAGTTGCTGTGGCTCCTGCACCAACATTTTCCTGCTTCCTTATTTCTCTCCATCATAGTAAAAATAGAGGGAAAGGAAGGTGCATTAAAGAAAGTTTAGTAAGAGAAATGTAGGACAGGAGAAGTATAGGGGATATGAATTTATGTATATGTATATATCTATATACATTTTCCCTATAAAATTGAAGGAGAGTTTGGGGAAGAAATAGGTTTTTAAAAAGGTAATGTATGAGTTGGGATGCTCATACATATTTTTGTAGGAATGTAAGATGAGGTAGCTACTATGGAAAAAGAATTTGGCAGTTCTTCAAAAAGCAAACAGAATTACCATATGACCACAGAAATTCCAGACCTAAAAAGAACTGAAAACAGGCATGCAAACAAAAGCTAATACACAAATGCTTATATATCAGTATTCACAATAGTCAAAAGGTAGGAATAACCCAAATGTCAATGGATGAATGAATAAACAAAATGGAATATTAATCAGCCACAAAAAGAAATGAAGTATGAATACATGTTATAACATTAATGGACCTTGAAAATACTATACTAAATTAAAGAAGCCAGTCATAAAATGCCATATACTGTATGATTCTATTTATAGGAAATGTCCAGAATAGGCAAATCCATAGAGACAGTGAAATTAGTGTTTGCTAGATGCTAGGCAGGTGAAAGAGCCAGGGGCAAGTTTCAGGTGGGGAGTACAAAGTTTCCTTTTGGGGTGATTAAAATATTCTAAAATGGTGATTGTTGTACTATAGAATGAGTATAATTTAAATGAATAAACTTAATAGTATGGAAATTATCAATAAACCACTAAAATATTAGTCATGGTCCAGGAAAGGAAGTCAGTACTATATTTAGGAAACAGTTTTCCTTTTTAAAATTTGATTGGTAAAATCCCAAAGATCATACACAGTGAAAAGAAATTTATATATCCTGTACTTATATAATGTTTTCCCAAGATGTCCTATATCTAGAATTAATTCACTAGTTCATTTACTTAGCAAATAGTTGAGCATCAATTAGTATTGTATGCATGTAGTGATTGACCCAAGAGTGACACTGTCCTGACCTCATAGAAATTAGAGTCTAGTGGAGGAAATGGAAAGGAGGAAGGAAATTACAAAAAAACATGGAGAAATGTCATAATAGTATAATACAGTTTTTCCCTGCAGTATTGGGGCTTGAACACAGAGCCTCACACATGCTACACAAGCTCTCTAAACAGGATCTACATCCCTCCCAGGACCTTTTTTCTTTAATTTTGAGAGAGGGTGTCACTAAGTTGCCCAGGCCGGCCTTGAACTTGTAACCCTCCTTCCTCAGCCTCTCAAGTAGGTCAGATTACAGATGTATGCCACCACATCCAGCTGTAGTTCTTCATTAAGAAAAATAAACCAAATTTATTTTTAAAAATCAGTATATGGAATAGGGCACTTTGGTAGTGCCTTGAGAGCCTGTGATTTTATTAGGCACAATTAGACAATGTCCCCACCAATTCCATTACTGAGATTCAGGAATGTAGAGACTTGTTCAATGCATTAGAATGATCCCTATCCAAAGCTGATGTATTAACTATATTTTCTTTTTCTAGTAGTTTTTTTTAGCTGTAGATGGACACAATACCTTTATTTTTATTTATTTATTTTTATGTGGTACTGAGGATTGAACCCAGTGCCTCACACATGCTAGGCAAGTGCTCTACCATTGAGCTACAACCCCAGCCCTAACTATATTTTCTTAATTTCTCTATGCTTGATGGTCTGGCATCTGAGATCTCACAGACTGCTGATCAGAAGGATTGCCCCGCAGGGTTAGCTAATTGGTAGAGACAGCAAAAAAATTCACCTAGGAGTGTGTCTTTCATATGCAAACTAATCAATCCATTCCCCTCCTCCTACCTACTCTATTTGGCTATTAACATCCCAGCCAATAGTCTCTTGCCTTGATTAATCCAAGACCAGGCCCTAAGATCAGGTATTGGACAATGCAGGATTGACAGGTACTATAGAGTGCATTGAAATTGTTCAAACTATTCAATCTCAAACCTGCTTACCTTGCCACCTGCTCCTTCCTGTGGAAAATACCATGAAATCTCTATTCCCCCAACTCCTGCTCCTGACTGACTCTAGTGTTTCTCAAGGTGGCTCTGCATGGTTTGGCATGTTTGTTCCATTTGGGATCTGTGAATAAAAAATATCTTTTCTGGGGCTGGGGTGGTAGAGTGTTTGCCTAGCATGCATGAGGCACTGGGTTTGATCCTCGGCACCACATAAAAATAAACAAATAAAATAAAAGCATTCTGTCCATCTCCAGCTACGTTTTTTTAAATTTGGTAAAGTGGACTTTCTTCTAATTAACTAGGTGGAGATTCCAACATCAACTAAATGTGAAAAATTACAGGTAATTTGATAAGCAACCTTAAGTGTGAAAAATTAGATAAAATTGCATGTTTAAATACTGTTTAAATACATCACGTTTTTTAAGCCCTTACAGTTTTCTTTTTGGATTTGTTGTTTTCTAATTATAAATAATATATTCTTAGAGTAAAAAAAAATAAAGCTACACAAAATATTGAGAATGAGAGAGGAAAACACTTAAAATTTTTCTGTCAAATAATTACAGTTATCATTTTAGGTCCTGGTAAGAGTTGTCTTCGCCACTACTCAGAACAATATAGATTTGTTTTTGGGGAGGGATAGGACATGGGTAAATATCCATAGGGACTGAGGCAGGACATAAGAAATAAAGGTAGGTAGAAGAGAGACAATAGGAAAGAAAAAAGAGACTGTAGCTGTAAATCTAAAAGCACCCTGATCAGGTTTACCTGCTTTTCTTCTAGGTTATTCCCAAATTTCTGAGAAATCTACAAATCTTAGAGTTGCTGTAAATTCACCCATTTACAAAAAATGACTTTATTTATTTATTTATTTATTTATTTATTTTTGGTACTGGGGATTGAATGAAAGGATGCTCAACCAGAGAGTCACATCCCCAGCCCTTTGTATTATTTTTTATTTTGAAACATGGTCTTGCAAAGTTGCTGAGGCTGGCCTTGAACTTGTGGTCCAAGCTTCTAAGATTACAGGCATGCACCACCATGCCTGGTTCTGAAAATTGCCTTATTTTGATTAATGCTTACACGTGCTGTTAACCTATACAATATATTTTCAGATTAAATAAAACAAAGGGAGAGGATATTTTTAGAAACTTATAGACACATTCCAAATAGACAGAGACATTGACAACCTGAAGATCCTGGAGAGGACCAGCCCACCCTAAATGTCTTATGATCCACAATCAAAGAATTGAGTTCACCTGTCTGTCCTCATTCCCATATACCTTTCTTCCTATGCCCATCCCTCACGAAATTTCCTTTAAAAGAAGACCCATAGACCTAGAAAGATCTTACTACTGAGATAACCCACATTCTGGTTTGAGAATACATATCTTTGCCTTTCATTTTCTAGCAAAGCTCTTCCTCTTTGCTAAAACTGGATGCTTCCTTAAATTCTTTGTCACATCAGGAGCCTGGAAGGTCCAAATACTCATCTCCTTTGCCCCTGGAGAGACCTCCTTGAACCCTCTTAGAGTAACATGACCAAGAACCTTTTGGGAGAAAAGAAACTATGACCCTCTATTTCACATGGGAAGTAAGAGAGGAATTGGGGAATACTGAAAAATAAAGATATACTGAGTCTCAAAGTGAGGCAGCCATAAACCATTGGAATGCAGATTTGAAATGTCCACAAGCCTATAGTCAAAGAATGCAAATATACATGATATTCAAGCAGAAGTGTTAAGTGTCTTTGCAGAGTATGATTGAATCTCTTTTATCTTCTACTAGAACATACTTTCACAGATTCAGATTGCTCCTTTAGTCAAGGAAGTAGATGGAACAAACCCTACTGTGACCCAGGGCCAAAAGTATTGTCAAAGCAGCTCACCTATACCTTACACCTACTCACATGTCAAATGAAGGAAAAATAAATATTTTTTGTTGCAACTTGATGTTTGTTAAGCAGTATAACCTAGTGACAGCTGACTAATATAGAGGTAGAGCTAGGATTTTAACTCAGACAGTATAGTTTGAAATTCCAGGCTCTTAGCTACTATGCTTCACTTGGAAGCAGTATCTCATCTTTGGATTCATGAGGCCTTGAGGGTTCTGAAACCAATTGGGAGTATCAGGGAGGTTCTAAGAGAAATATTCTACAAATGTGAAGAGGTAGGAGCTATGGAGAAAAGTTTACCTATTATAAGGAGATGTGATCAAATTTATATCAGAAGCTAGACAAAGGGGGCTGTTCTGCTTATTCAACTAAATGTTCCTCATCCCTACTACATCTTAACCTTTACCACAATTAAGCAGCTTTTAATTTCTACTTTCATAATTTACAACTTTAAAAATATTTGAAGCAGGGCATGGTGACACATACCTGTAATCCCAGTGGCTCAGGAGGCTGAGGCAGGAGGATTGCAAGCTCAAAGCCAGCCTCAGCAACTTAGTAAGGCCCTAAGCAACTTAGCGAGAACTTGTCTCAAAATAAAACATAAAAAGGGCTGGGGATGCGGCTCGGTACCTGGTACAAAAAAAAAAAAAAGACTCTTTGGGCTATCAAGATGGAATGAATCCAATTTGCAGGTAAAAAGGACATGAATTTTGGGAGGCAAGGGGTAGAACATTATGGGCTAAATATTTGTGTTCATCCAAAATTTATGTTGAAACCGTACCCCACAATGTGATGGCATTCCGACATGGGGCATGGGGAAGTACTTAGAATCGGATGAAATAATAAAGTTGGACCCCTTATAAAAGTCACAAGAGAGCTTATTTCCCCTATCTACTTTCTGTCACACTTTCTGTAATACAAGTAAGTCAGCAGTCTGCTTCCTGGAAGATGGCCCTCACCAGAACCCAACAATGCTGGTACCTGATCTCAGAATTCCAACCTCTAGAACTGTGAGAAATAAATTTCTGTTTTTAAGTCATTGAGTCTATGGTACTTTATTACAGTTGACTAAAATAAAGATTCTATATATGAGTTGGCTTCCATCAGACAAAGAGCCTCATCTTGTACCCTAAGCACAGGCACAGATCCAGACAAATAGTAAGTACATATGTATTTGCTGAATGGATAAATGAACGAAGCCAGCTTTGGGGAAATTCTTTAATTCCTGAGTCCTGTGTAAGAAATACAGCTTCAAAATTGAGTGTTTTCTTTCTCTCTTTTTTATAATTGGAAGTCCTGCAAGGTGTGTTCATATTTTTCACAAAAGCTGGTAGGGAGTAAACATGGAAAGGAGTTTGGCCTACCTCACCAAATTCTTTCTTCTGTTCCCAGGTCTGGGTTGAATGAATTCAGCAGCTCTCAGCTACACTTTAATGGCACATGGCCACATCTGGCTTTTCTGAGCTCACACAGCTGTTCTGTCAACTCCCTGCGGGTTTATGTCCCCTCCTCTTCTAGGAAACTGCACTGCCTATTGGCAATTAGCCCTAATGAAGCAGCAGGAGTTTCCTGAGGGGAATGCATTGCTGACAAGTATAATTACTATTAGCAGCTGTGGGGCCTCTGGCTCCATGAAAGTAACCCATCCACCTGTCAGAGTGTGCAGCAGGACTGCTAAAGCTGTACCTAGCAGCCGGTCCAGCACTCTAAGCCAGGCCACTGTGTGATGAAAACAAGAGACTGGCATTTGGAAGCCAATTGAGAACATTTACTTCAAATGTTCAAATTTCTGTAACCCAGCTGCATGGGTTGTGGAGCCCCAGCAAATCAGCAATTCACATCTTTCAGTTCAATGTGATCATTGTTTCCTTCCAACATCCATATACCTTCTATACTGAAAGAGTGAATGACTCCTCAGAGATGCAGGAGATTCTATTCATTTTTATAAAAAGAGACAGAAAAAGGGAGAAAGGAAGGAAGGAAGGAAGGAAAGAAGAAGAAAGGAAGGAAATAAGCTTTGTTGACATTTAGTAACTCATTGATACTAGTTTCTTTATATGGATCAGTGTATGAGACCTTCATGATCCACTTCTGAGAGAAGATCTGGAGTTCCACAGTGAAGGGGAATTTATAAACACTTCCTTTTGGTGATGTATTTCTATGATAGATTAAATATAGCTGCCAATTCTTTTCTTCTCCTGAGAGGTAGAGCCTGCTTGCCTTCCCACTTGAATCTTAGTTGTTCTTAATGATCTACACACCCATAGAGAACATTGGAAGTGACACTATGCCAGTTATGGGTTTAGCCTATAATAAGACTAATTGCTTTTGCATTGCCCCTTTAAAACTTTGGGACAACCATGCTATGAGGAAGCCCAAGCTAGCTCAATGGAGAGGCTGTGTGAAAAAAGATGCAACCCTATTTCTCCATCCCCCAGATAATCAAGTCATCCAGGCAGAGGCCCCAAACATCACAGAACAGAGATGAGCTATTACCTGCCCAACTTCCTGATCTGCAAAATTTTAATAATTAATAATAATCAGTTTTTATTTTAAACTTCTACATTTTGAGGTAGATAATAGAAACAGTCATATACTTTATGAGCTTAGTTAGGAAGATTTACAGATTACATTAAGTTTAAATGAATTCTCAAAAGACTGATAAAGGCCTTAGGAGATTTCTACAAAGAAATCTCAGATAAATAAAAATACCAAGAGTAATAAAAGTAAATGCAGAAGCTGACACTTAGAACTAGGTCTTCATCAGCCACATTACAAGGAAAAAACTGAGATGATCTTATCAAATTTAACCAGAAGTTACAAAAAATCAAAATTATTATACAGCATCTGAAAAATCAGTGTATACCCATTATCATTAATAATGTGCATCACCCTGAGTAACATGAGAAATCAGCCACCAATAACATAAAGCCATCATGATTAGCAAGATATTAAAAACTAAGTATTCAGCTGGGCATGGTGGAACATGCCTGCAATCCCAGTGGCTCAGGAGGCTAAGGCAAGAGGATTGTGCATTCAAAGGTAGCCTCAGCAACTTAGTGAGGCCCTAAGCAACTCAATAAGATCCTGTCTCTAAATAAGATACAAAAAAGAGCTGGGGATGTAGCATCAGTGGTTAAGTGCCCCTAGGTTCAATTCCCAGTTAAAAAAAAAAAAAAAAAAAAAAAAAAAGCTCCCCAAAACAAATAAACAAACAAAAAAACTATTCAGAACATGAAGTCAAACTTCTACAATTCAAGAACAGGAAGCTGGGGTTTTGTTTTGGTTTGGTTTCTTTTTTTAGAACCATGAAAAAAATTTAGAAATTTTTATTTCATCCCATCCCTTTAAAATGTTTTTATGTTTCGTAACTCCTACCTGCTAGTACTACAATTATGTATAAAAATTTCCCCTCTATATGTCCTTATAGATATACATACTTATTCATTTTAATTTAAAATAATTTATTGTGAAATATATCATTTACACTAGGGTGTAAAATATACACATACAGGTTAAATAATAATAAAAGACACACTCATGAACCTACCACCCAGCTTCAGAAATGGAACTTTACCAGTACCATAGACTCTTTCCATGAATACTTAGATAATATGATCGTGGATTTTGTGTTGATAATTTTTTAAGTACACATAAATATATCTCTAAACATTGTTTAGTTTTCCCTAATTAGAATGGTGGAAAACCAGATTCATACTATATACTTCTTCTGTGACTTGGCCCTCTCATTAAACCTTGAGTCTTTTTGTATTTTCTTTGTTTTTAATTGACACATAATAATTGTACATATTTATGGGGTGTGATGTTTTAACACATATATACATTGTATAATAATCAAATCAGGGTATCACTTCATACATTTATCATTAATTTTTATGAGAACATTCAAAATCCTCTCTTCTAGCTATTTTGAAATACATAATACATTTCTGTTAATCATACTCACCCTACTAAAGCCAGTCTCATAAAAGTGGAGAGTATGAGTGGTTACTAGAGCTGGGGATGCATTATGGTTTGGAATGAGGTATCCCCTCAAAGCTCCTGTGTTGATGCAGGAATGTTTGGAGGTGAAATGATTAAATTATGAAAACTCTAACCTGATCAGTCCATTCTAGTTGGATGGTGGGTGCAGCTGGAGGAGGTGGGCCACTGGGGGCGGGTTCTAGAAGAGTTTACCTTCCATATAGCCACTTCCCTTTTCCTCTCTCTGCTTCCTGGTTGCTATGTTCCAAGCAACTTCCCTCTCCCATGCCCTTCTGCCATGATGTACTGCCTCAACTACGTCCAGAGCAAAGGACTAAACCTCTGGACCTGAAAGCTGAAATAATCTTTCCCTTCTTAAAGTTGTTCTTGTTGGGTATTTCAGTTACAGTGACTAACACAGGAAGTAGGGGAGAAAGGAAAGGATAGGTAGAAATTGATACAAAGTTACAGTTAGACAGGAAGAGTGAGTTGTGGAGTTCTACTGAACTTTGTGTCATTTGACAGCAGTTGAAGCAGGCTAGGTAGGTCCTGTACCACTGAGCTACATCCATACTATGGCTCTTAAACCTTCCCTCAAAAGTGGGGCACATTGGCATAATCCCAGCAACTCAGGAGGATGAAGCAGGAGGATAACAAATTTGAGGCCAACCTCAGCTATTTAACAAGCTCCTGTCTCAAAATAAAAATGGTTGGAGATACAGGACAGTGGTAAAGTCCCCCTGGGTTCTATTCTCAGTATAAGGGGAAAAAAAGTGAGGCATATCACTGCCAATCAATTTCACTAGCCAAAGTCTGTCTATTGGCCAAGGCTGACATCAAATATTTTGTGCATCAAATACAACAATATTTGTATTTACCACAGAATACATTACATAATATTTAACTAATAGGAGAGCATCTTTGAAAATGTCTAAGGACCATTAATTTAAAATGGGCACAGTGTTACATGCCTGTAATCCCAGAGATGCAGGAGGCTGAGACAAGAGGATCTCAAGTTTGAGGCCAGCCTTGAGAATTTAGCAAGACCTTGATTCAAAATAAAAGTGGTTAAGGATGCAGCTCAGTGGTAAAATGTCCATGGGTTAAATCTCCAGTATTAAAAGAAAATCAAGTTCAACTCTTTCTTTTGAGTATTCCAGCCTTCTCTATCAGCTCTGCTTTCTTATAGCTGACTATATCTCTTCTTGCAGTGAACATGAACCCCGTTTTCTCCATCAGTGATCCTCAGATTTTCCCATTTTTTTACACCTTGCTTTTCTGTTAATATTCATATCCCCACTCTCTTGCAAGTAGAATTCCTTACTTTCCTCAAAATCTGGTGGAGAAACAACAGTTCTATAAGTCCTTCACTGAATTAAGCCCAGCTTTTCTTCCTGAAATCTCTAGAGTATGACTTTCTATAACATCAAACCAATGATTTAACTACATATTGATTTGTATTAATCTCAAATTGTTCAGTACATATAATGTATGACCTTCTACTCATCAAAATAAAATATAAAAATTAAAGGTAAAACACATGGATATCTTTACATAGTGTCTAAAATGCATTCTTACTTATTTAAGACTATTCAAACTGGGCACTGTGGCACAAGCCTATAATCTCAGCAATTTGAGAGGCAAGGAAGAAGAATTGCAAATTCAAGGCCAGCCTCAGCAATTTCTCAAATAAAGAAAAGGGGTGAGGAGTGGGAAGGCTGACTGGGGATGTAGCTCAGTGGTAAAGTGACTGTAGACCTAAGAACAAGAACAAAAAAATCCCCAGAAGAAAAACAACAACAACAACAACATTCTATTCTGAAAATCAAAGAAATATATAAAGATAACAGAAAAAAAAGAGAGAAGCAACAGATTTTAGATTTTGAGACATTTTGGACATGGTAAGGTCGGTAGAACACACATGATAAATATGAACAAGAAGGACCAAGCCAGGCCAAATATTCACGACAAATATAAATTTCTTGACTCAGCTATCCGTTAGTGACACCTATTTTGGTCCCACGTGTCTTGTTTGAGACACACAGAGAAAAGTGGTGGCTATTCAGCAGATAATTGACAAATTATAGCTGTAGCCAGGCCTTCTTGTCCCTGTTTCTCTCTGACAGAATAAGTATGTGTTGTCTCTAGGTATCAAGTTTTCTTGTTCACCCCTCGCTCTGATCTTTGTAACCACATCTTCAGTAGGTAAAGTGACAGAGATCCAGGACATATAAAACTTTGTGTATCCCATGATTCAGGTAGTGTTTTCCCTAAATACCATTTATACCCTATCCCAAATATGTTAACTCAACCCATCTTTTTTGACTTCATTTCTCACTATATTTAAATTAACTAAAATTATGTAATATCATAATTTAGTCTATGAGTCTTTTTTCTCATCCCCTTGGGATAATTTGTCTGATGATAGTGTACCTGGAGTCTATTATTTCATTAATATAATTTCCTACCACAACAGTTCCTATCATAGTAGGTGTTCAATCAATATTAATTTCCTTTATCTTCCTTTGCTAATCTCTTTGATGACAGCAACTTTTTTGTACCTTTCTAATGTCTTCTCTAGCAACCAAAGTTAAACACATGATAAACACTTACATTTAATTGATGGACTTTTCCCCCCAGTTATCAAGTAGGTAAGATGTGAGAATGATGACATTATTAACTGTGTCCAAAAATGTTTTATAGGCATACTTCCAGCTCTTAATGGATGGAATTTTGAAAAAGAAGTGTTTTTCCTATGTACATTATTCCAAATAAGTACTGATTGGGGTGTATGTGTATGTGCATGCAGACACATATGCATGGATTTTTGCATTGGGTAACGTGTGGGGAGGTATGTGGGATTGAGGGGGCAAAGGAAGGAACACTTACTTTGTAATTACTCTATGATGTGGCTATGTGGCTAACTGGCACCATGCCAGGTATTTACATACATTGCAACATTTATGTTATTGTAAGAGTGGTTCTCAAACTTTAACGTACATAAGTTAAGAAGTCTTGTTAAACTAAATATTTCTGGGCCTGACCCACAGAGTTTCTGATTCATTAGGTCTTGGGTAGAATCTGAGAATGTGCATCTCTTAGAAGTGCCTAGGTAATATTGTTGCTGATGACCTATGCTTCACTTTGAAAAGGATCTTATTATAACAGCTCTCAAGTAGATATTATTCTACAAATGTGAAAATAGACAAATAAAGTACATTTCTCAAATTCACACAGTCAGTTGGAAAATTGGAATTTGAACTCAGGACTTTCTGGTTCCAAATCCCAGATAGGGGTAGAGGGGAAAAGAGCCACATGATCACTTTCTTTTTTTTAAGAGAGAGAGAGAGAGAGAGAGAGAGAGAGAGAGAGAGAGAGAGAGAGAATTTTAATATTTATTTTTTAGTTCTCGGCGGACACAACATCTTTGTTTGTATGTGGTGCTGAGGATCAAACCCAGACCGCATGCATGCCAGGCGAGCGCGCTACTGCTTGAGCCACATCCCCAGCCCACATGATCATTTTCTTTGAGTTCCACTGGGGGAAAAATCTGTGAGGTCTTATAGATATTGATGTATAATTTGCAAATTCACTACAGGCTCTTGACAAAGTATTATCTATAAAACATTCATGGAATCTAGTTCAAGTGCTCTAAAGTTACTACTTTTATCCTCTCTATTCCACACATAGCTTTGAAGGTCAGTGCTCAAATCCAAATCCTTCATCTTTATCTTTGCCTTGACTTTCACCATAGTATCCAGTGGTTCTGTTATGCTTCACTTACATTCATATACCCACACTGTTTTCCATGAAGATGAATTCAATATGGATACAATAAAACTTGAGTTCAGTAGAAAATCATAAACATAAGTCTATTTTAGTTTTTGATATCCTTATCAAGGATTTTTGGGTCACTTGCCTCTCAAGTTCAACATGTCTAATTACAAATCACACTGAATAGCACTGGTACTCAATATCATTATCAAGAACATAAACATTATATTGTATGACTTTTCTAGTTTTGAAACTGCTTAAAGATCTATATTCTTATGTTCTCAAAAATGTTTTGAAAATATTATTAATAACCCCAACTGACAGATCAAACATAAACTTGAACATGGGAGAAAAAACTTGCTTGAGGTTTCCGAACACAGTCTGGGTACTCAGTAAATATTTACTAAATGAATAAAATGAGTAAGTTATAAATGATAAAAAAAACCTCAAATCTATAATATTATCTTTGCTTCTAATGGTTTCTGTTATATATATATATATATATATATATATATATATATATATATAGGCGGGTACCAGGGGTTGAACTCAAGAGCACTTGACCACTGAGCCACATCCCAGCCCTATTTTGTATTTTATTTAGAGACAGGGTCTCACTGAGTTGCTTAGCACTTCACTTTTGCTGAGACTGGCTTCAAACTCATGATCCTCCTGCCTCAGCCTCCCATGCCACTGGGATTACAGGTATGAGCCACTACACCTGGTTCTTTATGCATTTTTTAAAAATTTATAGTTGTAGATGGATAGCATGCCCTTATTTTATTTATTTTTATGTGGTGCTGAGGTTCAAACCCAGTGCTTCCCACATGCTAGACAAGTGTTCTACCACTGAACTATAGCCCCAGCCCCTTTTTATGTATTTTTTAAACCTGAAACCCTTCCACAGAGAAGTCTCTTGCAAAGTCTATTTTTTCTTTCTTCCCTGCTATCCATATATTTATTTTTATTGAATTTTATCATATATTAGATATATCACAAATGCTCTTATTTAGTCTTTATATTAAGATTGGGATTTAATCTTATTTAATCATGTGAAGAGGATGTTATTATTCCCATCCTAAAAATAAAGAAAGCCCCAATTGGGGAGAACTCTATAAAATTACTGGCCTGTTCTCTTTAAAACTCTCAATATCACAAAAGACAAAGGACACTAAAGACAGATAAAAACTTAATGCTTACTCCATGTATATTTAATATGTCAAAACTCATCTACTGTCATTTATACCTAAAGTAAAATAAAATAAATTGAATCATAAAAAACTTAATGCCACATATGACCTAGACTGAATGCTAGAATGAAACTTTCCCTCCATTTTATTGTAAAGGAATTTATTGAGACCACTGATTTATTTGGAATATGGGTTGTTGGTTAAATTTAAATATCACATCACTGCTAAATTTCCTATTTCATAACTGTGTATGTAATAAGATGCCCTTTTTTAGGATATACACACTGGATGCTATAATTTGTAGTTCCTCTATTAGAGGAGCTCTAATATATATGACTCTAATAGTGGAACACCCAGAGTGATTAGACTATGAAAGATCTACTTTTATGATGGACCAATGCCACAATTGCAGAAGTGAGTTCATTCGAGAGGGAGGTGGATTCTTATAAAAGGAGAAATACAACCCCCTTTTCTCTGACTTTCTCTCTCTTTTGCCCTTTGGCTTTTCATCATAGGATGACATGGCAAGAAGGTCCTCACCAGACACCATTCTCTTTTTTTTTTTTGCAGTGCTGGGCTCAAATCCAGGCCCTCTGTATGCTAGGCAAGCACTCTTTCATTGAGCCACGTCCCAGCCCCAGATGGCAGCTTTTGATCTTGGACTTCCTATCCTCTAAAACTGTGAGAAATAAATTTCAATCCATTGTAAATTATCTAACCTGTGGTATTCTGTTATAGTGGCACAAATTTACTAAAACTAGAATATTAATTAAGAGGATAAGAATAATAAAGATGTAGTCTGGGGCTGGGATATGGCTCAGTGGTAGTGTGCTTGCCTGGCATGCATGAATGCATGAAGCCCTAACACCACAAAAGCAAAAGCAAAAAAAAAAAGTGCATCCTGTTTTAAATAATCTAGGAAAAAAAAGACAAGGACAATAATATGACAAAATACATTTTTTAAATTAGAGTAAAGAGTATATGGAAGCTCTTTGAGTTTCTCTTGTGATTTTTTTTTCCTTTTTTTGGTGGTGGCGGGGAGCTAGAGGGTTACTGGAGATTGAATCTAGGAGCACTTTACCATGAGCCACATTTTACTTTTTATTTTGAGATAGGGTCTCACTAAGTTGCTTAGGGCCTCATTAAGTTGTTAAGGCTGGCCTCAAACTTGTGATCCTTCTGCCTCAGCTTCCAGAGTTACTAGGGTTAGAGATGTGAGTCACTGTGCCCAGATTTTTGTTGATTTCTGTATGCTGAGTTTTTCCAAACTAAAAATTTAAAAACAACAACCATAACAAAAAAGATAGAGCTCAACAAAAGCATGGCCTATCCAAGAACATTTCCTATTTGATACAATGCCCTGTCAAGCATCTAACTAACCCTCTTGCTACTCTCGACACTGCTTTCCTATTGAGATTCCTCCATGGTGTTCCAAGCTCTGGAGTTCAAGGTGTTCCACAACTTTACATGGCAGGTTGACCAAATGTCCTGGTTTGCCTAGAAATATTCAAGTTTTGGTACTAAAAACCTTGTATTCCAGGACAATCTCTATCTTACGCAAAGCAGAACTGTTGGTCATCTCTACCCCATGATTAAACTTTTACCACATTTGCTATGGAGTGAGTCTAGAACCTAGGAGAAGATTTTAAGGCCTTGCCAAATTCTGGGAGGCTAAGACCACTTAATTATATCAGCACCACTCTAGCAAGTTCCATCCTAAGTGCTCCTGAAAAGGTCAGATAACTTGGCCAAGATCTCACAGTTTGAAAGTATAGTTAAACAAGACTCAAGCTTTGGTCCAGTGGTCCATGCATTCATTTATCCATTAATATAGTCATGTGAAAACTGTATTTAGTCCCAACACAAAGAAATGATAAATCTTTGTGGTGGTGGATATACCAATTATCACGAGGTGATAATTACACATTGAATACACATACTGAAATATCACACTGTACCCCATAAATATGTACATTTACTATACATCCACTAAATTTAAAAAAAATACTAAAAAAACCCCTGTACTTATTGATTACATACTATGTGTCAAGCAGTTTTAGGCCTTATTGTATACAGCAAACAAAGAAGATCCTGCTCTTATGAAAGTTACAGCTGTAGAGGAGACAGATAATATACAAATGGATAAGTAAACAAAAGAGAGTGATTGAGAAGAGATTTTCAAAAAATTAAAAGAGAAAGATGTGAAAGAGTAGGCCTGGATAGTGATTTTAGATCTGAGAAAACTAAAGCAAACACTGAATGACAAAAAGGAAGCAGCCATAGAAGTTTGGAGAAAGTCTCACCAGGCATAGTGGCTGAGGCAGGGGAATCACAAGTTTGAGGCCAGCCTAAGCAACTTAGTGAGACCCTTTCTCAAAATAAGATAGAAAGGGCTGGGGATATAGCTCAGTGGTAGAACACTTGGCAGCATGTGTGAGGCCTTAAGTTTTCCCTAGCATTGGGGAAAAAAAAAAGAAGTTTGAAGAAGGGCATTCCTGACTGATTAGCCAATGCCAAGACTCAGTGGTCAAGATCCATTTTGGCAATTTTGAAGGACAAGGGGAAGGCAATATGCTTGGAATACAGTATGTACATTTGAGTATGTATCAGATAGGAAGAAGGGGAAGGGGAAGGAAAAGGAAGAAGGAGAAGGGGAAGGAAAAGGAAGAAGGATAGGGAGAGAGAAGGGGAGAAGGAACAGAGAGAGAGGGAGGGAGAGAGAGAGAGCAACAGAGAGCACAAATCCATTCTAATAACAATAGGGAGCTATATAAAGATTTCAAGCAAGTTAGTGGCATGGTCTTGATATTTTAAAGGAAGGTGGATCAGCAGAGTGCAATGGTTCAGGTAGGAGATTATGGCAATGGTAGTAAAAATAGAAGTGGAGATTGGAGGAAGAGTTGGCAGAGCTTACTGCTGATGCATTGGCTATAAAGGGTGAATAAAAAAATTAAGGATTCTAGAGTTTTGATGTAAGTCACTCTTTAGAAGGCAATCGTGTGACATGTGTCGTCTTATTCTCATTTTCCATGTGAGGGAACTGTAGATCCTGAGGCGGACATTCTTGTTCAAGTGGCTTATTGAGAAACTACATAGGGGGAGAGGAAGGAGATATGAAGAACAGGACTGAGAAAGAAAGTTAAGCAAGGAAGTAGGCTTGAGGCTGACTTCAACCTGATTCCAAGGGGACCGTGGAACACAAGTAGCACCACAGAATCACCCCTTTGAAATGGTTGGCCTTTTGAACTCCTGCATCAATCATTGGCCAGTGGCTACCCCTAGGAGGGAAGGGGGGGCTCAATCTCCTGAGAGAAAGGGGTCCCATTTTTCTAAGAGAAGTTTCCTGGAAAGAGGGCAACTATGAGTTGTCAGCAGTCTAGACTTCTGGCAGCTGAAAGATGAGGTACCAGGTACGGAAAGGGTGTACAAATAATATCTGCTATAAGGTGCAAATGGGCATTAGGATTTGAACCCAAGACTTATAATGCTGTGGCCCATAGAGGTTTTCTCTATCACACTGTTTTTCACACTGCACTAGGAGATCCATCCATATAGGTCCTTAGTGGAATACACACTGTTACCATGGCAGGCGAAGCATAAGACCAGAAGGGTAGGAAGGGGGCAGAGTAATGAAATAGGAGAAAAAGAAGTCTGTAGAAACAATAAAAACTCAATCTATGTAATAACATTACTTACATTGACTAAAGAATTTTCAAGTTCCTATATTCCAAGCCTACGACTAGATATTTTCACTCTTATATTCAGCTTTACTGCCTACATCTTCCATATTAGAAATTTGCAAAACTGGTATTATGGAAAAAAATGTTCAAATTTGGGACAATTGTTTTCCTGGAAATAGGAGGCGGGGTTGTTTACTAATACCATTCCCGTAAATATTTAAAATATCCTTGTATAAAATGCCTAACTCGATTTCAAATATTTTCATTGCCTTCTTTTCATAGGCCCCGTTTTAAGAAAATACTGAAATTAGTTATACTTTGCTATAAAACTCCCAACAACTTTTCATGTCCATTTTTCCCATCTTCTGTGACCTCAGGATAATTAAGTGTCTTTTTCTCCCAAGAAGAAATGTGAAGCATGTGGTGAGCCTGCTGGCCTATTTGCTGATTTATGGGTCAAGTCTCCAGTTATTACAGACAAAATTTGAAAGTCTCTGATTAAGAAGCCCTGCTGATTTAAGGATCTCGCTAGAAATATGTGCATAATGAATTATCTACAGATAATAATTCAAATTGTCCCTGGGTGATTCATATCACCTGCTTTTATTAAATTATCCATTTTCTGGGGGATTTTCAGATCTGTACAAAGTAAGATGTAGAATAGCACATAATAGCATAAGAGCTTTAAGAGAAAATAATTTTACTTCAGAAGAGCATTTACTCCAAATTTTAAGCTAATTTTCACAGGACAGTAAGTATGTGTGCATGAATTACAGAGATGTTTATAAAAAAAACTTTGTCTTGTATATGCTTGAATACTTGGCTCATTTAAAAAATTGTTTCTGTGAAAAAAACCCATTTCCTTGTGAGTGGTGATAGAGAAGCAGGATAAAAATAATCAAATTATTTCTTAGAAAAAATGGAAACAGTAGTCATCAAGGTCCATTTTTAGCAAGGCACATGGGCCTGACAAGGCATTAGTTAAGAGAATGTGTCACCCTTAAATATGTGGGTTTATTTAACAATGGAACAAGCAGATATATAAAGAACAGAGCTTCAGTATTGAGAATTCAGAACGATCTATTTTCCTTTTTTTTCTTTCTTTTTTTATAGGAATGAGGATTTTTTTCAATCTTTCTTTTTTTATATAACAAAAGAAAAAAAAAGAAAACCTTTAAAAACCAGACACATCAGTATTCAAGAAGGCAGATGCTGGATTCAGGTGAGAGATTCCCCCAGAATCTACACCCTCTTCTGAAAGACCCAGGGGGTAGGAATGAGATGGGGGTGGTTTAGGCAGAGGCTAGAACCACTTTCATCCAAAGACCCGACTGAGGTCTGCTCTTAAAAGAATCTGGCCAGAAAAGTTGAGGGGGAGGAATTTAAAGTGAGCATACAAACCTTCTGGAAGTTCGTGGACACCTTCTGCTTCTCCCTGTTTTGATTTTTCAGGTTATTTTAAGGTTTTCATACCTCAGGCAAGGTGATTTATTATTATTGGAACTTTATATAACTCTTTATTTTTGCAAAGTGCTTTACAGTCATTTTTCTCTCCTTATTGTGTGCCATGCCGTCTTTCTCCTGCCACTGTAATTGATTTTGGGGGAGGTGGTACTTCCTTTTCTAGGGACAAGATGCTGGTTTTGTTATGAGGCACTTTCTGAGCTTTTACCTTTCTTTCTTGCTTTCCTTCTTTTGATGTCATTCCCTGTGGCCTCCTGTCACCTTCCATTTCTTTCCTCCTGCTCATAGTCACACTCATCCTCCCACCCCCATCTCTTTCGTCAAATCCCACAATGCCCTCTTGTTTTGGTCCCACATCCCCAGCTGGATCATTTCCTTACTCTGGGCTTCAGTCATTTAAGCAGCAGCTTGATGCCTGTCCTTGGGAAGCGGACATCTCCTGTCATGTACTCCTAGGACTAGCTGCATGGGGAACCACAATATGGTATGATGTTAGAGTTGAATGCTTCTTGCTTTGGTAGCATAAAGATAGGGGGTCACCTCTTGGAGTTCCCTCTGTCAAAGTCTAAATCGGCAGAAAATAATAGCTCATCAATCCCAGACTACTGCTTAAAAAACAAACAAACAAACAAAACAACAACAACAACAACAACAACAAAAACCTCCCTTTGGTATACAGCTACTCTTAGATTGAATCAAATAACATTGTCATTTTTGCAGGTCAAAAATAGTGAATAGTAGCAATTTCGAGTGCTTCAAACTAAATGCTATTCCTGTGTAACCTTAAAGCACATCTTCTAGGTGCCCAGATGTCTGAAGAGTCAACCTTAATACTACTCCTCAGCCACCAGAAGATAGCTGGGATAAGTTTTGTTGGAAATCTCTTAACCAGCCAATCTGTTTTAGTCAGCTTTTTTTGGTCACTGTGACCAAAAGACCTGACAAGAACAATATAGAGGAGGAAGTTTATTTTGGCTCACGGTTTCAGAGGTCTCAGTCCATAGCTCTGGGCTCCAGGTGAGGCAGAAAATCATGGCAGAAGGGTGAGGAGGAGGAAAGCAGCTCAGAACATGGCAACCAGGAAACGGAGACAGTGCTCCACTTACCAGGGACAAAATATAAACCTGAAAAGAAAGGCTCAGCCCCAGTGACCCACCTACTCCAGCCAAACTCTACCTGCCTATAGTTACCACCCAGTTAATCCACATCATTGGATTAAGTCACTGATGAAGTCAAAGCTCTCATAATCTAATCTTTTACCTCCGAATGTTCTTTCATTGTGTCACACATGAAT
This sequence comes from Callospermophilus lateralis, assembly GCF_048772815.1. Lineage (NCBI taxonomy): Eukaryota > Metazoa > Chordata > Mammalia > Rodentia > Sciuridae > Callospermophilus > Callospermophilus lateralis. The sequence continues at coordinate 18,540,287 of NC_135325.1, forward strand.
TAGGGGTGGGGGGAAACACGCCATATCTAACCTATAACACCTATATACCGCGTTTCTCTGTTTTTTTTTTTTTTTTTGTATCTTTGTGCTATGTTAATCTTTCCAGTTATCTTTCCTTTCTCTGCTACTCATACTGTACTCTTTATACTGGACCATTTCCAACTCCTCTCTCACAGTAAACCTTCCTATATCCTTGCTTACTCCCTTTCCCACTCTAACAGAAATCCATGTCCCTTGTGGGTCTCCCTATGGCAGGGGTTCAGGTTGCAAAGTATAGATGACTTCTTACTTGGTACTTCATTCTTCCTCCAGACCATTCTCCACTCTCTGGGATTTTAAAGTTCCCACATTGCAACTGTGCTACTCTTTGTTTTTTTTTTTTTTTTAATTTTAGTTACAGATGGACACAATACATTTATTTTATTTATTTATCTTTATGTGGTGCTAAGGATCAAACCCAGTGCCTCACACGTGCAAGGCAAGCGCTCTACCACTGAGCCACAACCATATCCCAACTGTGTTCCTCTTTAAATCTCATCTAAGTCATCTGCCAGCTTCACAGGCACTCTCTCTCACTTGATGATGTCCACCCCAGACCTGCCACCATTCTGAAAACTTGAACACCCATGTAGACAATGAACCATCCTTATCCTTTCAAGTTGTGCAACCTCTCTTCTTCTATGACCTTTGTCTCCACTCCTTCTCATTCACTGATGCCACAGCCTTGGTTTAAATATTGTCACTCAGAACTGCATCACCCCTGACATCTTATGTACACACAGTCTATTCTGACCAGTCTCCTAAATATCCCTCTCTGCCCCCAGTGCCTCCAAACACGTGACCTCTCTTGGTCCACTGCTTTCTCCTATCTTTAATAATATCACTGCCCTCCTGTCTTTCCTTTTCTATCCTGATTTTATTTTGTGACCCACCTCTCTTTTGCCAGATTTTTTTTAGGGGGGTTACCAGGGATTGAACCCAGGGGTGCTTTACCATTGAGCCACAACCCCAGCTCTTATTTATATTCTATTTAGAGACAAGGTCTTACTAAGTTTCTTAGGGCCTTACTAAATTGGTGAGGTTGGATTTGAACTCATGATCCTCCTGCCCCAGCCTCCCAAGCCTCTGGGATTACAGGCGTGCACCACCACACGTGGCTCTTGCCAGAATTCTTGTTCCGTCACGCTTCCATCAAATCCATGTACTGAAATCCTATTCTTGGAGGGATCCAACTTCCTTCTTTTTGCTTTCATCTAGACAGCTAAACATCGCTGGAACAATTGGGGTAACCATAAACCTATGACTTTTAACTCTACCTGAGGCTACCTTCCATAGCACTGAGGAATCACTTCATGTTTCCATAGTCAACTTGGTCCTTCTCAGTTCCCAAAGTGACTATTTCAGACTTTCTCCACTTTCATCACACCTCTAGTATCCTTCCTGCCCCTCTTCTCTCTATATAGGCACTTTGGTTCCTTCTTCATTGAGAAAAAAAAAATCAGGTGAGTACACATGAAATTTCCAGTTATCAGACCTATAAGTATCTCTGAAACTGCATGATTCTCTCTCATTCCATCCTGTAAGCATAGAAGAGCTGTCCCTCATATTTGAAAGTAATTTTATATCTGTGCTCTGGCCCCCTTTCCTATTACCTCTGGGTCTTTATTTCTCTGTCTCATATTTAGCCTCTCCCTATTTACTTTTTAAAAACATTTTCTTTTAGTTGTAGATGGACACAATACCTTAATTTCATTTATTTTTTTATGTGGTGCTTCGTGCTTCTCATGTGCTAAACAAGCACTCTACCACTGAGATACAACCCTAGCCTCCCCTATTTATTCTTAACATTTAAAAACACTTATGCCTTTCTACCCTTAAAAGCCTTCCTCATCCCATGTTCTTCTCTTTCCTCCATTCCTTCCCATGTTTCAGTGTTAAACTTCCTTTTCTTTTTAATTGTACTAGGGATTGAACCCAGGAATGCTTTACCACTGAGCCACATCTCCTGTCCTTTTTATTTTTTTTTTTTATATTTTATTTTGAGACAAGGCGCCACGAAGTTGCTTAAGGCCTGGAGAAGTTGCTGATGCTGGCCTTGAACTTGCAATCCGCTGCCTCAGCTTCCCGAGCTTCTGGCATTACAGGCATGCATCACCACATCCAGCTTCAATGTTAAACTTCTTAAAAGGATCATCTACACTTGCTTTCTTCATCTCCTACCTACCGTGGACTCCTAACCCACTACAATCTCATTTCTGTGCTTCCCACATACCATGAAAGCAGCTCCAGATGAAGTCACTATATTTTTTCCTATTGTAAAAGCCCATGGATTTCCTTCTCCTATTACTTACTCTCTTGATAGCATCCTCTTTGTGTCAAAATATTCTCTGCCTTTGGCTTTGTGATTCAGATCATTTCATGTTTTCCTCCTACATTTCTGATTGCTCATCAGCCTCCCTCTGTTTGGCCTATATTTTTTATTACTGGTGCTCCTTGGCATTCTGTCCTTGGCAATCTTCTATGGTTACTCTATAAATATCTTGGGAAGAGCACATTCATGTTCATGGCTTCAATTATTACCTGCTCACCTCTCTCTTCTCTGTGCTCAAGGTATCATTTCCTTTATGCTTTATTCTCTACTGATGGTTCCTTTCATTTTGGTAGGGCTTCATCATTTGCTTGCTGCCTGAATCACTTTTAACCACTTATATCCAGCAACTAAATATTTCTACCACAACTTCAGTTGGTTTTTATTACCCCCCCCTTGTCAAATAAAACCTTATTGTTAACTACCTACAGTTCAGTGGCAGTTGATCTAGTAAGAGAAATTTTTCAGTAAGATCCTGGTTCTAGAACTCATATTAATTGACTTAATGACAATCATGTATATGGACTGTTGGATTTTTTGAATGGAACTCGAAATTCAAAATTATATCCAGAAAACCTGCTAGACTTTTAAAAAGGCATCAAAGTCTTCAGTGCAAATGAACCTATTTAAGTTTGTGTACAATAAGCAGAAAAAGCCCGAGTCTTATTTTGGGTTTCCCAGTGGCTTTGTAAGATGTTACTCTGATTCATTGCGGCTTAGAGATAGATTTAAGAAAATGGGTTATATGGTTTTTCTCAAACGACAGTCACCATAACCATCTAGTAAAGTGTGTGTGGGCTGCAGAATGAGTATGAGATTGGAATATGGTGCATCAGCCTTGCAAATAGCCACTTGTTCCCACAGCAAGTGGCAATTTGCTGTATGTCAAATGAATAGTAAAATGGCTGTGTTCATTTGTTGCATGATTTCTAAATCTCTTAGGAGAAAAGAACGGTTTTTAAAATTCTTGATTTTATACCTATTTTTCAGGTTGCAGAATATGGATTTAATAGAGAACACTTGCACCTTGTTCCACTGAATGAGACTCCTCAGACACCATTTGCAAATGACAGTCTTCTCTTGCCAAACATGCTTAGCAAGAGGACCAACACACTTTGAAAATGTCTATCAAATTAATTTAATCATAGTATAAAGACTCCAGGGGTGAGATGGGTAGTGCAATCCTGCCCTGTTCACCATTACAGGTTTATTTAATGTATTCTGCACAGTGATGCTTCACACGGCAGTGAGGATGCTTGATTTGGGCATTAGGATGTTTCTGATCCCCCCAGGAAGCTTTTCTGCCTCAACAGGTTGTAAGCCTCCATGGCTGCCTTTGATGAAGCCATTTATCTTAGTGCCAGCAGCAGGATGTTGAAAGTGTGCACATGGGAAGGTATGCAGTGGATTATACACGCTTTTGTGGAGTCAGGAGATTATTATTGACAATCAGCTTGGAGAAGATTTAGGTTATATGTCCTTTTGCACAAGGCTGCTAAACTGCCTTTCTGGAAACAATAAGTGAGGAAAATAGGGAAAGGTTCTTTCATCTAAGCCCCTTACTACTTCCAGAGGATTCTTCGGTTAGTACCTATGATGAAAAGCTTGACGGAAAATTTACACATTAATGTATGCTTATCCATGGTCTATACTTCTGGGTAGCATCTTGAACCCCTGTTCAAGATATTGAACAACACAAATAATAACATGTGCATCCAGCCTGTAGTGGTTAGTTTTTGCTGCATAAGGAGCTTTCCCAAAACTTGGCAACTTTAAACAATAGTTATTTAGCTCACAATTCAGTGGGCTGCCTGGGTGGTTCTTCTGGTTCTTTTGGTCTAGGCAGGCTCTATTAATTTCTGCTGGTTTCCTCCATTAGCCTGCAGATGGCCAGATGATCCAGAATAGCCTCACTTACATGTATGGCATTTAGCTGATTACAGGCTGGTAGATGGCTAACTGGTTCTTCTTTGAATGGATTTTTCTCCAGAAATCTGGCTGAGACTAAAATGCATGGTGACCTCAGGATGCCAAGAACAGCAATAAGAAAAACCCTAACATGCAAGGACTTTGAAGCTTCTGCTAGGGTGACATTTGGCTATTATTCCACTAGCCAAAGCAAATCACATGGTCCAGACACAAGGGATGGAGAAAAGTACTCTACATCTTGATAGAAGACCTGCAGCATCAATATTGCAAGGGTATGGATATAGGGCTGGGGAGAATTAGAGAGCATTTTTACAACTTTACCACAAAGTCTTTTGGAATTTTCATATGCACCAAACCTCACTAGAGCCATGTCATACAGAAACTATGATTCCCATTTCAAAGATGAGTAAATGGGCTCAGAGAATCTGAGTAGCTTCACTAGTTAACAAGCAATAACATTCTTGCCCCACACCACAGCAGCCTCAACTATAAAAACGGAAATCCTAGCTGAGCAGTGGCACATACCTGTAATCTTAGTGGCTCCAGAGCCTGAGGCAGGAAGATCATGAGTTCAAAGCCAGCCTCAGCAAAAGCGAGGTACTAAGCAACTCAGTGAGACCCTGTCTCTAATAAAATACAAAATAAGGATGGGGATGTGGCTAAGTGGCTTAGTGCCCCTGAATTAAATCCCCAGTACCAAAAAAATATGGAAAACCTCTGTTATACTGTTATAATTCTAAAACCACACTTTTGGTATCTCAGCTTTTTCTTTTTCTTTTCTTCTTTTTTGGTTCATATCAGGAGGTTCCAAAATTCAGTGAGAATCAAAGTCATCTGTCGGCACTTGTTAAAATGCAAATTCTAGATTCCATAGGGAGTTCTGATTCAGTCAGTATGCTGAGAATCAGGGGCCTGCGTTTTTAACAGGCAACCCCAGGAATCTTGATCAAGTGGCTTCACTTCCTCATGCTGAGAAACTTTGGCTTATGATACTACGTGTTCCCAGCATAGCACATTTAGAGCTGTAGGAGAAAGCCCACAAATGACAATTCCTTTGATCAGCTTTCCAGATCCCTGAGTTAATAGCACTGGGGCAATTATTTAACTTCTCTGAGTCTTTGTGTTGACATCCATGAAATAGGGATAACAAGAACCCCTCCACCAAAGGTTGGTGTAAAAATGAAATGCAAATCCCAAGAAGCATTGAACCTGGTGCTTAGTAGTTGCTCAGTAAATTTAATAAATGTTCTTATTCTTCTCTCTTTATTTTGAGAAGCTGCAGGACCAATTGATAAGGCAAATCTATTAGAAATGGGAAAATTGTTTCTTAAATACAATGCATACTGAATGAGAAGCCATGGTGGAATCTTCATTAGCACCTTAGAAAGCACATAGTTATGTTTGAGGAAAGAAAGTATCAGATTCTTCAGAAGCCTACGAATCATGATTGGAAACATGGACAAGCCTGGTAGGCAGCAGCTGTTGTCATTAGAGACCAACTATATGCACAAGAGGCACAGAAGGGCTGGTCATGCCTCAACCCCTCCAGTCTTTTCCAAATTGCTGCGAACTTTTGGTGTCAGCACTATTGTCTGTACATCCCCAGACAATGACAAAATGTATAATGATTCTATATTAAGACTTGGCCTTACTCAAGTGAATCGTGTCCATGTGGCTAGAATCTCTACAAAATATTTCCGTTAATAATATAAATGAAGTATCTAAAACACAGCATGCAGTATATTATTTGCAGATCCTCTTGGGAGCTTTTTTTTTTAAAGCTTCTGTGTTGAGCAAATCACTTGTTTCCTGCAGGTTTGCTATTTTGGCATTTTCTTCCCTATTTTTTTTTTTTTTTTTTTTTTATGTTTCTTCTGTCATTGTATCTCTGTCCAGTCTGTTTCCCCCTTTTTCTTCATAGCTTCTGTCTTTGTGAATTGCATGACCTTAATTCTTTGTTCCTTCTTTCTTATTTCTCAAAAAGAAAAAAATGTCCTTCTTACCTAAACAAGCAGAATTCCATTTAAAATGTGTGCCTTTATTGAGTTTCACGGTATGTGCATCTCTATCTGTGGTCGTCGTCTCTACCAGTAGATGGAGCACATCTCTTACATTAAACCCCACCATAGGTTGTAGGGTGGGGTATTTTTTTTTTCTCTCATCTGTCATTTTTGCTGCAGTGAAATAGTAGTTGGAAGCCAGTGTAATACAAAGCAAAACTCCTAATCTTGGCTAGACTAGAGCATATACTTTTGTGACTCATGTCAACAATGCGGGGCTTATGAGCAGCTGATTTAGATAGATGGCAGCTAAAAAAATAATCAGCGTTTGTGCACATGTGTATGCTTGTGTGGTCTGTACTCTTTTTTTGAACAGCTTGGCACTCTGAGTCAAAGGTGCCCTTTCTCCTCTCCTTTCTTCTCCTCCTTATTCTTCCTTTTGGATATCCAGATTTGACCTCTTGGCTCTTGCCCCTTAGTATCAAGGCTTTCAGTACACAGTGACATGCACTTCTCTAAAGACCTCCAAGTAAAATTATAGCTTGTTAGAGCGAATGGAAACTTAAACATCATCTACCACCAAAAGCAACAAGGCCCAGGTTAACAAAAGATACAGGTCGGGATTTAGGGCAGCCCTTGTTGTTTGATCAGACTGTTGCCATCATCATTGTCGTTATTGTTATTGAGCTGTCATTCCTTAGTAGTGGACTCATGGCACAGAGAATTTCCTGACTTGCCTGTTTTAACTAAAGTTGCCAAACAATGCCGTCAAACAGCTGATTTGATCTTTTTCATCAAATCAGCCAGCTGTTTTAACTTTGCCATTTGTTGGGGAAGATGCAAGCCTCAGCTTTTGAATGAATTTGTTCCGTATGTCGCCTGCTGTGGTTATCATGTGCATTTGGATATTTCTTAGATATTTAAGAGAGTCTCAAAGGTCCATTAGAATACTGGGATATTCAAAAATACCCCACATATTCCTGGGTACTATTACTGTTCTGCAGCACTAGACTCTTTGAGCTGAGAAGTTGGGAATCTGCATTTATGAATCTCTTACACCTGAAGTTTGAGAACATAAGACTTAATGATGATGATCACCAGTCCTTTGCTGCACCTTACCTGTCTGGGCCAGGCATCTTCTACTTTCCACTTCCATTCTGGAAGCAAAGCTAAGGGGCCATGTGTCTTACAGAACTTGGGGACCAGTGATGCCAAATTATTTCATATTTTCCAAGTGAGAAAATTTCCTTGCTGCAATTTTCCTTCATAAAAACAGTGAAGAAGTGAAGCCCTAAGCAACTTAGTGAGACCCTGTATCAAAATAAAAAATAAAAGGGCTGGGGATGGGTTCAGTGGTAAAGTGCCTCTGGGTTCAATACCCAGTACAAAGAAGCAAACAAACAAATAGTAAAGAATGGTTCATTTGAAACAATTTCTGTCTGGGTGAAGCCAACCACTTTCTTTAATGATGAGCCAATAAAGGATGTTTATCCTGAAACTTTATGAGAACCATGGGCTGGCATGTTATGGGAGATTTTCTTTTTTGATACTAGGGATTGAACCCAGGGGTGCTTAACCACTGAGTCACATCCCCTTCTTTGTGCTTTATTTATAGCAGGGTCTCACTAAGTTGCTTAGGGCCTCACTAAGTTGCCAAGACTGGCTTTGAACTTGTGATCCTCCAGCCTCAGCCTCCCAAATCACTGGGATTATAGGCATGCACCATGGTGCCCCATTTTATAGGAGATTAATGGTATAATAAGACACTATAAACAATCTCTCCCCTGTTGCATATATATTTGAAGATCCTAATATTTATTATCTATGACCATAAACTTCATACCAAAAAGCTAAAATAACTGCTGCTTAAAATAGAATGTTAATGTAGAAGGATAAAGATTTGGCTGACTCCAAGACGTTTTCCAAGTGCCTAGGATCCTCCTAGCTGTGTGTTAGGTGTCTGGGGCAGAGGCTTCCTTTTTCATAAGTAATGGAATCCTTGTCAATTTCAAAAGCTGTCTAAAATCCAATCAAGGTTTCATTTCCCAGTTTCCCTTGTGGGTATTTGTGACCATGTAATTAAGTTCTAGAGAATGAAATATAAACAGGCATGAGTGGGGTCTCTGGGATGGATGCTTACAGGTAGCTGACTGTTTGGGGAGTGGCCTCCCTTTTGTCTTTTCCTGCTCCTCTTTCCTTTAATGTGACAAGTGACAGTCACAGCTTGAATCCTCATGGACTATATGAGGAAGCCTTGAGGATAAAAACCAGAGTTCAGGATGGCAAAACAAAACCAGAATTTAGGTTTCTGATGACTTTGTGGTACCACTACCCCAGCTCTGGAGAGACCAACATTAGGATAAACCTAGTATGTTTAGAATAAACCTATATGTTTTGTCAAACTTTTTTTGAGTTTTACATTTTATATGCTGATGAAACTAGTCCTGATACAAATTATAAACCTCCAGTTATAAGGTTGTGGGATTCTCATACTTTAGCCCTAGGTCGGAATCATCTGAAAGACTGCAAACCATAGACTGCTGGGCCCCATCTCCAGAGTTTCTGCATCATCAGCTCCAGGGTAGGGCCTGAGAGTTTGCATTTCTAAAAAGTTCCCATGTGATGTTAATGTTGCTGGTCCCAGTACTACACTTTGAGAAATATTCTTCTGTCATGATCATCTTACATTTGAAAACAGGTTCTTATTCTAATCATTTAGGATTAGCACCTGTGAGCTCATTTTATACCCTCCAGTAGATAGTGTGTGAGTTTTCTCCCTGCTTCAATAAAATCAATACAAATTCTATAGTCTTTAGGTTCAGAGCCAAGTCACTTTTAGCATATTTGGTATAAGAATAGTGCCATATCCGGGTTATCCATGAAAGCTTCATTCCCCACCCCACCCCACCCCCATCGCTAATTCCTCTCTCAACCTTTTAACCAAAATATGCAAACAACTTCCAGAAGCCTCTTACATTCCACAGGGAATTCTTTCACTGTAGTCAATTCAGGCTAAGTTCACAGTGGAGTGGAGCATAAAGCAGCCCATTCTCTTTATTCATGCTGAGCAAAAGACCCTTTTCTTATATCTAGGAGGCAAAACATATGTAGGCACAGAGGACAAATGTGTTCATTCCCATAAGCTAAAATGCAAGATCAAAATTTGCATTTCATTGGTGGTTTCTTCCAATGGGAGTGCTGATTTGCACTTACTTGGTGACTTCTTTCTAGGAGCTGCTCTTTTTTTGTACGTTTTTGCGAAATGGGTTAAGCCTAGCCCTTGCTTTATGGCCCTTCCCACTTCCTCCTTCCTTCCCCAGGGGATTCCTATTTCCACTAACATTCCCAAATCTCTTTCCTAGTTTCATCATAGAGTGTACCTGAGAGTTAGACCTACCTTGATACACTACTTTACTAAATAATTGCTATGTGAGCTTTGGCAAGTGAGGGAACTTGCTAATATTCAGCCATCACATTTGTAAAAATGCAGCCAATCCTGTGCACCTCATAGGGTTGAGATAAAGGTAAAAATAGATGATGCTTACAAAGGGCTTAGCTCAGTTTCCAGGCCATGGTGAGTCCATAATAAATGGTATCTGTTATCATTGATGGTAGAGTTATAATGCATTGAAGAAAAATTCAGGCCCTTTTTAACAAAAACATAAACCACAAAAGAAAAAAAAATGGGCACATTGAACTTCATCAAATTAAAAACATTTGCTTTGGGCTGGGGCTGGGGCTCAATGGTTGAGCACTTGCCTAGCACACATGAGGCACTGGGTTCAATTCCCAATACCACATAAAAAGAAATAAATATATAAAGGTACTGTGCCCATCTACAACTAAAAATATATTTTTTTAAAATTTGCATTGCAAAAGACCCTGTTTAAGAGTATGAAAAGATAAGTCACCAACTAAGAAAAATATTTGCAAATCATATATTCAAGACTCATCCAGAATATATACAGAGGTCACTAAATTCAACAGTAAGGAAACAGTTTGATTAGAAAATAGGCAAAAGATTTGAACAGAAACTTCATCAAAGAGAATATTTGGATTGCAAATAAACATATGCAAAGGTGTTCTACATCATTAACCATTAGGGAAATGCAAATTGAAACCATGACAACATACCACTACTTTAGAATGGTTAAAAGAACAATTACTAATAATTCTTGACATTCATACCTGCTGATAAGAACTCAGAGATACAGAATCTTTCACACATTGCTAGTGGGAATGTAGAATGATACCGGTGCTCTAGAAAATAGTACAGAAGTTTCTTTTTTTAAAAAAATTAAGCACAAACTTCCCATATAACTCAGCAATCATTACACATCTGGGCATTTATCTTAGAGAAGTGAAAATTTATGTTCACACAAAAACCTATACATGAATATTCATAGTGGTTTATATGTAGTGGTCCTGAACTGGAAACAAACCAAATGTGTTTCAACAAGGGAAAACTCAAAATTGTGGTTCATTCATTCCATGGAATAGTACTTGCCTATGAAAAGGAATGAACTACTGATACGTGCAACAACTTGGATAGATTTTAAAAAGTCAATATATTGAATTAAAAAATAAAAAAATCTCAAAAAGTTGCATACAATATGCTTTCATTTATATAAATTCTTAAAATGACAGAATTATAGAGATGGGAAACAGAAAATGAGTAGCCAAGGGTTAGGGAAGAGGAGGTATGATGATAAATGGGGCAGTTTGAAGGAGGTCCTTTGTGGCAATGGAAGAGTGACTGATTGTGGCAGTAGTTTCACAAATTCATATATGTGATAAAATGCCACAGAATTACATACAGACATACAAAAGTAAAAAGAGTGGATGCAGCTGAGTGCAGTGACACATGTCTGTAATCCCAGCAGCTAAGACAGGAGAATGGCAAGTTCAAAGTCAGCCTCAGCAATCTAGCGAGGCCCAAGCAACTTAGCGAGACCCTATCTCAAAATAAAATTTTTCAAAAAAGGCTGGGGATGTGGCTCAGTGGTTAAGCTTCCCTGGGTTCAATCCCCAGTATCAGAAGGAAAAAAAAAAGAGTGTATGCAAAACTGGGGAAATCAGAGTAAGATCTGTAGTCTAGGAAACTGTATTGTGTCAGTAAATTTGCTGGTTTCGATGAAGCCCGATAGTTATATAAGATGTCACACTGGAGGGAGATGGGTGATGGGTACATTGTCCTGTACAATATTTGCAGCTTCTTGTGAATCTATAATTATTTAGAATAAAATATTAATAACAACAAAATTGCAGTCTCAGCCTGAGTATCAACAGCCAAATGAATCAGTAAAATGAACGAAAAAGAAAACCTATCAGTAATATTGGTTTTCCTATTGAATTTATTGGATAAAAACTAAATTTGAAGAGATATATGACTGATAGTGAAATTTCCTAAAACAATTACCAGGCTGTGTTTTCTTCTTCTTGTTCCAGCTATCCACCATGCTATCACCAGAATTCTAACAGCCTACAGAATATTGAGTAGGAAAAAAAATCTTTTAAAGAAATTCAGGGTTGATTTATTCTCTGATCACAATGTACTTTTCTCTCCATTATGCAAGTGTCTAATTTTCTAGCCACTTTTGAGTTCTAGGCAGTGATGATAAGGTGACTTTTATAGCACCTTTCCTAAGCCACAGAAGAGTTAAAAGCGGGTGGTGGTGTCAAATAGCATTAAAAAGTCACCCAGAGTTGTATTCAGCGAAAGGACAGCTTAAAAGAGCAACAGAGCAATTCAGCCCTTAAGCAGAAACCTTATTTATATGCCACATTTCAGCTGGGAAGAGATTTTATGGCCAAATCTTAGAGCCTTAAAGATGAAGTCTATAACATAAACACCCCAGCAGCATTAACTCTAACAGCACAAGGCAGGCTTGGCACAGGCCTCCATTTATTATTTTGGTTCTCTTCTGCATGAAAGACATTTCAATAGTCAGTGCAACACTTCCATTTATATGAGCCTCATCTTCTGAACTTTAGACATGATACAAAGCTATGTGTAAAATTGAATTATAAACCTTAATGCATATCTTAACTCCCAGAAGAGATTCAGACTTAGGGTTCCAGAATGGAATTCCATCACTCCTCTCCTTCTGATAAGATGGAGTTATGGGTTTAAGACAGGTAAACAAAGGTTTCATTCTAATTTGCTCTGTCTATTCCTTCCAGGAAGGGGTAAAGGCCTGGGAACTACTAACTTTTCCTTCTTAACAGCTAGGTCAGTTTCCTTAATTTAAAATAAGACAATGGGTAGAGAAAGTAACAAAAGCTCTATCAATTATCTGCTGTCTATAAATCCTGCCTCCAAGCCTTCACACACACTGTTCTCTCCATTGGAGCATTCTTCTGTCTTCCTCTCTCCCCTCAAACTCCCCTTCCCTAACCTTCCTAGTTAATTCCTTGTCATCCTTCAGAATTTAGCACAAATGTTACTTCCTAAAAGAAGCTCTAGATTGGACCAGGTCCCCCACTGTATTCTTTCCTGCCATCCTGGATTTCTCTGTTTCAGCATGTATCACAGGTGCAATTAAAAATTAATTTCATAGCTGGGCGCAGTGGTGCATGCTGTAATCCCAGTGGCTCTGGAGGCTGAGGCTGAGGATCACAAGTTCAAAGCCAGACTCAGCAAAAGCAAGGCTCTAAGCAACTCAGTGAGACCCTGTCTCTAAATACAATACAAAATATGGCTGGGGATGTGGCTCAGTGGTCAAGTGCCCCTGAGTTCAATCCCCAGTGCCCCCACAAATTTAATTTCATGGTTAATTTTCATATTGATTCTTCTCTACTATACTATGAAGTCTACCAGGGCAGAGAGAGAGAGAGATCTGATTTCTGCAGATATATATATCCCTAGTACCCAGCATAGTATCTGGTATACAGTAGGTACTCAACAAATGTTTGTTGAATACAGAATGAAGGTAGAAGCAGAAGCAGAGAAATGGTAATAATTGTAATATCTAACATTTATTGAGCTAGGCATTGCATTAGATGCTTCCCATATTCACTGGGCACAGTGGCACATCCCTATAATCCCAGAGATTCAGGAGGCTAAGGCAGGGGAATATTAAGTTCAAGGCCAGCCTCAGCAACTTAGTGAAGCCCTAAGCAACTTAGCAAGATGCAATCTCAAAATAAATAATAAAAAGCCTTGTTCAATCACCAATACAAAAAATGCTTCCCATATATAATGCCATCAAATTCTTATAAATCTAAGACATGAGTACCATTCTCTTTTTTAAATATTTTTTTAGTTATACATGGATACAATATCTTTATTTTCTTTATTTATTTTTATGTGGTGCTGAGGATCAAACCCAGGGACTCACATGTGTGAGGCAAGCACTCTACTGCTGAGCCACAATCCCAGCCCAAGAGATGAGTACCATTCTTAACCCCATTTAACAGATAAGGACACTGAGGTTTTCTAGAGTTTGAGGAATTTATTTGAGGTGATATAGCTAGTAATATATTTACTCACAAAACAGCTTCTTTCACATTTTTCACCCTCTTTTTCCTCCTCTATCCAATCTATATGGACACTATCCTTTCTTTGTGAATAAAATTCCTAATGTAAATGTTGGAGAGAGGTAACTTTGTCCTGGACATTCTTTGAGGACATTGTTCCCTAGAGAGAAGCTGTTTCTAGAGCAAGTATTTGATGGAGTGACCAAGGGCAGATGGAGTTGGCTGATTCAGGGCTTCAATATATCTTGGTGGCAGTCTGTGTGTGTTAGGATGATACACCAAGGCAGGTTCAAAAGAGCTGTTCTGCTCATTCTAATATATATGGTAATACTGTACTTTAGTTATAGGGTAATTTTTTTTATCTAAGGGTCTAAAAGTTCTTTTTCAATATATCAATTTCAAAAAACACAATATAATTTTAAAAAGGGACTCATAATACTGTTGAAAATTAAATATGTCAGCAGCAAACTACCAATATTTAAATTTTCTCAAGTCTGACTCAGGGTCCTCCCCCAACCTTTGCCAGCTAGTGCTATCACCACAACCATCATGGTTTAGCAGTTTTTAAATATATGTTACTTACCAAGCAGGCTGCACTAGCTTTCTCTGTGGCATTTGGAAACACATTAAAAATGAGCAGTTTGACTTTTTATCCCCTTCACACCCTCTACATTTCCCTTTTGGAGAGCTCAGAGGGAGGTGAAGTGGGAAGAAAACCAGCCCAAAGAAAGGAAAACAATGTGCAAAAACAGGTCTATTGTTCTTAATTGAAGTTCTGATTCCCATGCCTGCCTTCTTGGGCCTATCATCTTATTTTTGTTTAACAATGATTCTTCATTTAGAAGAATGTTCTTGCATTTATCTCACTCTTTTTTCTATTCTATTATTTTCTTTCTTTCTTTTTTTCTGTTTTTTTTTTCCTTCTGTGTCTGGATGGAGCCCAGGGCCTTGCACATGCTAAGCTACATCCCCAGTCCCAGTATTTCTCTCTTTATGCCTAATTTTGTACCCCTGCTATTCCATTTGAGGCTTTGGCTTCATCTTATTTTTGTACTGTTCTTGATGAATCTCACTTTTCCTTCACTATATTCATTCAATTTATCTGCATCCTTGTCTAATTCTCTATTCCTTCTTAGTTTCCCAGATCCAAACCTATCTTGTTTTCAACTCAAGGTATTTTTTCTAAACTGTGTACCTTTTGGTTAACAAATTGTATTATCTTTAATTAATCCCTATGCATTTTATTTTAAAAATCTCTCCACAATTTTTCTTAATTCAATTTCCAGCTCCATATTTCTTTTTGAGGCTTACTTTTGGCAGAGTACTCACTTGGTTTCTTTATTCTTTGATTACTGGGTTTTGTTGGTAAGACTTTTCATCCTTGCTCTTGGTCTTCATATATGTGTGGACTAAACTGTTTAAAGCAGTGACTGAGGGCAAATGGAAGGAACACTGAGGTTGAGACAGAACGATACGCTTAAGATTCAACTCTGCCACTTAATCACCAGAACTTCATCTGTAAAATGTAAATAATGATATTACCAGCTCTACTAAGGGATAAAATGAGACAAAATATGTAAACAGACTGCAAATGTCTCCTGCTTGAGAGATTTTTAATCTTCATGGAACTGTCATTCCACAAAATGGCACCTCTTTCCAGTTAACACAAGGTCAAAATGATGAAAAATGCTAAATTAAGCATCAGAAGTTTAAAATCATATCAAATTCTCTGCGGTTCTAATTAACCTCTTGGTGAAAATATCTTGGTAGTGTTGGCATTGAGAATGCAGGCTGTTAAGTATACCTCTGAGCTATAGAACATGCCTTTGTGTCAGAGGAGGCTGTGGAGGAAAGGAAGGCATATGAAAGGTAATTTGCAATATTAAAGTGAAATTAGAATTAAAATAGAATTAAAAGAGATTTTAAGCTCTAGGACCCAGAAATTATTACTTACATTTCCTATACAAGGATGGAACTATATCTAAATCATTTGCTTAAGTAGGTGGTACAAATTTGCAGAAATACTTTCAGTAATAGGTATCTTCCATTTCCAGAAGCAGCCCATTTCATTGCCAAATGTCTTGCTTTAAACAAAATTACCCATCCACTAATTCCAGTAACAAGTCTTAATCTTCTTTCCTGTGACAACTCATCGATGTTTCTGAACAGTTTCTGGGTTATATTTTTCTAAAATTAAAATTTCCATCCCCTTAACTCTTTCTCATGTAACAATGGTTTTTCATGTTACACAACATTCCAGATACTCTATTTGTCAATGACCTGTACAACATGAGCATTCAAAGTTATAGTACTTTGGACCAAGGGATCTAAATGGCATAATGTCATCCAGGTTCACTTACATTGGGAACTTGGGTGCTGTAGCTGGTTTTAGTGAGCTGCTTTGAAGTCCATTAATTCTCTGGCAGGGGTCAGCAAGTTTTCATGTGTATATCAAGAACTTCCATGAATTAACTTTTTTTCAATAAGACTGTTGAGCATTTTGGGTTAAACTCTTGATATATATATATTTGCTATACAGAAACCAGAGGTATCCATTCAATATAATTAGAACTATGGAACTCCTTGACAATGTTCAATATGTCATCTTTATTCAAAAGACAGAATATTGAATGTCAAGCTCTCCCTTATCATTATTTTAAAACTTTTATTGAAGGGCTGGGATTGTAGCTCAATGGTAGAACATTTGCCTAATGGAGCACTGGGTTTGATCCTCAGCATCACATAAAAATAAATAAATAAAAATAAAGGTCTTGTGTCCATCTACAACTAAAAAATTTTTTAAAAAAATATTGAGTTTTTACTTGCTGTCCCACATTCAAAGTGTTCTACATATAGAACAGCCCTATGAGGTAAGATAATTATTTTACAAATAAGGATAATGAAGCATAGAGATCAGAACCAAGGAAATCGGACTCATGACTCTATACTGCCTCACTTCACTGGACAGTGCATAATTGGAAAAACATTATTATGCTTCTAAAAGGAAAATAAGAATTAGACCATATCCTAAAGTTCTTCCTCCTTTCCTAAGTCTCCAAGGTCCATTCTATGAAACTTTGGTTTCTCAAGGTGATATGAGGATGTGGGAAAGGAGTTTCCATGTACAAGGTCACATAGTTATTATTTTTCCTTAACTTGGCAACTTTGGCCATGCTACAGCATGACTCAAATGTAAATGATGGGTTTTCATGAGCAATTGTATAGGAGAACACTTTGTAGACATCAAATACATTATACATGCTTATAGCATCTCAGATTATTCATAAATTTTACATGCTTAAAAATGCTGTTTAAAACAGTTGCTTCTCTAATCATTTACATTTCCTTTACAAAGTATTTTAAAACTTGTTTAATTTATGGTTCTTGGCAGTAGCAACACACATATTAATAATAAATTAAGAAGTTTTAAAATGTATTTGTAAGTGGACCAATGAGGAAGGGTAGGAAATGGGAAAATTCAGAAATCTTTTAATGGTACTTTGTAATTCTTTGAAGCAAAAATTCACTCAAGTTCAACAGATTATAATATGCAAAAAAGCTTGGAAAAGAAATGTATGTTAATGATACCGGGCCACTCTTGTATATACTTAAAATAATAACCACAGCAAAAGTCCCAGTAAGAATAATCAGGCAAGAGAAAGAAATAATGGAGAATCCAAATTGGAAAGGAGTAAATCAAATTGTCACTATTTGTGAATGACATAATCTTGTATTTAGAAAACTCTAATTTAAGAAAAACTACTACAATAAATACATTCAGCAAAATTGCAGCACACACATCAATATACAATCATCAGTAATATTGCTATACACTAACAGCAAATTGTCTGAAAAAGAACTTAAGAAAGCAATTCCATTTTCAAAAGCTACAAAATAATAATACCTAGGAATCAATTTAACCAAAAAAGTGAAAGATCTCTGTAATAAAAATTATAAAAAACTCATGAAAGAAATTGAACAGAATACAGAGAAGTGGAAAGACATTTTATGTCCATGGATAGAAAGATTTGATATTGTTAATATATTGATCTACAAAGTGATCTAAAGGTTCAATGCAATCCCTATCAAAATACAAATGACTTTCTTCACAGAACTAGAAAAAAACAATCCAAGAATTCATATGGCAAAAGCAAACAAACAAACAAAACTTTAAATCACCAAAGCCAGCTTGAGAAAAAATAAACAAAAAAATGAAGTAAGAGGCATTGCACTACCTGGCTTCAAAATATACTACAAAATTATGGTCATGAGAATATGGCACTAGCATACAAACACACATAGACCAATAGGAAAGAACAGACAGCCAAGAAATAAATCCACACACCTATAGCCCATTAATTTTCAACTAAGGCGCCAAAAACATACATCAGAGAAAGGATAGCCTTTTCAATAAATGGTGCTGGGAAAACTGGATATCATATGTAGAAGACTAAAACTTGACCCCTATCTCTCACCCTGGTCATAAATCAATTTAAAAATGAATCAAATGTCTAAGTGTAAGGGCTGAAACAATAAAACTGCTAGGAGAAAATGTAGGGAAAACACTTTAAAACATTAGTACAGATGATTGTCTCTCCTTCTGGAGGAAGCCTGCATTCTCCTTTGAATGAGTATTCCTTACTTTACCCCCAAAGCATCTCTCTTTTGAGATTTCCCCTCATTCTCTCTTGAACATGTATCTACTTTCCTAAATCAATCTCTGTCTATGCCTTTGGGGGGAAAAACATTAACACAGTAATTTTTTGGATATGACCCACAGAGGGGAAAAATGCAAAAGTAGACCAATGGAATTACATCAAAATAAGAATCTTCTGCACAACAAAGAAAACAATCAATAGAGTGAAGACACAGCCTACAGAATGGGAAAGAATATTTGTCAACTATTTACCTGACAAAGAATTAATATCCAAACTTCATAAGGAACTCAAAAACTTTAAAAAGGTTATCAAATTTTAAAATGGGCAATGATCTGAATAGACATGATTCAAAAGAAGAAATATAAATGTCCAACAGGAGTATGAGAAAAATACTGAACATCAGTAATGAGCAGGGAAATGCAAATCAAAACCACAATGAGGTATCAACTCACCACAATTAGAATAGCTATTATGAAAAAGAGAAGGGGCTGGTTACAGTGGCTTACACCTGTAATTGCATTGACTTGGGAGGCTAAAGCAGGAGGATATCAGGTTCAAAGTCAGCCTCAACAATTTAGTGAGGCCATCAGCAATTTAGTGAGACCCTGCCTCAAAATAAAAAAGGGCTGGGGATGTGGTTCAGTGGTTAAGTGCCCTTTGGTCCAATCCCTAGTTACCACCCACCTAATAAAAAAGACAAAAAAAAGTACTGGCAAGAATATGGAGAAAAGGGAACACTTGCACACTGTTGGTTTGGATGTAAATTTATATAGATGTTATGGAAAACAGTATGGAGCATCCTCTAAAAAGTAAAAACAGAACTAACATATGCTTCTAGCAATCCCAATACTGGGTATATATCCCAAAGAAATAAAATCAGCATGTGTAAGAGAAATCTGCACTCCCATGTTTATTGCAGCACTGTTGGCAATAGCCAAGAAATGAAAACAACTGAAGTGACCATCAACTAATTAATAGATAAAGAAAATCTGGTACATATACACAATGGAATACTATTCAGCCATCAATAAGGATGACATTTTGTCATTTGTAACATCATGCATGGAACTGGAAATGATTAGGTTAAATGAAATAAGGCACAGAAAGATAAAGACTGCATAATGTTATTCATATGTGGAATCTAAAAAAGTGTTGATCAAATAGAAGCTGAGAGTAATACTGATCATCAGATGCTGGGGCTGGTAGAGGGAAGGGAGAGATAAGGAACAGTTAATTAATGGGCAGTAATATATAGTTAAATAGAAGAAAGGTATTCTGGTATTCTATTGCACTGTAGGGTAACTACAGGTAATGATACTATACTCTAGATTTAAAAATGAAACTAGGAAAATTTTGAATGCTTTCAGCATAAACAAATGATAAATGCTTGAGTAGATAAATATATTTATCCTTGTTTGAGTAGTATTTAATGATTTAATGCATCAAAACATCATATGGAGCCAGGTGCAGTGGTGCACATCTATAATCCCAGCTACTCAGGAGGCTGAGGCAGGAGAATAGTAAGTTTGAGGCCAGCCTCAGAAACTTAGTGAAACCCTAACTGAAAATAAAGGATAAAAAGGGCTTGGGATATAGCACAAAAAAAGAAAAGAAATTCTACGGTACCCTACAAATAGGTGCATATTCTTTCTATACGTCTATTTTAAAAATAATCACAACAGCAACACAAAACCCTTGTGACACAATTCTCTAAATTAACATTGTGCTTTATTGGTACAACCAATATGAATGCTGTAAGTTCATCTTTTTGTGTGTGTGTGGTTGTAGATGGACAGATTGCCTTTATTTTATTTGTTAAGTGTTATGTGGTTCTGAGGATCGAACCTAGTGCCTCATGCGTGCTAGGCAAGTGCTTTGCCACTGAGCTATAGCCCCAGACCCATAAGTTCATCTTTAATCTAACATTTCTGTCCTATTTGTTAGCTGACTTCCTTTTATCTATTTTTTTCCTTGTACACTGTGAGTAGTTCTTTCAGTTGTTCATACCACTTCCTTGAACATGATATATTTACTAAATTATCATGGCCCACTTATAAGCATCACTTCAGAAGACTAAACAAATTAAGTCCATTCAATCTCTCTGTGCAAATGACTTTTTCAAAGATAAATGGAAAAAAATCAATCCATTCAGTATAAGACACAATAAAAATATCTTGGAAACTGGGTGTAAAGTTAAACCAAGCAAGTTTTGTACTTTTTATTATCTTCCCAAAATGGAAAGGAAAATAGAAAATACAAGAACCTTAATTTCTGAGACCTATGTGGGGAACTGTAATTACATTAGCAACATCCAACAGTGTTATCAACACTGAGCAATTCCTCTCATCTCAACACAGCAGCCGACTCAGAAAATCACACCTTCCTGCTCATGGGATTTGTGACACTTAGTAATGCATGTGTAATTGGTAAAAATAGTCATTACTGCAGGCTTTATTTTTATTTGCTTCTGTATGTCTCTAAAAGAAAAAACACTCAAGGATGTTCTGCTGCTTCAAGAAGGTAATGACCAGGGTTGCCCTTCAAAAGAATGTAAGACATAAATTTTTTTCACTCCTAGTCATCCAAGTGCTGCCATATTCATGATGGGATTAGTGGTGCCAGCACAATCCCCCCAAACTCTTCTCCTTACAAAGCAGCTGGAGCTTCTGGAAGAACCCCAGTCACCTTCCCTTTGCCTCCACTTATGCACATGCCTTGCCCTCTTTGATGTTGCTTCTAAGACGTATTCATAAAATATGAATCAAATAATGTTCCTCCATAGGATTCTTACTACTGATTGTTCACAGTCTAAATTCCCAGCATCCATCCAGAGAATAAATTCATTAGGAAATATAACCTCTACTTCTTAGTAATGCTTATTTTCATCGTTTCCACTTCTTAAACCCTCTGCTCTTGTGTTGCTTTGTACCAGTGTTCTATCTTTGCTGATTCCATGTTCCTTCCCTGTCTTCTTTCCCCTCCCTTGTATCCATTCAGATCCTAAACCTTCCTCCAGACTATATCCACCTTCCATAACATCTGTAAGACGCTCTTCTTTTTATCCTTCTCTCATTTGGATGGAGGCGTTTTTTGCAAGAAAGTAGCAAAGATGTACAAAAACAAAAGGGGATCAGAGGTAGGAAAATTTACCCCTCATCTTTAATTCCATGTACCTTACATATATACTTGTCATATTTTGTTCCATTTCTAGCTCCACCTAGATGCCCCATAGAATCTTGAACTTTGGAAAATTTTACTGAAATTGTCACAGACACATGAAGGAGTCTGATAGATACACTAAGAATCATGACAGAGAGTAAGAGGTCTAATATATGAACTGATCAAGAGGCTACATTCACACCTTTATTCCTCCTTTCTTTTTAGCCTTTAATAGACACATCTTGGACTTATCGAGCAGAAAAGTAATCATTTCTCAGGACAACACTTTCAAGTCCAGCCAAGGGCACCCATCAACAGAGCCCATCATCAGCTGCGGTTGACCAGAGCTCTAATGTAGCTGTTATCGCTGAACTCTTTTTTAAGAAAGGTCTGCTAAGCAGTGACCTTGTCTGTTTCAGAGGATATAGAGAACTCTTCCTCTGAACTCCCATAAGTTTCAAGACATTTCTTCTTAATGTGTAGGAGCTGCAGACAAGGAATAAATAACTACTGAGGGATAAAGACATAATAGTAGATCAACAATTCCACAGGCTAGAATCCTACTCTTGATGAAACTGTTAAAACTGAAAAAAATCTATTGACACAGTGGTTCTAATATGTTAAACCTATGCAGAATTTAGAATGAAAAAGGTATGATATATATGATATATGTGACATATATATTATATATATATGATTCAATAAGAATAAATGTAATAGCCAAAATGCATATAAAATTTTATCATATTGCCCCAAAAGTCCAGTTTCATGTTTTATTTTCTGACATCTGGTAGACCTGAAGCCCAATCACATTTTTGTTATAATTCAAAACATGATGTTTCTCAGGCATTTGCCATATCTGACTCCATTGCATAGTATCCTATGGCTCCTTTATTCCAGCCAAATTGTTACATATCTTATTCTGGATCCTGACTAGAATGTCCCATTTCTCATGTCACCCTTTACTAAGTCATTTCCTTTCTTCAAGACCTAGCTATCTCAAGAAAATGTATATAGTGCTAGAAAAGTAAAATGAATACTAATTTGGAAGGACTTTATTCCGCAGGCAGAAAAGATCCCAGAAAGGTTGGGTGGGGCTGTGTGCAATGTGATCAGAGATTTGTTTTAAGAGTACTGCTCTCCTCAAAGAAATTACTATCCCATAATACACCTTGTAGTCCCCTGGTCCATTTAGGAAGGTTAAATATTATAATTGGTGACTGTTATCTACGGAGTAGAGTTAAGGTCAAACTTATCTAAAGCATAAAAAAATCAAAGCAATAGTAATTCTGTTCTTCAATTCTTGATATTTTCAAAGTGTTTCAAAAATACCAAGAATTGAAGAACAGAATTACTATTACTTTGAAATACATGTTCCACCATATTCCATTTTTAAATTTCCTACTCTATTCTAGGCACTAGAGATAAAACAACAGAGAAAAAAATAGACACAAACCCCTGCTCTCGTGGTGTTTATATTCTAGAAAAAGAAGACAGGTAATGAGCAAGATCAAGAAGTAAGAATTAAGTTAGAAAGTGATGTATGTTACAGAGGGAAATAAAGCAGGATGAGGAATATTTTAAAGTATTTCAAAATTAAAGATTGCGTGTATTCAAGGCATATAATGTGATGATTTGATACACACTGTGTAATGATTATCACAATCAAACTAATTAACACATCCATCACCACTCATGCTGTAGATTAGATTAGATACCCAGAACTTGTTCATCTTAAAACTGATAGTATTTACCCTTTTATCAATATCTATGTGGAACACTAACTTTAAGATGTCTGTTAAATGTCCAAGCAGGTATTTGTAAACATAGGTCTGGAGTTTCAAAGAGAAGATTAGACTGGAGATATACATTCAGGATCATCAGCACACAGAGAACATTTGAATCCATGACCTTCATGAAACAGATCACCAAAGAAGTGCAAATACGTAGTAGAGAGGAAAGTTTTAAGAACTGAGGCCTGGAGCATTGTATAAACTATGATGTTGGGAAGATGAAGAGGAACTGAGGAACACTAAGAGGAGCAGGAGACTGAGAAGAGGAGGCCAGAGAGGTAGAGAGAAAACCAGAAAAGTGAGATCTCCTGCAGATCAGCCCAAGAAAATGTTCAAGTAAGATGAGAGCTAAAATTAATCCTTGGATTGATCAACATGGAGAAATTGGAATCTGTGACAAAAGCCATTTTTGTTATGAAAGTTATGGTGGGTTTAAGAGAGTTGGGAGGAGAAGAATGGATGCTATGATGATGGAGAGCCATGTCAGGGAATTTAGCTGTGAAGATCAGCAGGCAGAGGGCTACTAAAGGGAGATTTGGGTGTAGGAGAAAAAATATCCTGTTTTTATTCTGAAGAGAATGATCCAGTAAAGAGAGAAAATTACAATGCAAAAGAGAGTAAGGCCATTTCAGAGCATGCAGCTCATTCAAGGCATCAGATGGATGTATCAGCAAAAGTGACTCTAGATGAAAAACAGAAGCAAGATCCTTTGGGGAACAAGAGGGCTCTAGGACAAAACTGGAGAAATTAGCCTTAGATAGGGGCCTGAAAGTTTCATCAAATAAGAGAGAGAAAGTAGAATAAATGCACCCAGATGCTGTGGGGGAGGTATAATAGTATGTAGAAATCTGTGGAAGTTCTTAATCAATCCTTCCTTCCTTCCTTCCTTCCTTCCTTCCTTCCTTCCTTCCTTCCTTCCTTCCTTCCTTCCACTAAAATAGAATGGAGGTTCATTAACTGAGAGGAAGGATTGGGAAGAGGTGTGAGTGGTTAGGGATTGTAGATTTTTCCAGTAAGCATCTATAGTGCATTAGGCCCTTGTTACTCCCCACACACTGGTTCTGGGATTGGCCATGTGATTTGCTTTACCTAATAAGAAATTGGCAAATATGATATAAACAAAGGATTTATAAAATGCTTGTCTCTGGGAACATTTTCCTCATTTGAGGAAATTCAAGTTGGCCTACTGGAAATGTGGCCCAGACAACAATAAATAACAGCTGCCATTTTAGATCAACTAGCCCCATTCAAGTCACTAGATGACCACAGCCACATGAATGATACCAGGTGAGTTCAGGACAATAATTACCCAACATTCCAGCCAAAATTGTTGACCCACAAAATTATGAGCAAATAAAATGATTATTTTATTCAAGTAGTATGTATTGGGATGGCATGCCATGTAGCAAAGACTGACAGATACAGAGGAGAATGCATGAATGATGATCAGGAAGGATAGAAGAGTAGATAGGACAGGGAAATAAAATGGTGGCAACATTAAGGGCCCACTTAAGAGTCATGTTTGTGGGGCTGGGATGGTGGCTCAGTGGCAGAGTGCTTCCCTCACACATATGAGGCACTGGGTTCAATCCTCAGCACCACATAAAAATAAGTAAGTAAATAAAGATATTGTATCCATCTACAACTAAAAAAATATTTAAGAAAAAGAGCCATGTTAATTAAGTGCTTTATCTCAAATGGTTGGGTGTTTCTCTAGTCACCTTCAGTTGCATAGTTACAAGTGTGATATACAGGAGAAATTGATTTAATTAAGTTAGGGATTTTTTTCCAAGCAAGTATAACAAAGCAGATCAGGTAGGGTAGAAATGTATCAAAAGAATTATTATCATTGACCATGGGATTTAATCAGAGCAAAGAGAAATCAAAGAATTGAGGCATAGTGAAAATGTCATGAACCAATTGACTGGATTTCCAGGGGGGTTCAAGGATTTGGGGTATCAGCACTCTAGAGAGAATGACTAGAAAAAGAGGAGGTGGACTGGGGTTGTGGCTCAGTAGTAGAGCACTTGCCTAGCATGTGAGAGGCACTGGGTTCAATTCTCAGCACCACATTTAAATAACTAAAATAAAGGTCCATCAACAACTAAAAAATTTTAAATGGAGGTGATAGTCAAAGAGTGATGCTGAGATAAATATTATATAAAGGTTTCAGTCATCACAGATGATATGGCTACTTCAATGAATGGCTGAGTAGATTAGAGGACAAGGCCACAGGAGGAGGACGGATTAAGGGACTAAGGGGCCAGGTTGAAACATTATCTATATGGATATTGAAATAGCTAGGAATTAGCACAGTGCTCATATTAAATGTTACCATTAGCCAAGAGCTAACATCATCAAGAAATATTAGGTAGAGGATCTCTAGATAGCTATAACAGGAAATGATAGTGAGAGGCATAATATGATGATATTAATTCTAAACTGAGGGGTTAAAGAAGAAGTAACAGGACAAATAGCTTAGCAATTGCAATAAGAAAGCAGCAGGCCACTGATCTCATCTCTAGGCCCAGTGGTACTGTAGGAGGATGGCCATCACTGGAGAGGGCTACAGAGGAAGTAGTGGCCTTGGGGTAATTCCAGATGGAGTTAAAACAAGAATAGTTTGAGGATATAGGAAATCTTGTTAAGGGAGACAATGGTCCATGAGTTTCAAAGGATGCAGGAAAAGGGTTTCAAAAGTTGGGGAGGGGTGGAAGAAGGGGACAAAACACTTAGGCATGGCCTTGTGGGGGATTAAAGTGCGGAGAGTAAGGTGTGTCCTGGGAAACTGGGAGAAGGGAGGTGGCTGTTCAAGGTAACATTTGAGATAAGCAAGGCAGATTGCAATGGCAATGGTATCAGTTTTGGGGTGTGTGAGAGGTTTTCTGGAGGATCTCTCTTCACATATGCCTATGATTATGTAGTCATTCAGGGAGGGGTGGTACAATATTATTAGTTGAATAGTAAAATGCCACTATTATTCCTGGATGCTGTCCTGACATGCATACACCCCCCTGGGAAGGATTGCTGGTTGAGATGCATTGGCATCTTTTAAACTTCAGAGGTTGCTGATAAGCTTACTTCTTCCAAATGTCTGATAAAGACGGTAAATGAGTTTTCAAGGGAGGTAAAAGCTGCCAGAGCTGAGTCTGATGTTCTTTCTCTGAGAGAAAGGGTGCAAGCCCTGCATTTCTTTGATGTTGCTCAAAAACACTTGCTCCAGCATCACCAAGGGCTTTGATGTTCTTCTAGCATTCTGACATCCTGACATCTGGGCTTGTACTCTTCTGAGGCAGCAAATTGAAACAATAGTCAAACTCTGCTTTATAAGGAAAAAGGACAGCAAGACCTTGTACAGAACTTTTTGATGCCACTTTCCTGAATAAACAATATTCTTTCTTGTGTCTTCAAATACAGGTCATTAGTTACACATTTTCATATTTATGCCAGGTATCTATCACTACATCATCCCAGGGATGTCCAAGAAGGGATTCAATAACCTACTCCTGAAACCCCAATCCAAACATGCTGGCTGATTCCTCTAAAAGGCCTTTTCTTAAACAACCCTTGACCTTAATATGAGGTCATTCTCCATTTCTTACCCCATCCTTTTTTTTTTTTTTTTGGTACTAGGGAATGAACCCAGGGCACTTAACCACTGAGCCATGTCCCCAGCCTTTTTATATATATATACATATTTTTTCATTTTGAGGTAGGTTCTCACTAAATTGCTTATGGCCTCACTAAGTTGCTGAGGCTGGCTTTGAACTCAAGATCCTCCTGCTTCAGCTTTATGAGCCACTGGGATTACAGGCATACACAACTATGCCTGGTAATTTCTGGCCTTTTATCATGGCACCTTGAGTTACACTCCCCCTTCCCTTCATACCAGATGAATCCTCTGTTGTACCTTCATCCTTAGTTTCCTGAAGCCCTGATTTTGAAGTTAATCTCATATTGTTTTCACCCCTACATCTGTCAAGCCAACTCTTCTTCTCTCACAAGTTTCAGTTTAAATCATCTTTTAGAACCAGGTCCAGATTACTGTTTTTCCATTGATAGGCTAGTCTCACCTTCACTTCTTTACCATTTTCCATACACATTCATGTAAGTATTTAAGAATGACTAGAGGGAAAAAAAGCAAATGCTTTTTTTAGGTATTACAATTGCTTTGTTCAATGTAGACTTCTCATATTTTAATATGTGAAATTCTCCTACACAGAGCTATCATTTTTGTAAACTTCAATACCATCATGGGTCATATAATGATGATTATGTTTGGGTTATCTATTTTCCTGCCATCTTCAGGTCTCTACTTCTTCCCCTAAGTTTGGTATTTTCCATTTCTCCAAATTTCTTCCCCTGAAGTTACCATTTATCATGAGGACACCCTCCCTGTGGTGTTAAGAACACACCAGACAGGGACTTGGGTTATAGCTCAGTGGCAGAGCACTTGCCTAGCAATTGTGAGGTACTGGGTTTGATCCTTAGCACCACATAAAAATGAAAAAAATAAAATAAAGGCATGCTGTCCATCTACAACTACAATTTTTTTAAAAAAGAACATACCAGACAGGTAAAGTGGGTCTTCCCTATGTGTTCAGAGGAAAGCTCCCCCTCCTCTCCTTGAGCAATCCTCCTATTGCAACATTTTTACTTTCAGCAAGAGGTAAATTGACAGATAACAGTGAAATGTTAGTGTGGGAGTTATTAAAAATATCAGGGGGTCCCTGGAATCCAATTAGTTTGGTGTGTTAGGAGCCCCCATTCAAGGCCCTTGGGTCTATTGTTATTATAGGAACCTTGCCCAGGCCTGGCATCACTGAGTCCCCCTATGCAAACAGCTCTTTTGTACTGAAGTATTGCTGCATACTGAATCATCTCTAACTAAGGAATCCTGTTAAAATGCTCTCTGGGATAGGAACAGACCCCTGAACACCTCAGCCCTCCAGTTATCTTTTTCATATTTTCCAGGAGGTTCTTTTTTAGGAGGTCCCTCTTGGGAGCTTCCTGATGGAGAGGTGGAGATTTTCTCTGATCAAAGAAAATTATATTTGTGAAGAAAAGATCCTTCCAGAACAAACCAAAGGAGGAGGTACTTCAGTTGCCTGGTTGTAATGCACATAACTTGCCTTCACTGGAGCAACATGTGGATGTTCCCCTGAGAACTGGGGTGGGTTTTTTACTCTTCACTGTCCCTGGAGTTACTGGCCTGGAGCTGCTTCTTGATCTATTCTCCTAATGGACAAGACTGCACTTGCCTGAGAAAACTTAATTTTAATAACAGATTAATATTATATATATTCAGGTGCCACACTTAATCTTTTGGTTTGCAAACTCTTGTCTGGCCTGCCTGACAATGCATTTGAATGCTGCTTTCTTTTTCTATTCTTACAGCTATGCAATGAAATTCCACATGGCCTCTTGATATTCCCTGCATCCATGTCTACACTGTCTGTATTCATATCTTCAATTTCCAGGTACTCTCAGCTTATTAAATTGACCTCCTTCCTCCTCCTTTCTTCCTTCAAGAGCTTCCTAGATCTAATAATCTTCTGCAAGTGGCAGACCCAACACAAACATGATGCAAGTAGACAGGGATGCCCCTTTTTAGGAAGACTACATTTCTATCTTTTCCAGATCATTGAAGCAAATGATTTCCTAGGGGCTCTAGGGGCTAAGGAATCAAGATCCTTAAAGAAAACTGGGCCATAATACCTTCATTGTGAGCCAGATATGCCCCTGAGAGGACTTCCTGATGATCATCAAGGTGGTCAATAAAGGTTCTAGGCAAGAAAGCCATGACAGAAATTACACCAATAATGTCTGCAAAAGACTCATGGAACCTTGCCAGGCCATTTTGTCTCTAGAAAACAGATTAGAAGATTCTTGCACTGGGAAATGTTGAATATTTATTTAAGAACACTCAATCAATTCTGTAATAAGAAAAATAAAGAGGACAGATGAAACTAAGTACAGATAATTCCTCTGAGACATAGTAGACATGGATAAAGTAGGCAGTCTGGCTGGGCACAAATCATGAGCCACTCAAGCAGGAACAAACTTTATTTCTGAACTCCCGCGAACACCACGCAGGCAGCCTTCTCCCGGGACACAACACACCCTGGAAATCCCTCCTCTGGCACTTCCCCAACCAATGGGAACTCTCCAGGAATCCCCGTGAGAACTCCAAAGTAGCAGGCCAAGGCGGACAGCAGGGATCTAATGTACAATTGAATACACAGCTTAACATAACCATCATCATCTCAATGGCTTGCTGGTGTCACCTCTCAACCACTCTGTTCTGGCAAAAATGCCATGCGTCATTCTGACTCGGCTATGGCTCTCAGAGGCTATGGCTCTCAGTATATATATATATCTATATCTATCTATATCTATATCTATATATATATATATATATATATATAGATATAGATATAGATAGATATAGATATATAGATATAGATATAGATATATAGATATATAGATATAGATATAGATATAGATATAGATATATATAGATATATAGATAGATAGATAGAGAGAGAGAAAGGGGTGGAAAGATCAAGTAGAAATCAGGTATTCATTACAGTTGGAGTATATTTAGATCACCTACATTTTGGTGGCAACCATCTGGTTTTATACTGGATAAAAACACCTCCTTGCTCAGCAGGTGATAAGCAAGTTACAGTTATGTCCAGGAATATTTGTCCTTGGGTCTCTCTGTTAGAGCAGGTGTGAGATGGCTCCAGATATTTTCATCACTAGTCCTCCAAACCATGGTCAGAGGGCAAGGCTAAAGCAGTAAAGAGGGAACACCACATGGAACAAGGTTCAAAACTGCTAGCTTCCTGTCTTCCTCCATCCCCTCTCTCCTTGCCTCTCACTATATGTTTTAAATTATTCAGTAAACTGTGTGATTCAAGCATCTTAATTTGATGTATAAGTCTTTTGGCTTGCAACCTCTTTTTTGGCCTGTCTGACAATGCATTTAAAGTCTACAAAATCATCAAGGTAAGTTCCAATGGTGACAAGGAGTATAACAAAAGGGAAAATAAGTTGTCTACTTGGCCAAGAAGGGAATGAAAAAGTGACAGAGACATTTGCAGGTTGAATAATAACCTGTGCTCTTTTGACTTTTAACCCATTAAGTCTCGAGTTTTCAATCCTACAAACATAATAAGCATTCAAATATTATTTCAAAGTTACCATTACTGCTATATTTGTTGCTTAATTTAAGTTTCTATAGGTGTTCCGCACCTGGGATAACTGGGCAAAGTGAGGAAGTAGAGACCAAGGATTCAAGTACTTCCCAAATTCTATTAGAGACCTGAAGACAGAGGGGCATGCCAATATAAAGGATAGGAACTAAACTTTTCCTGGGACAGAGGATGTATACCAACTCACTGACTTCTTCACTCTCCATGGTCACCTGGGACAGAGGTATCTAGGTTCAACAACACAAAAGTTGAGTGCGTGCTGGATTCAGGAAATTATATCAATAAAAAGGCATCTTAGAGTGCTTAAGTTACACTGCTTGAATGGCATATACTGTGGTGAACTGAAGAATATATATGCTTTAAAGCGGTAGCTATAATGTTCAGTTCCATATGAAGGGTCCCATGGGAACAGGGCCCAAATTAGCCAGATAATATTTCAAAGAGAAACCAGAAATACAGAATTTTATGAGAGCTCTTTCAATTAGTTTGCCAGATCTTAGTTTTAAAATACCATTTATACAATAAAAGAAACTAAGATTCCTTGGAGAAATGGGTAATTCTAAGGCTGGGGCAGGGAAACACATCATGAGTCTCATGAGTCTGGAGTATCTTATAGTGCCAGAAAGTAAGAAAGTGCTAGAGAGAGAGAGAGAGAGAGAGAGAGAGAGAGAGAGAGAGAGAGAAGTGGGAGTATGTCAAAGGGATACAGAAGCTAAATGAACAAACTCTAAATGACCAAATGTGAAACAATTTAAGGAACAAAACCAATAACATAATCTTGGACTATAACCCAAAGCATTAAATAAATATTCATGAGTTCACACTGAGAAAAATAAATAATGGGATAAATAAGTGTGGGGGGGGAAGGTACAAATATTCCTTATAAAAGAATTCCAAATATTACAGGTAGAGAGTCTTCCATCCAGGAGGTGAAGCTTAACTCCTCCTCCCTGCTTCCTGAGTGTGAACTGGACTAAATGACTCACTTTAAACTATAGTTTGGAAAGGGGGAAATCAGCAACTTTCAAAGGAGAATCCTAGCCAACAGCACCCTAAACAAGTGAAAAAAGCTAACATGGCTGGTGATAAATCATATTGAAGTGACGTAGCCCTCTTGATACAGTGAGAAAAAACACTTCACCTCTCTGGACTTCATCCTCCAAACTCAGAATACCAGTGTAACCATGAGAGAAACACCTAACAAATCCAAACTGAGAAACATTCTATAAAATACATGACCAATTCTCTTCAAAACTGTCAAGGTCATGAAAAATGAAAGAATACTACAATAAAGAAAAATT
The DNA here is from genome assembly GCF_048772815.1 of Callospermophilus lateralis. Classification (NCBI taxonomy): domain Eukaryota; kingdom Metazoa; phylum Chordata; class Mammalia; order Rodentia; family Sciuridae; genus Callospermophilus; species Callospermophilus lateralis. Next base: position 18,572,194 of record NC_135325.1, read on the forward strand.
CTACCAATGAAACTAGGACACAATGTTTTCTTATCCTTTAGATTTTTCAATTCACACATACTGAAAGATCTCTTTTACACTTATTTAGGCATGGATTTTTATCATTGCATCATTCTTATGTTATATGCACAAAAGGAAACTGCATTAGATAAATTGTTTAAAGTACTGCTAGAACTTCTTTGGGTTCAAAATTTAACTCTTCTGAATCACTTTTGTACTCAGAATCATTTGGATACCATAATATTGTCTTCTGTGCTATTAAGCATGCTGGTGATGCAGTATTTATTAAAAGAATACACCACTGATGTCTCCAGGGTTTTTCCCTAGCAAATGATACTGCTCTGTTGAGTTTTAAAGTGCATACTCATGCAATGACAGCTACAGGTGACAATGATTGTAAGATAGCACACATCCCAATTTCAAAGGTGTGAAAATCTGCGTCTCTTAATCATTGAAAGATGATAGAAAGACTTCTCATGGAACTGAAGGTGTAGTCAGTAGAGCACTTGCCTAGCGTGCATGAGACCCTGAGTTCCAGCCCAAGTACAGAGAAAGAATAAGAAAAGAAAGAACTTCTCACGGTGGTCCTGTTTCCCTCCATATTTCTTTTCCAGGTGGAGGAAAAAACTTACCTTTTTTAAGTCCCTGCTTTTCTGGTCTTTGTTACTATGGGTAACCTAACTCAATCCCAAACTGAAATATGATTCTTAAAAATATGTTGCCATTATTACTTTCTTTTTTCACTGCACCTTACTCTTCTCTAATGTCACCCTTGACTTAGCAAGTCAGGTGTAAATTTTTTTACCTTTCAGGTGGCCCAACATTTCACATTCATTACTGTCATTTTAACCTTAAACTTAGCTTTCCTTAAGCAAATTTTCCATCAGTATCCCTTTGAAACTGAACTCAGAAAGCACACCCATACCCCTCCACATATACCCTATTTGTATAAAAATTTGTTATTTTAAAACATGAAGCATAGTATCACCTCTGAGATTACTGATAATGCCTTTCTCTACTGAATACTTGATCAGATATATATTGCTTGGGCTTACGAAAAGAAATTGGAGTTGCTGGCAAGTGAAATAAAATTAAAGGAGAATTTAAAAATCAGAAATGTAGAACATATTTCAAGAGTAAAGAAGATGCAGGAGAAATTAATGGGTGCTTTGTACTGGTTGTCACACATTTCTTAGGAAAAAAAATACTTTTCCTTTTTCTGGAAAACGAAGTACAAGTTGTCAGTGACAACCATCTATTAAGAAATTTCCTTTTGTGATAGAGTGAGGATTTTTTTCCCTAGAGGTAAATTATTCAACACAGTTAATTTGAATCCGTGTTTGAGCCTGAGATGAAGTTATCAATTTTACCATTTTCCCTTAGTCTGTCCTGATATTATCATTGCTTGAGATTTTGGTACCCATAGCAACAGCCACTGTTTCAGACATCATTCCCCCAAGCAACAAAACATGGCCAAGGACTGACAATCAACCACCTGTGTATCTCCGGGTGTACTTTCCGGGGCTGGAGGACCAAGTCACATATCACTTCAAAGTTTTGAAAAGTTCAGTTACCAACGAATTGAGAAGTTTGTTCAACCCTTTTGCGAGGCATATAGAAGGGGAGGAAAATGAGGAGAGGAAAGTACAAGCCTAAACATTGTAAAGTACAATGAGGCAAACTTAATTAGTCTAGAAGTTTCTTCTTTCCACCACTGCACTGCTATTCGAAAGGCGTTTTGTGACCCTCAAACTTAACCAAAAGGAAGGAACTTAGAACATTTGCATTTTTCTTGCAAAAGAACAAAGATAAAAATAATTATGCTGCCTCTGTACCAAGATTTTCCTGCCAGGGATTCTTTAAGAAAAGCTGCAAAATGTAGCATTACAAGTAGTGGCTTGTAATAGGCACTATGTATAATCACAATTCTCTTTGAGTTTTACAGATGGGGAAATCCTGTTTTTCCAGGTAAAGTAAAAAGATATTTCTAAGTGGACTTCTCTGCATTATCTTGGAGAGTTCCTCCAAATCACAGGAAAAGGAAAGATGGGCTGAAGATGGGGCCCTGAGAACAAGACTGAACCAGTCTGGTATCAGCTATAGATTCCAGAGAAGAGATCACAACAGGCTACAGTTCAGTGTATAGACTACAAGACAGTATGCATGGAAAACTTACAGGCTTCTCTGTCCACACTTTCAGATTAACTGAATTTGCAGGGAGAGCATATGTGTTCTGTAGCTACGCCCTTTACCTCTTGTGCCTGCAGTGAAGCTACTCCCAGTGAAAACATCTGAGTGATTGTGCACTCTCTGGGGATTCCCAGCCCTAGGGTCTTTCTAGGTATTCAGTGCCAACCCAGGTAATAGTGTTGCTGCCTGTGTGGGGGATAGAGTCTGAACAGACGGATTCAGGTGTACAAGTGTTGAGTGCCTTCCTGGGAGGTGCCTTGCTACCTGTTCCATAGTTGTGTTGCTAATTCTGAAGGCCTCTTTCACTGGAGAAGGATTTTGGCTGATGTTTAGAAGCCATCCCCACCCTTGGCTGGAAGGCACACCTGTAATTAGGGGGAAGACTACAGTGATTAGTGCTGTCTTTGAGAGTGGGGGGATTTCCCTCCCTTCCGGTGTGGTTACCTGGCTGGATTCCCAATCTACTTACACAATTATCCTTAGCCCATTGGTATACCTGCAGGGTAACAGAAAGAAAGTAAAACATGCATCAGAAAATCTTGTTCTTGTCCCAATTCCATAACTTCTCACCTGTGTGGACTCCCTTTTTCTCACTGACAAAGACACAGTTATACTTTCAGGGAAGGGGAGTGGGGGGAAGATAGATATATCAAGGAATGATATAATGCATGTATGTAAATGTTGTAGTGAAACCTATTAATAACTACAATTAATGTATGTTAATGATTATAATAAAGAGTCCAAAAAGTAAAAATTCAAACTACAAACTAGAAGAGGAACTTCAGAAAACATAAAAATTTCTAAAGGACTAAAATACATAATTAAGAAATTCCCACAAATCAATAAGAAAAGGGCAAACAATCTGGTAGAAAATTTGCCAAAAGATATAAGGAAGCAGAAATGATCCACTATATTAACTTATCAGTCCACTAATAGATTTTGATTCAGAGTTTGGAAGGTATTCTAGACCAGATGACTCATAGATTTGTCAATAGAAATGTGTGGTCTCTTGATACCAGGTATTGTTTACTTGTAATGTCAAAATAGACAGCATTTCCAATGTAAATTCATTTTCCCTTTGAGTTTCAAATACCACAAAATTGATAAAAGTATTTCAAAAAACCCAACCAATATAAATACTTGTAATAAATTGTTTAACCCTGGGGGGAAAGACATGGTCATAATACCTGCCTTTCCTATTTCATGAGGTTCTTATAAAAATAAAACACAATAATGTAAATAAAAGAATTTGAGCTTGCAAAGTGCCACTTTTATTTTTAGTTTGTCAACCTCATCAGATATGGGGAAGTCCATAAGGCTGGTTTTCCATTATCATTGTAGTCCAAGGTGAGTTAGTCAAAGAGGTATTCTGTCATGCTATCTTCTAGGGCTCTCATCTTGTTTCCCAGAATGAAGAAATAGTTAACATTTGAATATTATGGTAAACTGTAAGTTTTCAGGTAAAGTTGAAGATCCCTTTGTTTTAATACATGCTCAATCCCATTCCTTTTACTTCCCCAGAGGCACTTTGTGACCAGTGAATGGTCACAAAGACCCCACGAAATCCTTCCACACCATCCTAATCCTCCTGCACCCATTGTTTAGAAAGGAAGACTAATGTTGTATTTTACAGGGGCCCGTGGAATACCTTTTCTCTCCACCTGTGGAGATATGAGCCTGTGGATGGGACATAGGTGGATAGACAGAATCCTGGATGCATGGGGATCTGCCCTCATTCTCAAAATGAGAGTTACACACACACACACACAGACACACACACAAACTCTACTGGACACCTCTATTTCCTTAAGAACCAAAAAAATTACTTTATTGGAAGTTAACAATCAAACTGAAAGGCCCAAACTGGAGGAAACTTGCTGAAAAGGCAATATGTAGGCCTGGCCTGGTGACTCACCGGGGAAGACTCCATGGCATGGGCTGGGGTACAGTCCTGTTCAGTTGTCGTGGTGGCTGCGGCCCAGGGTGAGCCGGTCAAAGAAGAATTCAGCCAGGTGGTCTTCTGGGGCCTCCATCCTGCGCAGGTTGGTCAGGTAGTCGCCCAGCTCACAGATGATGAGGACCTGCTGATGCAGAAAGTGGCGCTGCAGGAAGTGACAGAGGTGGGGGTCCCCTTTTTCAGTGCCCAGGCGGTGCAGCTCCAGGAGGCTCTGGTTTATATTCTTCTCCAGGTGCAGGGCGCACTCCATGGCCTGGAGGCCGCTCTGCCAGTCGTCACGATCAGGCTTGGTGATGTTATGGAGGTGGACACGGCCTCCACGCTGGTTCTGCAGCTCCATCAACTTCTCAGCACGATCTCTCCACTCATGCGAACGACGCAGAAAGAAGCTGGAGAAGTGCTCCAGGGCCACTTCGTGTCGGTCACAGTAGAAGGCCATGGACAGGTAGACGTAGGAGGCATACAGCTGCAACTGGATCTGGCTGTTGATGGCGGCCTCGCATTCGGGGTGATAGTTGTGGCGCACCTGCGATGGCTCCGCGAGGGCCATGGAGGGCAAAGGCTGCTGAAAGACACAGACGGTGGTAAAAGGAGAAATCAGTGGTGGCTGTGGGGCCCACTAAGGGCCCCCAGGGTGGTTGAAAGCGGGTTAACCGAGGAGGGTAGGCTGGTCAAGGTCTCTGTCAAACCCACCTCAGGCAGAATCTAAGTGGATAATGGCGGACAATGGTGGCCGGAAGCCAGTAATGACGGCAGGAAGTGAGCAATAGAGGCAATGGGATGGAATACCTTGAAGCAAGGTAGGTGGTCAGGAGCGGCACTGTAAAGTCGAGTTCCATCAGCAACCAGGGCAACTCTGCTGACCCTATGACCTATATAATATTTTTATAAGTTATTTATGAATACAAGGGTAAGTTTTTGTGTGAATCACCTGAATAGATTCAGGGACAGGGTGGGGGCAGAGAATGCTAGTGCAGAGTTCCATCAACAACCCAGGCAACACTGCTCTGAGCATTCCCAGAGTATCTAAAAAGAAAAATAGCTCTAATGAGATATAATTTATACCCCTTGGAAAAAATCATCCTTGGAAAGTAAACATTTCCATGACTTTTAGTACATTCCTGGTGCTTTTCCACCACCACCAAAATCTCATTTCAGAACTTTCTTATCACTCTAAGATAAAATCCCCTATCCATTAGCAGTCATTCTCCATCTTGCCTCTCCTGCAATTCTGGCAACCACTACTGTAATTTCTGTTTCTATAGATAACCTTATTAAGGATATTTCATATAAATGGAATCATAATACATGTGGCCTTTTGGGCATGACTTCTTTGACTTAGCATGATTTTTATTCTACATCCCCCCCTTTTTTTGTTTGTTTTGGTATCAGGGATTGCACTCAGGGACCCTCAACCACTGAGCCACATCCCCAGCCCTATTTTGTATTTTATTTAGAGACAGGCTCTCACTGAGTTGCTTAGAGCCTCACTGAGTTGCTAAGGCTGGCTTTGAACTCATGATCCCACTGCCTTAGCTGCTGGGATTACAGGTGTGTGCCACTGCGCCAGCTATTTTGTATTCCTTGGTGAATAATATTCCATTGTATGGATACATCACATTTTATCTATCCTTTCACCAGTTGATAGACATTTGGTTTTATTTCCATTTTCTGGTTATTATGACAAATGCTGCTATGAATATTTATGTACAAGTTTTTACGTGAACATGTTTTCAATTTTGTGGAACTGCTGTAGTATTTTCCAAAGTGGCTACATCATTTTACATGGCCACTAGCAATGTATGAATATTCTATCTGAAATTTTGAAAGGGACTGCATTGGATCTGTAGATAATTTGGGAGATTGTTGACATCTCAATACTATTAACTTTTTCAATGCATAAACATGGGATAACTTTCCATTTATTTAAGTCCTGGATCTTTTTAAATGTAGATTATTTAGACTGGGGTAAAAATTCTGAATTTCTAAACGTCGCAGGTGATGTCAATGCACACTCTTGAGTAGCAATGCTCTAAAAGGGAGGAGTAGGCCTCCATCCCTTATCAAGGTTTAGAAATAAGGAAGACACATACCTTGGTCTCTATAAACACAAATGCCTGTCCTAACCTTGAAGAGAGTGCTTATGTCAGTTACACTAGCTGTGGATGAAAGGTTTCAAAATCAGAAAAAAATGTTTATTGCATGTCCTTTTTAGAGTAGTCTTCTGGATTATCTCCACTTCTCACTCTCTGAGCTATTTTATAACTCTAAATTATAGAAAACTAATAATAATGCAAATGAATCTTGTCCGCAGGCATATAATTAATTCTTGACTCATTTTGCATCTATTTGTATACTTGTTTCAGCATTTCTCTTGCCTATATATGCATAGTTTTTAAACCATTTGTAACATCTTACTGGCTTCCTCATTAATACATCTTTCACATGTATATATTTTATATTTATATAAGAGTCATGATTTTACTCCCTGCTGTTAATTATCTTTTAACACTCCTCATTCCCATCCCTACTCCACCAGGAATACAGAGCCTATGGGAGGTGGTTAGTGAATTAAGTACTTTTATGGGTTGCCCATTAGAGATATGATTCCATATTACCATTTGGGAAGTAAAGGCACAGAATTATTGACTGAAATATAGGCTGTGAAATCATGGCATTTCTGGGGAGGAGAAGGTAGGGGTACTTTGGGGATTCAAGGAATTAGTGAGAACCAGCAGAGGACAGAGATATTTAGAGAGCAGGCCATAGGATTACATTAAGTAATCATAACAAATAGATACATAGTCAGTGTTGGGTAGAGGCTGGTCTGGTACACATTGGAGAGGGCAGAGAAGTAGGGGTAACAAGTAAAGACCTTCAGATAACTGGAATACACTGAAAACCAGCAGAGTGATGAGAGCTTCCAGACAGAGAAAGTTAGTTAGCAGAGTTTAGAAGAGTAAAGAGTTGACAGACTCACATAGGAATTTGACAGGCTGCGATGCATGATCTAGGAAGGAGGTAGAAACCTGAGCTTTCAGAGCCAGCTTTCAGAGCCATCAGCACTTTTATGCACCCTAAATGATACCCCTTAAAGGGGTATCCATCCATACTGAGGGTGTAGAGTATCCAGGTCTGTGCCATGGATTCTATCTTCCAGAGAACATTGCTTCTAGCTGCTGATCAGATGTAGGGAAGCTTAATACATCCTGGTTGGCTCCACTATAAGTCAGCTTTTGAGTACAAACGTCATAGGAAAGTTATTTGGCAGTTCCTATTTGGTTGGACATTAATAAGATATATCCAACACCCACACCCATTATATTCTGAAGAAGAAAAATTTTCTTCCAGTCTCCAATTCCTCACTGTTCTGTTCTGGGGAGAAAAGGGGAATCATTATTTTAAAGAACAAAGGAAAGGTCTTTGAACTTAAATATGACCATGGTATGTCATCGATTTATGATGGTTGATACTAGTTCACTTAAATATATAGTATCTCTGGGGTTACAACCTTTCATCTTCATTCAATATGCTAGATATTCTCCATTTGATTTTCTAGGACTACTCTCTGTCTTCCAAGTTACTCAGAGGTTTGAGAGGGGAAGGCCAACCTGTATGGCCTTCAATCTATGTGCCCTGTATACTCTAGTTTCTGATTGGGGCCAGTTAATGGGAGGCACTGGCAGGAGATGAGAGGGTAGGAGTACAATGAAACTGGGGTATTTATCCTCATGGCTCCCTCTCTTCAGGGCAGATAACTAAGGGGCACCTCTATTTCCCTTTCATAAGACTTTGGTCTTTGGATGAAGTAGGACCATTATTAGGACAGGCCATTTACAAACACTGCTCACTTCAAGGGAATTTATGTCAAAGAAATGATGTTCATTGACTCAAGTTTAATATATGGCCTTGAGAAATTCATGGAGACCAGCATGCAGCTTTACATTCCTTCAGGCCAGAGAATAAATGGAACTGATAGAGGAAATAAATTACCTGATTTAAGGTAGTCTCTGGCAACAAAATAATGACACCCACGATTTTGTTTTCTAGTTCATGTCTTTCTCTGGCCTCTGGCTCCCTTTTTTTTCCTTGGGTGACTAGCCCTTTGATTACCTTTCATTTAATTAGTGGACCTATTAGCATGAGGGTCAGGGAAGAAGAAGTAGGGAGAGTCATTTTCTACTTGTTAATAACCATGTTATAAAGTCTGGTTGGGGAAGATGTTGACTTAATAAAGTTTGAGGAATATCTGTTTATTTCAAGTCAACATTTGTGCTTCTTTGTACACCTTCTGTTGCTCAGGATTGCAGCTATTACAGTGTTTTACACAGCAATATGTAAGCCCAACCAATACACAAAGGGGATATAGATGTTACTTAATTAGACATCTCTTAATCATTTGCTCCTAGGAAGGAAGGTATAACTCTCAACTGCAGATAGTGAAAAGTATATTGTAGAGTTTTCTTTAGTTATTATCTTTTCTAAACAGAGGATGAGTCATTTGTGTTACCTGATATTCAATTCCTTTATAGAACACTAGGCATAATAGTCAGGCTAGCATAAGTGATGCTGCACTAACAAATCCTAAAACCCGAATAGTTGAGGAAAATATTTATTTCTTCCTCACAACAGTCTGAAGCAACTAAAGTAAATCTCTTTCATGGATCTCTACCAATGGTTAACTTACAGATCCAGGCTAAATTCCATTCTTCAGTTCTACCAATTCAGAATTTGTCACTTCCAACTACACAGAAAGGAAAGAGGAAGCATGAAGACAGAAGTCTTCTTCACTTGCTCTTCACTGCCTTGGACCAGAAGTCTTATGCATTTCAGCCCAACCCAACTTTAAGAGAGGCTGGTAAATGTAAGGGAAAACATGATATTATAGTTTCTACCGTGCATGTTTTATCCATTTCTCCTAGTCATTTTAATTAATTAATTAGTTTATTTGTTTATTTTGGTGCTGGGGATTGAATCCAGGGCTGGTTTACCATTGAACAACATCCCCAGCCATTTTTATTTTATTTTTTATTTAAGGTCTTGCTACGTTTCCCAGGCTGACCTTGAACTTGTTATCATCCTGCCTCTGCCTCCAGAGTAGCTGGGATTACAGGTATGTGCCACCATGCCCAGCTAGTCATTATTTTAAAGTTATCGAGAACTCACATTTTTTACCACTGTCATTTTTTTTATTTACCATAGCAAACATATAGTAAGGCTTCCTTTGGGAAAAAGTCATAATTGTGTGTGTGTGTGTGTGTGTGTGTGTGTGTGTAAGCATACAAAGTAATACAACTTGTATGGTCTCATCTCCACATAATTCCTTCTGGAATTCCACTGTGTTCATATTTTAATCCCATCCCAGATTAAAGCTTGCCATTGTGACTCAGATTCAACTTCATCTTCTACCTAAAACCGCTTTCTGTGAAAACAGCCTCCTCTGAAAATATATAGTGTTAGTGCCACATAATTAGCATGACAGTCAATCATAGTCTGTCCATCTTTGTCTGTAATTGCCCTAAACTATTTATTAATCATCTCCGTATCTAGTTTGTCCTTTTAGTGCAATATTGTCCCTGACTCATAAGGTCCTGGAGTATAAACTCCCTTTCTTCAACTCCATAACACCCAACCAAATGAAGAAGCACAGAATAAGTGCTCAAATCTATGGGTTGATTTGTTCTGATTTAATTGGTTTATAGTCATCAATCTTGTAGTAAGCATTTAAGTACCATATTCTAGGACCTGTGCTAAGAACTATGGGTAAATAGTTGATTAGAACATAAGGCCTATCCTCCAAACTCCTTCAGAATTTTAGAGGTGGACTGAATATCAAACAAGCGAATGTAGTAGGTAGACTACAAAGATGACCCAAACAATTCCTCCCCTTCATGTTTGAGCATGCAAGTCCTCATTTAAAATGTGGTGCTTTATTTTGCCTACCAGTGACTGCCTTGCCAATAGATTGTGGTGGAAGTGGCCTTGTGGGATTTCCAAGAAGATAGGTAGCCTTTTCTTCCTTCTACCTAGAAGTTTTCCTCTTGGGACATGCCTCCTTTGAATCTATCTCCATACTGCAAGAAGCTTAAACCACATGAATGAGGAAAAATGGTTCTGAATTTTTTTTTAAAGAGAGAGTGAGAGAGAGAATTTTTTAATATATATATATTTTTTTAGTTTTCAGCAGACACAACATCTTTGTTTGTATGTGGTGCTGAGGATCAGCAGATCCTCATCCCGGGCCGCATGCATGCCAGGCGAGCGCGCTACCACTTGAGCCACATTCCCAGCCCGGTCCTGAATTTTGAGACAACAGTCAACAGCAATTACCAGCCATGTGAATGAGCCATTTTGGATATTTCAGACTGCAGCCCCAACTGACATCACAAAGAGAACAATAACCACTGAACTCAAGCTAATTTATGCACAGAATTATGATCAATAACAAAATGTTTTTGTTTTAAACCACTATATTTCAGGTGAGGAGGAGGAAAAGAGGACTGAAACACAAGGCCAGAAAATTTTACCAGTACAGTGTGCCCACAAAGGAAGGAAAGGAATGAAGAGCTCAGGAATGTACTCAAAAAGGTGACATTTAAGCTGATGAGCAGAAACTCCCCAGGCAGATCTTAGAGGGAAGAACTTTCCAGTTAGTGATCCCACATGAGTAAAAGCATAGAGATATAAAAGTATAAAGCATGTACACAGAACTATAAGCAGTCCAAGATGGAAGACATGTAGTTAAAAGGGGAGCTATAGGTATCTTAGGGAAATCTGAAAATCCAGGACCCCAGTCCTGGGTTTATTCTTTATCCAAAATATTCTTTACACTTGGGACTTTTTAAAACAGAGGATTGTTAAAATAAGATTTTTGTCTTAGACAAATTACTCCAGCATGAATGAGAGATAGACTGGAGGGGCATGAATCTTCACAGAAAAAGGACAGGCAGGAGACCTTTGTAATGATCCAGGGTGAGAAGATGGGGCATATAGAATAGGCAGTGGCAAGGACCTTGCAGAGGAAGCATGGGGTGCAGTTATAATTTAGGTGGAAAATTCACAGAATTTGAAGACAGGCGTGGGTAATGAAGGAAAAAGGAATCCAAGATCCCCAGGTTTTAGTCTCCATTCTCTGAGACTTGCAATGTAGGAGGCCAAGCAGATTCAGAGAATATGACTTGGGATTCCATTGAGCCTTTGAGTCCTGGGTCATTCAAGAGAAGATGCTCTTACAGAAAGTGATTGCGAGTTTCAGGGTTCAGAATTCAGGAGATAGAGCTCAATTAGCATAATTTAAAGAAAGGTATCCAGGGCCTGTGGAAGCATGAAGCCTCTTTGTGGGTATTTATTCTGTTTTCAAATAATATTTTAAGGAAGAGCATGTCTGAAAGATAACAGTGTGAGTAGTCAAGACCCTGGAGAGATGATGTAACCAGTAAGAGGTGGTGTTAGGACTTATTTTTCCATTATCAGTAATGGGTTGTAGGGGGCTATAGACATACTTATCCAGGCTTCTTTGTGGCTAATTTAACAGAATTTGTCTTTGAGACCAAAATTGTGGGTATAGTTCATGGCTATGAGAGATTTTCTCTGCATGAAGCTAACTGGCTCACCTGAGCTTAAGCTCTGTCTTAGCTTTATTAGGCAGCCTCTCCAAATACCTGAGCAATCTCCCAGCATAAGGCTACATGATCTGCCAGTCATCCTAATGATGTGAAGTATCTAAAGGTTTGTAGCAATGGGAAATTACTTTGATTTTCGAGAAGAGGTCTGAAAGCTCATCATGATGATGGGATTCCAAAGAATCCAACTTTTTACCGCATGCTACTAAACTAAGTGATTATTTTGAAGACAAATGAAATACTTTAGACAGGCATCTGAAGCACTGTAATAAAGAGTATTACAAGCTTTCTATGTTATGTTGACAGAGTTGCTTATACTCATCACTGTGTACATGGAGAGCTTGATTTGACCCCAGTAGGTAATTTGTGGGGGATATGTGTGTATCTATAAATGGAATTTCACTACTTTTAATGGGCCCTGAGAAAAGCAAAGTAGGTATTTGATTTTAATCTTGACCAGCCTATTTACCCTCTTGCTTTCTATGTATAATCACCCCACTCTGGGAGAAAAACCAATTATGTCATTAACTTGCTCATTTTTTAATGTTCTGGTCATGCCTATCACATATAGGAATATTTGCAAGTTTACTTAATTTGATTACTTAATTGGATTCTGTTTTTCCCAAATGTTATGTTTTGCTCACAAATAAAACCAGAAGTGGTTTCAGAACTAGTCTCCAGGTCAAGGAAAGCTCAGGCCCATTTCAGAACCACCAGTGCTAGAGTCTGTCTACTCTCATTACAGTCCAGTAGAGAGGTGTTTTATTCATTAAAATGGGTTACAATGGGCTGTAGTGACAACCTTTACAGAATCTCATGTCATAATATGAGAGTTTAATTCTTGATCAGGTCCAGGACCTAAAGCACAAAATGTAAGTAGGCACCCAATCTCAGGGTCTTACTTATACAAGATGTCCACTGTGCATCAATATGAGGCTCTGTTCATTATTACCACATAGGGATCAAAACTGATGAGGCCTCATCTCCACACATTCTTCATGTTCACTGAAACAGTAGGACTTAACATAGCAAATTGCATGCTGCCTTTTCTATTGGGAAGTGACACATATCACTTCTGCTCACATTCATTGGCTAAAGATATGTCACATGTCTGATTTCAAAGGGGATAGAGAATTGCAGCCTCATCATGTACATGCACGGCTGAAAGGTTTTGGTGAAGACTTCAAATGATTTGCATCACTGTTTTGTAAGTTCTTTAGCACAGAGGTCCCTGGAACTCTGAGCCCATAGTTACTGTGCCCATAGCTCTCACAGCTTGCAACCTGATAGAATTACAATGAATTCTATCACTAGGTAGCTGGTGGGGTATACAGAGAGACTTATTAGGTGAATGGGCTGTTCTCCTGAATATCATCTGCTCAGCTGAGAAAGAGCTTTCACCATGTTCTAAGACACCAACATCTCTAAAGTGAAGCTTTCCTCCCCCCTTCATGCTGAAAGCTTCACTGAATGCAGCAGCTCTAGTTACCAAGGATGGTTAAATCTCAGCTGCAGAAAGAACACCAGTAAGATTTGGCATGCCCATTTTACAGATGAGGACTAAGAAGAGTGGCTGATTAAGAAATGATTACTGTCATGAGGAAAGTGACTAGTACATTAAGGATCAAGTAACACCACAGTATTTTGAACTTTCTACCCAAGTCTTGAGCTTTCTTGTGGTGATAAACCCATGGATTTCATTTCAGCAGTGCCTATGAACTGGTTTTTTGATATTATAGAAATATATTGAAATGGAGATTTCAGTCAGGTTCCAATTATTTATTAGTTATATATCTTGTATTTAAGTAAACATTTACATCAACATTTAGGGGAGAAGAGAAAATTTAAGATGGACGGTATCTCAATTGTACTGAATATGATATGATATCAACTGAGAAGTAGTTGAGGGGTGACTGGGTATCTGAACCCATGTCCAGGTTAAATGGAAGGAGTCTGGACCAACATTTTATTTTCAACTTCCTGGCTCCATGGATTGTGCAGGTAAATATTTGATGTATTGTCAATGAGATACCATTTTAGCATTGTAATGACTAAAACACAAAGCCAAGTATTGGTGAGGATATAATGAAGATATAATATAGTATAGCCATGCACAGTGGTGTACGCCTATAATCCCAATAATTCAGGAGGCTGAGGCAGAAGGATCACAACCAATTAGCAAGACCCTAAGCAACTTAGTGAGACTCTGTCTCAAAATAAAAAGGGCTGAGGATGTAGTTCAATGGTAAAGCACTCCTGGGTTCAATTCCCTGTACCAATAATAAAAATAAAATAGTATACCTCTTTGGAAAAGTTATGGAGAGGTTAAACATGGGCCTATCCTATGATCTCAAAATTCTAATCCTATGCATGTGAAATGTGAAATAGAATTGTATACACAAAAAGAATTGTACAAGAAAGTTCATGAGAACTTCATTCATAAAATCCCAAACTGGAAATAACCCAAATACCCATCAAGAGGTGAATGGATAAATACATTATGGTATATTCATAAATTAAACACTGATCAACAATAAAAAGTAGTATGCCAAAAGCATAACATCACTTCCATGTTCTTGCAGCACTATTCACAATAGCCAAGATATAGAAACAACCTAAGGGTCCATCACCTGATGAATGGATTAAATAATATGGTACATATACACAATGGAATGATGTTCAGCCTTTAAAGCAACAAGAAACTTTATCATTTGTGAAAACATGGGTGAACCTAGAGGAAACTGTGCTAAATGAAATAAGCTAGGCAAGCTGGGCACAGTAGTGCACACCTGTAATCACAGAAGCTTTGGAGTCAGAAGCAGGAGAATCATGAGTTCAAAGCTAGCCTCAGCAATTTAGAGAGGCCCTAAATAACTTAGCAAGACCTTGTAAAATAATAAAAAATAAAAAGGGCTGGAGGCATTTTCAGGTAAATGGATGGAATTGGAGAATATAATGCTAAGCGAAGTAAACCAATCTCAAAAAACTAAATGCTGAATGTCTTCTCTAATATAAGGATGCTGATTCGTAATGGGAATGTGGGTGGGGGAGCATGGGAAGAATAGACAACTTTAGATAGGGCAAAGGAGAGGGAGAGGAAGGGAGGGGGCATGAGGGTAGGAAAGATGGTGGAAGGAGATAGACATCATTACCCTAAGTACATGTATGAAAACACAAATGGTGTAACTCTACTTTGTGTACAACCAGAGACATGAAAAAAATGTGCTCTATTTATGTAATATGAATTGCATTCTGTTACCATATTTAACAAATTAGAATAAATAAAATAAAAATAAAAAAGGGCCAGAGATGTGGCTCAGTGGTTAAGTGCCCTTGAGTTAAATCCCTAGTACCAAAAAAAAAAAAAAAAAAAAAAAAAAAAAGAAGAAGAAGAAAGAATGAAAGAAGCTAGGCAGACAAATAATCTATCATCTCACTTATATAAGGAATCTAAAAAGGTTGAACTCATAAAATATGGTAATAGGCCAGGGTGGAAGGGTTGACAGGGAAAGGGAAAAAAATTGGTCAATGGGTACAGAGTTTCAGTTACACAGGAGAAATAAGTTCAATCTCCAGTACCAAAATGGGCTATTGCACAACACGATGACTATAGTTAATACTAATGTGTTGCATATTTAAAAATATCTAAAAGAGGATTTAAGTGTGCTCAAGGAAATGAGAAATATTTGAAGTGACAGATATACTAGTTAACCTGTTTTGATCATTCTATAACATATACATGTATCAAAAAGAATCACATTGAATCCCATAAATATAAACAATTATTTTACTTATTTATTTTCTTTATTTATTTTGGTACCAGGGATTGAACTCAGGGGTCCTTTACTACTAAGCCACATCCCTAGCCCATTTGTAATTTTTTATTTTGAGACAGAGTCTCACTAAATTGCTTAGGGCCTCTATAAACTGCTTAGGCTGGCCTCGGACTTGCAGTCCTCCTGCTTTAGCCTCCCAAGCCTCTGGGATTATAGGAATGTCCCATCGCACCCAGCAATATAAACAATTACTATAAATTAAAAATAAAACAAACTGGGTGCAGTGACACATGCCTTTAATCCCAGAGACTTGGAAGGCTGCAGAAGGAGGATCAAGCTTGAGGCTGGCCTTGGACACTTAATAGGCCCTAAGCAACTTAGTGAGATCCCATCTCAAATAATAAAAAGGCTAGAATATAGCTCAGTGATAAAGTGCCCCTGGGTTTGATCTCAAGTACCAAAAATAACAACAATAATAATAAAATACAATAAAAAATAAATAAAATAGAAGACATAGAGACAAATCCACAGTTATAGTCATCTGATACTTGACAAAGGTGCCAAAAACATATATTGAAGAAAGATATTCTTTTTAAAACAAAGGTTGCTGGGAAAACTGGATAGCCATATGTAGAAAAACAAAACTAGGCCCCTTTCCCTCACCCTGCACAAAAGTCAAATCAAAGTGGATTTAAGGCCTAGGAATTAGGCCAGAAACTATGCAAATGCTAGAAGAAAACATATTGGGGTTGACATTCCAACATTTTGGTATAGGCACCAGCTTCCTAAACAAGAGCTGGAAAGCACAATAAATAAAACCAAGAATCAATAAGTGGGACAGCATCAAATTAAAATACTTCTACACAGCAAAGGAAATACCAGAGAACATGAAGAGAGACCCTACAGAATGAGAGAAAATGTTTGTCAGCTACTCCTTGGACAAGGTATTAATATCTAGAATATATGAAGAAATCAAAAGCTTAAAATCAAAAATAAAACTAATAACCTAGGGGCTGGGACTGTGGCTCAGCAGTAGACCATTCACCTAGCATGTGTGAGGCACTGGGTTCGATTCTCAGCACCACATTAAAAAAAAAAAAGGTTGGGCTGGGGATGTGCTCAAGCAGCAGCACTCTCACCTGGCATGCGTGGAGCGCAGGGTTCGATCCTCAGCACCACATACAAATAAAGATGTTGTGTCCACTGAAAACTAAAAAATAAAATATTAAAAAAAGGTTATTGTGTCCACCTACAACTAAAAAAATATTAAAATGATAATAACCTAATCAATAAATGGGCAGAAGAACTAAACATACATTTCTCAAAATAAGAAACTCAAAGGACTAACAAAATCCATGAAAAAATGTTCAACATCCCCAGCAATCAGGGAAACACAAATCAAAACTATACTAATACTTTGTCTTAGTCCAGTCAGAATGGCAATTATCAAGAATACAAACAATAATAAATGCTGGCTAGGATGTGGGGGGAAAGGTACACTCATACATTGTGGGAGAGGTTGCAAATTAGTACAACCCCTCTGGAAAGCAGTATGGAGATTCCTTTAAAAACTAGCAATGGAATCACCATATGCTCCGTCTATGCCACCCCTCGTATTTATCCTAAAGAACTAAAATCAGCATACCGTAGGGATACAGCCACATCAATATTTGTAGCAGTTCAACTCACAGTAGCCAATATATGGAACCAGCCCATCTAACTATCAATAGATGAATGGATTAAGAAAATGTAGTAGTATGTATACACAATGGAGTTTGAGTCATCCATAAAGATGAATGACATTATGGCATTTTCTGGTAAATGCATGGAACTAGAGAACATCATGCCAAGAGAAATAAGCCTGACTCAGAAAAACAAGAGTCAAATGTTCTCTCTCATATGTGGAAGCTAGAGCAAAATAAGGGGGCCAAAATGGTAGGTCAAATATCAAAAAGACAGGGAAGATCAATGGAATAGAAGAAGGAGATCAAAGGGGAGAGAGACTGGACACAAAAGGAGAAGAAATGCAGAATGAATTGGACAAAATTACATTATGTGCGTGTATAATATACCATAGTGAATTCCATCTTTAAGTATATCTATAAAGCACCAATCAAAAATATATGAATAAGTGGAAGGTAGACCAGTAGAGTAGATGGAGAATATAGGTGGAGGGAGGAGGGAAGGGAAAAGGGGCAAACTGAGGACTGAAATGGGGTAAATTAAATTCCATGCATGTATGATTATTTCAAAATGAACCCAACTATTATGTACAACTCCAATATACCAATAAAAGCAAAAAATAAAACATGACATAAGATGGATAAAAGATAATGTTATATTGCTCAGGAAAAAAGAAATAAGCCACTGATACACTCAATAACATGCATGAATCTTAAAAATAGTGTGTTGAGTGAAAGAAGAGTAAGACACACACACACAAAATACTATACAATTCTATTTATATGAAGTTGAAACTGGCCAAGCCAGGTGCAGTGATGCATATCTGTAATCCCAGCAGCTTGGTAGGCTGAGGCAGGAGGATTGCAAGTTCAAAGTCAGCCTCTGCAATTTAGAGAGGTCCTAAGCAACTTAGTGAGACCCTATCTCAAAATAAAATTTTTCAAAAAGGGCTGGGGATGTGGCTCATTGGTTAAGCACCCCTGGGTTCAATCCCCAGTACCAAAAAGAAAAGAATTGGACAAGCTAAATGATGGAAATAGAAGCCAGAAAGTGGGCCAGGTGTAGCGGTGCATGCCTATAATCACAACGGCTGAGACAGGATGATTGTGAGTTAAAAGCCAGCCTCAGAAACTTAGCGAGACCTTGTCTCTAAATAAAATACAAAATAGAGCTGGGGATGTGGCTCAGTAGTCAAGTGCCCCTGGTTCAATCCCTGGTTCAAAAAAAGGTCAGAAAGTGCTTTCCTCTGGCAGCAGAACTGACTAGAAAGAACACAAGAGAATGTTCTGGGGTGATGAAAATATTTTGTAACCTGACTAGGATGGTAGTTGAAGGTATATTAAAACTCAACAAGCTGTAAATATAAATCTGTGCTTTTATGGTATGTAAATTATACTTTAATTTTTATTTCTTTTTCTTTTTTTTTTTTTTTTTTTGTTTTGGTGCTAGGGATGGAAGTCAGGGACACTCAACCACTGAGCCACATCCCCAGTCCTATTTTGTATTTTGGTTAGAGACAGGGTCTCACTGAGTTGCTTAGCACTTTGCTTTTGCTGAGGCTGGCTTGGAACTCACAATTCTCCTGTCTCAGCCTCCAGAGCCACTGGGATTACAGGTGTGTGCCACCATGCCCAGGTGTATTGTAATTTTTAAATGTACAAAATAAATGCAATGTATGAGAATTACAGGATCCTAATCTCACTCATATTTTCCCCAAGTGTTCTTACTTATTTTCCTCAGGGAATAGGAACAGACTATGTCCTTTTCCTTGGTCAGTTGATTTAGAGGAAATCAATCTTAACTGTCCTAACTTCAGTTTCTTCAAGGGAGATCATAAGAGCTACAGGGGTGGGGGAGGGGTGTCTGTATCTCCCTCCACATGGGGTTGGCCAAGCTTTCCTCGGCTTATCTCCTGCTAACAGTTCATGGTTACAATAGTGGCAGAGTACAAATACACAAAAGTTCCATCTTTGTCAACTTAAAATCAATAGAAATACATGATCCCCTGATAGATTCAAGCCAACTCTTGGTCATGCAGGTGCTGCAAACAGAATGCGTTTCATCTTCAGTGTGTTAGCAGGGCTCTGACAGGTGAAAGGAGCTGCATCAGATATGAGCAAGGCTCTGGAGGATGTACAGAAAGACAGGGAAAAAAGAAGGGGGACCAATAAGTATATATGCTTCTCTTTTATGCTGCAAAGGATCTCATTACAAGCTTGAAATGGCACTGAGTTGGCTTCTACTTGGCACTTACTGGAATGTGCAATGTGCATGACAAAGAAGCTAAAATTTCACCATTGTCTCATATCCTGTCTTGGAATGCTGTTAAGGATTATGTCTATCTCTTTTTCTTTTTTCTTTTTTGGTCCCTCACGCTTTCTAATTTTTTGAAAATGAACAACCACTGTTATAATATGTTATCCATTTATATCATGTTAGGCATTTACATTTTTACATATTTATAACTATGAATGGAATACGTCTTAAAAAGGTAGATGACATAGGTGCTAAAATGAAGTCTGTGTAGTTATTTAAAACCGAGCAATTCTGAAAAATGAATCTGTTATAAGTACAGAGACCTTCTTCCCATTGACAGAACAAGTATTTTCCTAAAATCAGTGAATTTTAATGTGGCTTGCACATTGAGGCTTGTCCTCTTGGAATGCTTGGTCATCCACTGAACTTAGAAAGTTTAAGAAGCTATGTGTGCGGACTGGGGATGTGGCTCAAGCGGTAGCGTGCTCGCCTGGCATGCGTGCGGCCCGGGTTCGATCCTCAGCACCACATACAAAGATGTTGTGCCCGCCGAAAACTAAAAAAAATAAATATTGAAAAAAAAACTCTCTCTCTCTCTCTCTCTCTCTCTCTCTCTCTCTCTCTCTCTCTCTTTAAAAAAAAAAAAAAAAGCTATGTGTGGAGTTCACATGGAAGATAACACAACAAAAGCCCCTGGCCAACAGCCAGCCTCAACTTGCCAGCTGCTATATCAAAGAGGCCATCTTGGAAGTCAATCTTCCAATCCCAAATTAAGCCTCCCCAGCTGATTCCACGTGGAACAGAAATAAGTTGTCTCCATCAAGCCGCCCATATTGGAAATTTACAAACAAATGAATTATTAAGTTATTAATTTTGGTTTGCTACATATGACTGAAACAGTACCCTAAGCTACTTTTGGGTGTATTTTTTTTATCTAGGTGTCTATCATCACCAAAATTTAAAGTTGACATATAGATTTTAACTCTGTTTAGTAGTTCAGAAACTCTGTTGAGATTCTGAAACTGCAGCCTGGTTTAACAAAGAGTATGCATGGTTCTCACTTAATCTATTCCTCACATAGCAGCCAGAGTGATCTTTTAAAAAATCAATCTGATCATGTCACTACATTGCTTAAATTCTCCAGGGGCTTTCCAATGCAGTTAGAATGAAATCAAACTCCTTATTCTAGT
The DNA here is from genome assembly GCF_048772815.1 of Callospermophilus lateralis. Lineage (NCBI taxonomy): Eukaryota > Metazoa > Chordata > Mammalia > Rodentia > Sciuridae > Callospermophilus > Callospermophilus lateralis. Next base: position 18,592,868 of record NC_135325.1, read on the forward strand.
CTTAAAAACCCTTTATAGTCTGGCCTTTGCGTGATTCCCCTTCATCCTCATCTCATGTCACTCACCCACTCAGCCACTAACATTGTCCAGTCTCTCAGATTGGTTCCTTGAACATACCAAAGGCAATTCCCATCTTTGCTTTAAAACAAAAATCTACCTTAGATATTCTTCCTGCCTGGAATGATCATCATAGGACTGGCTTTTTATTATTCAGGCCTCAGCTCAAATATCCCCTTGGAGAGTTCCTTGACCATGTGGATCAGTCAGCTATTTCTATATTAATGTTTCATAACAAACTATCTTGTAATTTAGTGGCTTAAAGCAGCAACCATTTATTCTCATATCCATAGAACTGTGGAGTGATTGGGGGCAGTCCTGTTCTATGTCTCAGTTTAAGATCTGGTTTGCCTCCCATAGAAGCTAATGAAAACCTTCATTCCTCTTATGGCCATATTTAGAATACATACACTGTCCGTCCTCTACCCTTCCTATTTTTTAAAATTTTTGTTTAGTTATAGGTGGACACAATATCTTTATTTTATATTTATGCGGTGCTCAGGATCAAACACAGTGCCTCACACATGCTAGGTGAGCGCTCTACCACTGAGCCACCACCCCAGCCCCTCCACCTTTCCTATTTTCCAAATGAATTCACATGGTAAACATGAATGGGGAGTAGAAATACTCTTCTCATGAAGGGGAAGATTCTCTGAACAATAACCTAATCTACTACATCACCAATCTAAAGCAGCCACACTACTGGTCCTTATTTTCATCTCACCCAATTTTAATTCTCTGAAAATAATATATCACATATATATTTTTATGTTTACTGTTATCATCTGTTTTCTCTTGTTTTAGAATGTATGTTCTACTTGAGCAAAGATCTTATCTGTCTTCTTTAATTCCATGTTCCTAGCACACAAAATCATTTCTGGCAGAGATGAGGTACCTGCTAAGAACAAATGTTTGCTGCAGATAGGCAGAAGCAACGGGTGGGATGTTCATATCCTCTGGCCCTAAAAATCCAACACAAATATCTTGAATTTTTGGACAATGTTTTTCTTTGGTAACGTGTCCATCTCTCCCATTATTGTCTTCCAATAATTTAAGAAACAGCATGGTTACCTGTCTTTAATGCTTTTTGTTATTTATTACCTGTCCATTTTTATGAAAAATCTTTTGTGCCAGTTGTTAACTTGATAAAGAGGCAGCCAGGTGTAGTGGTGCATGCCTATAATCCCAGAGGCTCAGGAGGCTGAGGCTGAAGGATTTCGAGTTCAAAGCCAGCCTCAGCAATTTAGTAAGGCTGTAAACAACCTAGTGAGACCTTGTATCAAAATAAAAAATAAAAAGGGCTGGGGATGTGGCTCAGTAGTTAAGCACCCTTGGGTTGAATCCCTGGTCATCCCTCCCCCAAAATAAAGGGGCAGTGCTTTGGGGGCTCAAATGCTCAAATCTATCCCTTTCAGGTTTTCAACAAAAACCCTCAACAAAGTGTTGAACCTGTCTCAATTGGGTTCCCCCAGAAGCTGACCTTGGGACGTGGACTGGAATGCCTAGAGTTTATTTGGATGTCTGGAACTGGGCAGAGAAATGGAGAAGTGATACAGAAAAAGAGAGACAGACAGCTCATTAATGGGTTCATGATTAGATCAGCTACCATCAGGGGCAGCTTGAACTTAATCCCACCAGTATTAACAGTTGGCATCAGAATTATCCTGTCAATTACTAAAGACTGCCCAGGGGAGAGAGGGTAAGGAAACAGGAAAGGTAGAAAACATGAACTTTTAGGCACTTAAACTAGTGTTTAGAGGAACATGGGTTTGGTAGCCTAAAAGCAGGCGTCTAACAAAGATGGTGTTAGCCATTAGAAGTCAGTCTAGGTGCAGGAAATTTTTTAAGATCAAAGGGGATCTAAGCAAAGCAAACTATGGCTAGCTTTTTAAAAAATTATCCTTATTAAGGTATAACTGACATAATAAACTGTCCATATTTAAAAGATACAATTTGACATAGCTGGGGGCATAACTCAGTGGTAAAGCACATGGTAAAGCATGCCCAAGGCCCTGGGTATCACTCTCAGCACCACATTAAAAAATAAGAAGGTACAATTTATTAAGTTTTAGCATAGGCATATACCCATAAAATCATCACCACAACTGAGAGATAATGAATGTAGTGATCCTAATACTTTTCTCCTGCCCTTTAGTAATCTGGCCCTTCCCATCCCTAAATAACCCTGGATCAGCCTTCTATCAAAATAATTTACATTCTCTGGAACTGCATATGAATGGAATCACACAGTATATGCTTATTTTGTCTGCTTCTTTCATTCAACATGATTATCATGAATTTCACCCATGTTTAGTGTATTAATATTTGATCTCCTTTTTATTGCTATGTAGTATGCCATTGCATAGCTATATCACAATTTGCTTAGTCATTCACTAGTTGATGGATATTTGGATAGTCTCTACTTTGGGCTATTTTATACAATGCTGCTATGAATGTTTGCATAGAACTTTTCATGTGGCCCTATGTTTTCATCTCTCTCTCTCTCTCTCTCTCCCTCCCTCCCTCCCTCCTTCCCTCTCCCCTCTTTTTGGTACCTGGGTACTTAACCACTGAGCCATGTCCCCAGCCCTTTTTGTATTTTATTTAGAGACAAGGTCTTACTGAGTTGCTTAGGACCTGACTATGTTGCTGAACCTGGCTTTGAACTCACAATCTTCCTGCCTCAGCCTTCCAAGCTGC